>NC_136487.1:83698906-83746406 GCF_053919585.1 Euprymna scolopes | reverse complement strand
ATCCATTACACCATCAGACCTCCCTATATATACTTTTGTGGACATAACGCCTTTTATTTATTCCCATTGTATAATGTACATGATGATGATGATGATGATAGACTGCTACACCTGCTCTTGTTTTGATTAAAGGCCAGGTGTTTTAGTTTTGTTGTTACTTTTAATACTCTTTGGTCTACAAACAATCGGTCTTTAGCTGTTTGCAAAGTCCGTTTTATCAGGGGAAGATAGTGACAGGAAGGGTGGGGGGGGGGCGGTATGATTGTTGGAGAAGGGCTGAAGGGGGTGGCACTCAGACTACAGAAAAAGCTTACACTAATTGCTTATTAAATAAACATTTGTCAGGTTTTGGGTGAAGGGGCGGAGGTCTGGCTGTTTTAACTACATCTGAGGTGATTATCTTGGATGTATATGATTATTGTAACCATGTTGCTTATTTCACTTTAGTAGTTAAAAAAAAAAAAGGATTATCATCAAAATAGAGATCGCCAAAATTGTTATCTAGTTGTTAATCTCTTCTAATCTGCTAAATTAATTCACTGATTAATCAAATCTATTGGTGCATTAGAAGCAGAACCAAGCCTTACAAGTTTTTTTTTTTTATGCAATTCACAATGTTTGTTTCATTTTATTCATGGAAGACTCTAATGTCATAACTCGAGCAGACAATGATTTTATTATTACTGATAGCGTTAGTAACAAATTATCTAATCAAATTAGAGATATCATTTTAAGACTAAATTAAATTAATTGAATGATGTTTGAAGTCAATTTGATTAAATATGTAGACACAAGACCGGTTTAGCTCCCTCAAAAGGGAGCACCTTGGATCGGAACAAACATTTAAATTCCTTCAGTCTAGAAGGATTTCTCCTTCACTGATCGAGGATAGAAAAAAATGTAGTGTCAGAACAGCTACTACACTTAGCTTCTAGCCAAAAGGCTCGTTTGTTATTATTATGAGCACGTTTATTTACTGTGCTTAAACATGATATTTTAATTTATGCAGATTGCATATATATATATATTATAGAATCAATCCTCTATTGAATGTTATATATTACGAGGAATAATTTGCCCGGTGGACCAATTCGCAAAAATTTTTTTTAAAAATGATACTGTCGTTCATCAAACTCCATCTGTGTTAGTTTACAATATCACGTCAGCTGATATTTGGGCTGGACGATCTTAAAAATAGTCTTTCTTCTCTTATAGATAAAAAAGAATTTTTACAGGGGACTATTTTACGTTACATCGGCCAAGGCTACACAGGTATAACGTAAAATACACCCCCCCCTGTAAAAATTCTTTTTATCTATAAGAGAAGAAAGACTATTTTTAAGATCAGATTTTTCTAATACTTATTGGATGAATTTCTTGTACAAAACATATCTAAGAACACTGCCAGAAATATAAATTACTTTTGTGTAAAATTTGTAAAAGATAGGCTCAGCCGTTTCGGAACCTATGAGAAAGGAACTCACACACTCACAAACAAAGTAACTTTTATAGAATAGTAGAGATTTATTTATTATTTGATTGGTCTATATTTAAAATTACAAAGTTGTATTTCTGTTGCCATTAGATGTGTCAATCATCACTTTTCACTCATGGGCTCAAATGAGAAATTGAACCTCTTTTATATTAATAAAGCCAGTTGAAAAGAAAAACCGTACACCAAACAGGTTGATAGCTCCTACCAATTTGTATGCTCCTACAATGGTTAACTTTCTTTTCTTTCTGAAATGTACAGGTAAACTCAGTCAGGTGTTAAAGGTATTTATTGTATCTATGCTAATTAGGGTTAGTTAGTTCAGGAAAAGAAAGTAACTGAAATATTTGTGTTTTAAATAGAAAGTGTACTTGTTTTTAGTTGTGGGAGTCTTTTATTTATTTATTTATGTTTTTATTTTTTTTTTGTCGTGCCATAAAGTATATCGCCCTCTTTTGTGGTTCACTACTTCTAGATGACAGTTTATACTTCAGTGAATGTAATTTCAACTTAGAGATTATGTGGGCTTATTTTACTTTAGGGTGGCAAAGTAAGGGAGAGAACTTATTCAACTTGTTCAATTTATACCTGTAGCTGATCCACAATATCCATATCATTTCTTTTTGTTTAATGATTATGAGAATGGTTAGTTTAATGATAAAAACAGCTGAATATAAAGTTTTAGGCCAAATAATGTTGAGTTTTTAATGAGAAAAAAAGAAAATATTTGATAAACTAAAAATTCTTAATATTAATTATGGAATTTAAATCATTTTAGGGTTTTTTGTCATACTTAAATTAATAAAATAATTAAAATATGTTTAATTTGAAAATATTAGTAAAACACTTTTATTTTCTTAAATTTTTTCCTTCATTTTTCTGGTGGTATTAACCGCGAGGGGTAAGCCCCTCGTCGAAAGAGAAGGGTATGCCTGGTGTTGTTAACACTTGTTGTAAATTTGAAGTTAATGATTATGTTCATGGTTTGGTGCGAATCCTAAATAGGAGTTTGGCCATATCTTTGAAAATATTTCGCTACACCGACAGTGTATGTGTAGGGGGGGTATATTTAGTTCTTTCTCGCTGCAAGAACTTTATACCAGGGTTGGAAAGTGAGATTGAGAAGTTAGCATCCCCGAGGAGGGGTACTCTGATCTGCAAAAAGTGCCTGAGCAGCCCCGTTGGCATTCTCTTGTAAGAGTGCCTCAGGCGATTAGCAATAAACTAATCCCTTCTCAAAAAAACCCCCCAAAAAAAACAAAAAAACAGCAATCAATGGGGACCAGGTCATTACAGGAATCTCTTGACTTTGGGGGTCCAAGGAAAAAAATTCCACCGACAGTCTCGGGAAAAAATGATTTTAATCATTTAATAAAGTATTTAAAAACATTTTTTTCTAATATTTTCAAATTACCCTTACAAAATGTTTTCAATTACCAATGTTTTCCTATGTAAAGTATGCTTATTTTTATTTTTTACTTTTTAATTGTATAAATGTATTTAGCAACTCTACTGAGATTCATTCTAGTTCTTTCGCATTTTTTTATTTTCATTTATTAAAAATCCACAAACTATAATCTCTTTCAATAATCTACATATTGGTAATTTGTACAATTCGCAGAATTAGTTTAATCTTATCTTGCTGATTGGTTGTTTTCAGGTGACCTGGAAACTCTTGACTCTAATATGGCTAATATGCGTACATAGTCACCGTCATGATATACAATTATTTTAATCACTTTTCGTTGGATATGTATAATGAAAGATTTTTTTCTTAATTTTTTTTTTTTCCCAATATAAGAAATATTGATTTATGAATTCACAAAGTGAACACTTTTTTTGTATCTTAATCGATTATTCTTATCTGATTTGTTATTGTTATTATTGGATATATTTCAAAGTAATTTTTATTTAATCAAAAACGTGCGTTAATGTCATATGACTAAAAGTAATCATAAAAGCTAATAATAAGCAATTTAAAAATAAGTTTTTTTTTTCCTTATTGAAATAGAAATCAACAATTATCATAATTGTATGCTATACATATATTAAATGAACCTAATAAGGAATATATCTTTAACAAAGCAAACTTATCAAGATAGAAGAAGCTTAACACTCAATATATGAAATATATATATATATTAATATATACATCCTTCACTTCTAACCTAAGTTTTTTAAGCCAGCTTTTATTTATATTTTGTATAATGTTAGCCTTTCACCTCTTCTTATGAGAAGCATTTAATTTTGAAATTCCATTTTTTCTCTACATTTTCTCTTTTTTTTCTTATTGATCTGGCCATATAATAAACTTATATGTAACTTTTATTCTTCATTTCTTAATATATATATACTTGGGGATCATCAGCTGTTTACCACATAGCTGTTTTTGCAGATTTGAAAAGAGGATAGCCGTTAAATTCATGACTCTCTAGTGAAAAATACCGCTATATATATATATATATATATATATATATATATATATATATATATATATATATATACTAGAAAAATTCAGGGTTTCTTTTTTTTGTGGCACTTGTAAACATTGTCTACACAAGAAGTGCAACGGAATTATTGGTAGATTGAAAGAAGATAACCAATTTGTGTGCAAGAAGTGTAAGATGATGTAGATGAATGAAATCTCAAATATGGGTAAGTTGTTGAAGTTTTATTACCCTGTCGATATAACTGGAGCATAGGTGGGAGCAGGTGCTAGTGTGATTACAAGAATTTAGGAATGGATGGAATAAGTTCAGAGAACTACCATTACAAACTAGTAGAGTGTTACCACATTGTCAACCAAGGGAAGAGTCTATAAGGCAAATGTATGCAGTGTGATGATATATGGAAGTGAAACCTGGCCAGCATTGCATGGAAATAAATTATAAGAGAATGATATGATAAATGTGTAATCTGAGTTTTAAAGACAGGCTTAGAGTTGATGAGCTCAGATGAAAATTCAATCTGGGCATTATAGGAATGTGTGCAAAAGAGTCGATGGTATGGGTACCTTGAAAGAATAGATGAGTTTGTTGATTAGTAGATGTACAATGGTTTAATTAACCGATTAAGTTCACAGAGGAAGGCCAATGAAAATGTGCTAGTGATAAAGATGAACTCAAGGAATAAATAAAGGCCTGTCCAAGGATAGATTACCTTGCAAGTCCATTTCTAACAGCAGTCTAGCACATGTCATGTAAAGCAGATAATAAACCGAATACAATGAACTGTCTGGCACCACTTTTATGTCCCTTTACAAAGATTAAAATCAAGATGTAATGCTACTAAAACTTATGTCTAGAATCGTTATTTCAGTTTTGATCAAAATCTATTACATGATTTTGTTTCTAGAAAATCTTTTAAAGAGTTTAAGCTTAAGGGGTCTTAAGAAGAAATTGTAATTCAAGGAATATTGGTCAATTAGTGATTAATGACTATGAATCAGATTAAGTAAAAATCTGAAATATTTTTTCAAATAGAGGTTGTGCCTATATTGTGCCCTTTAAAAACCGTTTAAAATATTCCAAAGAAACTAGTTTGGATAATATTAATTGACATCTAATATCTATTGTGAAAATTCCACAAAAATCGGAGATACCTGAATTTCCATTCCCTTTTTACCTTCTTTGCATGAGACTAAATTAAACTATTTTGCCTACATTTGGACTGTTACACCTAGAAGCTGTTTTCCAAAAATTCATAATAATTACTTAATCAGTTTAGGAGTGCATTCTGTACATAGAAATACATGTATGAATATATACATATACCTTACTGTATGTGATGTTTAAAGAAGACAAAATCTGGATATCTAAGTAGATTAGGATTGCTAGTCAATTTCTAAAGTAGTTGGTCTTTGTCTAATGATTAATGACAAATGGAGAAAAAAAAAGAAGTTCCAAGGAGAGATTCAACTACTTTCTTTATATACCAATACCAATAACAATGATTATGATAATAACTGTGGTGGGGGAAGGTGTTGACCTATTTATTATTATGATGTAATTAGTTAGTGGAAGTCACTGAGTTAGAAATGAGATTGTAGCAATAAATTAATAGAAACTGAAAGATAACTAATTCTATAGAATTAAGAAAATATCAATACAATTTTTATTTTTGTTCCAATCCAGAATGCTCCTTCTTGTAGAACTAGATTTCTCCTGCATTAAAAACTGACCTTGTGTCTGAGTTTATCCTAGTAGGGAGGTAGGTAAATAGGAAGAAAGGATCAGTCGCAACATCACTTTATTTTTTCTTTTCTTTCTTTCTTTCTTTTTTTTTTGCGTGGGAGGTAATCATGCACAAAGATAAATGAATCTATGAAAAAGATTTTACGAAAATTAAATAATTTGTATTTTTGAGGCAGCAAACTTTAAATTAAAATAGACCACAGAAAAATATTTTTTATTATACAAATATACGATTTATTACAAAGATTAATTTATGACATTTGTAATTTAAATTCAATTTCGGTCATATGATCCCCCGCGGTTCACACATATATGGTGTAATCTAGGGGTCCAATTTTCACAAACTATGCATTAAATTAGGCTATATTTCGGCAATAATGTATCAAATGTTGCCTTCACAGTGGTCTATTGTGTCTGGTTTATCTGTGTAGATGTAGGATCTTACGCATCTCCGAAGAAAATAATCTAATGGGGTTAAGTTGCATGAACGTGGTGGCCAGTTAACAGTTCTATTTCATTAAATAATTCGTTCATCAAATGTTTCAAAATGATTTTCAAAATAAATTTGCACACGTTGCAAATGCTGCTCGGGTGTCAGTCTTTTAATGATGAATTGCCAAACCAAGCTGAACTTAAAATAACTGATGTTTGCCAAATCTGCAATTAAAGAAAATAGATTTGTTAACTTAAAAGTTGCTGCTTCTAGAAAAGCATCCTGTATTCGGACTACTATTCACATTTTTTGTTATTTTCACATTTCCAGCGATATATACCCTTAACGTTTTTCAAAAAGGTGGGGGTTATTGAAAATGTGAAAATAATAACCAATAGCAGTCTAAGTAATGCAAAATTATCAATCATCTAAAAAAATTTTTGAACCTTAATTATTAGACTATTAAAAATGATTTGTATATGCAACTCATGTAAAAAAAATTTTTTTTTTAAATGTATTTATATTTTTTAATTATTCATTTGAATAATTTTTAAGAAAAAAAAAACCTGTAAGACTATGGTGAACACCGTGTGTGTGTGTGTGTGTGTGTGTGTGTGTGTGTGTGTGTGTGTGTGTGTGTGTGTGTGTGTGTGTGTGTGTGTGTGTTAAAAAAAAGATCATTACTAATTTTTTTTGTAATTTAAAACTATTGAATTAAGTACAACAGGTGTTTGATGGAAATTTTTATCATTCAAACAAATCTAATTGGTGGAATATTTTTTAATGAAGACCAAATTTAGAGCGTAAAGAAAAAAAACGAAAAAGAAAAAAAAAAAAAAAAACGTGATTGCTGGCACCTGAAAACTAAAAATGGAGTATCAGGTAAAACCCACACACACTCGATGCTTTAAAACAACCCATCAATTAAAGAAAAAAAAAACAAAATAAAACAAAAACTTTTTAAATAAAAATTATTATAATGGGTCCTTCAATAGTGTAAAGCATTTTTTTATACCCTTTTCCAACCCCAAAAAGGTGTATTTTCACTTGGGCATAAGGGGCTACTATTTGGCATCATGTCTAATAGGGAATTGTGTGGAATTTAGTATCGAAATGTATGTTAACATTGTATTTAAACTTTTGCAGTTCAAGAAAACAGGAAACAGATTGGGAATTTCAAAGTCTAGCAGTCCAAGGAAAGAAAACTATTAGAGTAGAAGGCTTTTTGGCATATAAGGATCTCAACAGTGAAGGGGTGAGATTTTGTTGCTTGTTGGATTGGTTGGGAGTATGTGTGTCAAGGAGGCACAAGTGCTATGAATTTATCAGAGCACATTCCATTAAAATACTTGTTAAAAAGGCATAGGAATGGGACAGAGGTTAGGGCTTGGCCTATAGTGTGGTGCATATTAGATTTGAGACTCTTTTTTGGACTCTGTCTAACAATTAAAATCTCAGTCCATTTCTTTATTTAACTTTTTTGTGTATAATGTTACTCCCTGTGTCTGTTATGGGAAACTAGGTGTGCAAATTCAATAATTTTCTTGAATTATTAAAATTGCTTTAAACTCTTTTCGTTTGTTTTTATGATCACTTCAAAGTTATAGAAACCGTGAGAAATAGTTGGAAAAAGTATGTTCACAAAAACACTGAAAATCTCTAAATACTAAATAACAATTTCCTTTTTTGCTTTGTGAAATTCTTAATTTATCAGATCTGATGGGAGCAAAGCTACCATCACTCACAAAAAAAAAAAAAAAGAAAAAAAAGATAACTCAACTTTCTGTTGGCTTTTTTTTATAGATAGAAAAATTCAATTGGAATTTTTACGATGAGGATTGATAATTTGCATGATTTAGAATATACGGACTATGGTTGTTATTTTTACAAACTTTTTTTTTAAAGCACGTTCGATACCGTTTCAGGTATACTTTTTTGAACTTTGTCAAGTTCGGAGAATCTATACAGAATTTAGAACTGAACCCTTTATTTAATCCAGCGAGTAGATTGTTCTCGTTTTGTTAGCCATGATCGGGTAGAAGTAGTTTATATCTAGTTTACATAGTATAACGTTTTATAAAAAGTAGAGAAGTGTGATTGGTGTAATGGATACCGTCACAGACAGTAGAATTAGATCTATTGCAATCAATTACGCATTAGTGAGAAAGATTCATACCCACAATTGCAAATTGTGTTGAATAAATTATTATATAACGTATTGCATTGGAGCTTTAAGTAACCTTAAAATTGTTGATATGCCGTAAAATAAGCAGACCAAACTAAACCAAAGAATTAGTAGGGATTGCTGTAAAAGATTCTCAATTACTGAATCTGTTCAGTCAAGACCAGAGGTCACTCAAGGATAAGAGTTAATGAGATTTTTAGTTGGACAATGAACAACAGCTTTGAAAGGATTGGAAACTGTGTGTGAAATAGTAAGAATTTTATTAAGTCGGTGACTCGCCAAGAATTTGTTAACATTAGACTTGAAAACAACTCCTGTAGTCAGCTATGAAGCAGCCCTGCAGTATTGTATTCCACAGATGGGGAGTTCTTGTAAAAAAAACTTTGTTCATGATAGCTTTGTTTAGATTTAAGTACACAGACGAAGAAAGGATTTTTTTTTTTACAGTGATTGATGTTAAATGAATTTTTGTTGTAAATGTTTTACAGGGAAGAACGAAAGATTGGAGCTCAGTTGAGCACCTAAAAAGACGCCTCTTTAGTGAGAAAGAAGCTGCAGGAATAGAGAAGAGATCATCCCTCACCAGATTTTGAAGTTGATTTATATTTTCTTTGTTTTTCTACTCAAAGTCACTTGTCAGTAATCGGAGAGAACGAAACACAATTAGTTGATAAAACGTATGTTTGGCTGAAACCAGGCGTATTGGAAAAATATTTACATATTATTTTATTATCATAAATGTGTATGCGTTTATGTGCACACGTTTGTCTCGTTATTAACCGGTTCTCAAAACAACCAATCAAAAATATGTTCTGAAAAAAAAAAAAAAAAAAAAAAAAAAAGATTGTTTTCATGATTTGAGCCTCCCCACCTCCTTTTTACTTTGCTCTTAGGTTCGGTGCTTTTAAAACAATTATGTATGTAGTCATTTCCTCTCTCTTTCTTTCTGCGTAATTGTACTTATGTCTACATGTTATTTACATTAAGTAGAATTGTTAAAGTTACTGTCATGCAATTATATATATATATATATATGTATATATATATTATGATCTAACACATTTAAAAGCCATGCTCTAAAAAAGACACTACATTGCTTTGATTAATTTTTAATATTAGATACATGAAAAAAGATTGTCTTATTTAAAGGAACTTATAATTTATTATATTATTATTTTTTGTTTAAATTTTTTATTGTGTTTGAAAGATAAAAATCTAAACTTTATCTGTAAAAGGAAAATAAAATTTACGTGTTAAAAAAAAATTATAGTGAAAAATATAAAATAAAAAAGAATTCTGCTGTATTTCAAATTTGAAGAAATTAATGGTAAATTAATTCATTGAAAGATAAATATTTAAAAGACAATTAGTGAATTAAAGTTTTAAGATACTTTGTTAAAAAAAATGTACCTACTTTTTACTGAAAATTGCATCATTATATAAAAAAAAAATATTTAGTAAAAGAAAAAAGCAGTCTTCGGTCAAGTACTGAACAAACTGGCTATCAATATACAGAATTGTATGGAAGACAATAACTGAAATAATATTTCGTTTTATTAATAACTTCATATAAAAGAATATTTTTGTTATGATTTATTTAAATTGAAAAATAATTATAACTTAATTTATTTTTGAAAGTTGATGACCCAGTCATATGTTAGGCTACTTAAGAGATGATGACTTGATCCTGGTGGGAAGCACAAGCAAAAGGGTAACAGATATGAAAAGTTGGGAACTCTTTTATGAAACACCTAACCTGAACATGAGACAAGAACCATAATTTAAATTTTACTACTAATAATACTACTACTACTACTATTTTTAGCTTCAAATAGAGTATCAGTGTTGATTTTTTTTTTAATCCTCTAAATTGGCCTTTTGCCAATATAAGCTCATATTTAAAACAAAAATCATTAATAGAATATTATGCTTGAAAATAGACTAATCAATTGTTATATGCTTTATTAAATAAACATATGAAGAACATGAGTATGATTGATAGTTTTTAAACACAGATGGTTACACACATAATAATGAATAACGGTAAATTATAGAATAATGAATTTAATTTATGAAAGATAATTCTTATTTTAGGTCGAGAATAACTTTGATATAGAAAATACAATAGATTAATGCGAGGATAGTTTCAAAGACACAACTTTTAATTTCTTTTTAACTAAAAAAAGCTGAAGAACTGTGAAGACGGGAATGGTACCATTTCTGCTTCTGACGCACGTCCATGATAGGATTTACTTTCTTATAGTTTCACATTGTCAATATCTGTAACAGAAAAATGAAACTTTCAGGTCATGAATGCAAAAGTTCAGTCATCACAACAATGCAATTTGCAAGAATACCCTCTGATCGATTCAGATGGAATGAAAAATAGGTGGTATTACTTTTGGAATTCTCCTTATATATCACCATTACCATCATCGGTTTAACACTGTTTTACATGCTGACATGTGTTGAACAGTTTTTGGAAATTGACCTATCAAGAAAACTATTTTCTCTCTAATCTATATATATAAAAGCGAAAATGTATGTATGTATGTGTGTATGTATGTATGTATGTACGCTTTTCCTCGATGTCCACAAAAGGCTTCTTTCAGAGAAGCGCTTGCTCGGTTCACAACTTCTTAAAACTTTTTATATCATCTATAAATTGTAATATCTCAGAGTTACCCACGGAGCTTGCCTGTCTATTTAATTTTATTGACTTTCAAACGTTAATTATTCGACATTTCCCGCATCGGCACGTGTTACATTTGGTTTTTGGTATAAAAAAAAGCGAAACTCAACTCTAATCACAGGCCGAAAGCCAGTTGTCTAAGTAACGTTTGTTCAATGTCGACTTCGTCATATCAGACTGTAGCTTTCATTTCGCTCCTCCTAATAAACAGGGAGCGGGTTTTTAAAAACAAACAAACCGATTTATTCACCTCATTCAAAACTGTTCCGCACAAAATGCTAACTGCTGAATACCTATCGCCGTCACGTCAATCAAAAACGCGCACCTGTTTTTTCTTTAACACTTTACTATTTTCCAACTGCGCGTCGTGAAGGCTTCGTTTTTTTTCACGGGCACCTGTTTTTTTTTTTTTTTCACATTTTCGGGGTTTTTTCACATACCCCGAAAAACACCCGGGCAATGCCGGGTACCCCTCGCTAGCATAATATACAATTAAAAAAATGGTTTAATCTTTATTGCAAACACATGTAATTTGGTTATCTTATAGCCGAAATGTTAAAATTATAATTTTATTAAAGGTTTAAACTTGTGTATCTATTTAGGCCAGGAATAATGTTGTTAAGAATATTCCTAGCCAGGATAAATATTTTTAGAACCTGAAGCAAAATACATATTCGTACAAAGAACAGTGCAAGAATAAAAAGAAAGAAATTACTAGTCGGAATCAAATATCGATTTGTCAGATTCAACCTTATAGTGGACTAGCTTAACAAATGTAACTTTTCTTCGTATATCAGATTCTTCTCCTCCTTCTCCTCAAAAGAATTTTAATATAATTATAAGAAACAGGAAAAATATGACATTAAATACATAGTTTGTATTTCTTTGAGTCATTAAAACTTGATTTAATTCCAACAATTATAGCCACGCAAAGTGTGTGCCTATAACTTTATCTTTACATGATAAACTGTAAAATAAGTTTTTCAGATATAAAAAATTATGCAAATTAAAAAAAAATGTCATGTGGGCGATTCTGCTTAAACTTGATCCATTGGTATTTAACTTAGAGATTATATTCAAAATAAAATACTTTTAACATTTTTGTTAACATTAAAGGATAACGAAACTGGTAAAACCTTGTAAACTATGAAATAGTTCCATATCTTTTTATATTCATGTATATGGATAAACAGAACAAACAAAATCATACGTATACATATATATATAATTTTGTCCGTCTGTGCGAGGAACGATCTTTGCCAAACTACTCTGTAATTTTTTTGTCTACAGATTTAAAACTTGATATATAGGGTATTTGGATCTTTGGAATAAATTGCATTTTATTTTTTAGTCAGTAAAAATAGCTGCTAAGGGGTCAAAATTGAAAAAAAATTGGAATTTGGCAGGTATAAGTCAACTTAACATGTTATTTCTACACCTGCACAAATATACATTTATATATTTAATAACAACATTATTTTTTAAAGTTTTTTTTTTTTTTACTTTTGAAATCACTACTATATATTGGGTACAATATAATAATTAATAGAGTATTGGTGCTATAATAATGAAGAAATCTGAATAAATTAAAATATCATATTTAAGCATATCTTATGACATACAGTTAAATCTTGCTACCATGCCACTATCATTATTATATCAGTTTTGCTTGTTCTCAACGGAATACAAAATAAATTTATTATGCCACTCCATATTCTTGCTACTATGTAACTATTGTGTGTGTGTGTTGTCTTTTCGAATTCAGTTTTATTTTATTTTTTATTTATTTTTATTTTTTTCAAATTTAGTCCACAGGTATTTTTATTTAAGAAGATAAGGCCGTTTTTACGAACCCTCGTTACTACGCCACTTTTGTTCAGTCCAAATGGGTGGCACAGTAGCGAGATTTGACTAATATATATTATATATATTTTAAAATAAATATTAACAATTTTTATATCTACAAACACTAGCGTTTCCTGCAATTGAGATTCAAACTGAGTCAACAAAGCTATCCTTGACTTTGCAAGCTAGCGTCTTTCCTCCGGGCCACCAAATAACGCGCGAACGCGCACGCGCGCGCACGCGCGCGCACGCACGCGCGGCACCGTTATCACCTGTTGATTCCATCATGTTTAGACCAAATAGATTGTTACTTATAACTGATGTAGCGTTTTGAGCTTTTTCAGATATCCTTATTAATATTGATCCGTAATTACATTGAGCTCTCAATATATGAATTAAATGTTACGACAGATTGGATATTCATTTATGTTATTATGCATTTGCATACATGTTTTTTTGTTTTATTTATTTATTTATTTTTTTTTTTTTTTTGCCTCTACGTAACTTACACATTTATTTTTATTTACTATTAATCAAAGACTTATTGAAATGAAGAAACAATAGCATAAAGTATTAAATTTGTTAAAATGCTATTAAAAAAAATCAATCCGAATTTATTTCCGTTTCTTTATAAATAAGTATGTCGTTTCAAACCTTTTTAATATTGGAGGAGGGGCGAAAGGATGCATTATTTTGTGACTCTTAGAAATTTGAAAAAGAACTCTGAAAAGTTTTTGATTGTTGAAGAAGAAAAATCATTTCTGGTTTTGAATTTTTTTTTTTTTTTAGCAAATGCTCGTGTATTAAAAGATTATAAGTTTTAGAAAATATTTACATCCAATAATTTTATAAATGGAAATCAAAACATGATTAATCTAACAATAATTATACTTGTATAACAATTAGTTTAAGTTAATCATTTAATGGCCAAGCAATACTGGAATAATTAAATTAAACCTTTCAAATCCTATTAGAAAAAAAATATAGCAAAAATGCGACATAAAATAAAGAAAAAAGAAAAAAAAAGGGACAGAAAGTTAGTCTTCTAGGCGATGCTGAGTAGGTATAGCCATGCATTTCATGTTCGTACATAGATTGCAACCTTTCATAAGCATCTAAAAGAAATGAGTAGCAAAAACACTAAATAGTGATTAATCTGTTTCACTAAAGTAAAAAAAAAAAAATTTTTTTTAAATCCGACTCTAACCATTTTAAAATGAATTGTTCCAAAATTAAATCCTTTCGTCGAACTGATAAAAACTACAATTTTAAATACGTTTCAATAAATGACATTCGTCTTATTGATTTGAAGAATATTTACCTGAAAACTATTCTTACAGTAAGAAGACAGAAGATTTATTGTTCTTAAAATAATTAGTTATAATTTTAAATAAAGAAGAAATATATTCATTTCATTTATTTAAAAAAATATTTAGTTGGCAATAACCATTATTTTATAGAAAGGCGGCCATTCTTTTTCCCTAGTAGTGTTAACACCGACAGACATTTCAAAAGAAATATTATTCTTAACAGTAGACTATACGGATTGTTGTGGAAGGCACCGTGGATTGTCCATGGGTCCAACTAGTTCAAATAATTATTTTAAATATAAAAAAAAAGAATTAATATACACAGTGAATCCTGAAATATCTTTTAATTTTTCTGATTTTTATTTATTTATTTTTGTAAATGTTTAAAAAAAAACAAAAAAAAAACGTTGCATTTGTAATTTTGAATTATGAAATACAAAAAAACAAAAAACAAAAAAAAAAAACATCCCGTATAAAGTTTATAAACATAAACAAAAATGTTTAAAAGAAATAAAACCTTTTTAGTATTATTGTTTTGGATTTATAGGAGAGAGATTTAGTATGAATCGGTGGGAAGCCACTGATAAATTGTTGTCTGTTTGAAACAGGATCTTTTTTATTGCCACAATGGCGCACTGTGAGGATCAAGTTGTGACAGAAATCCTGTTTCACGTCTTTGTAATCTTAATTGAAAATCTTTGGGTGTTGAGAGTAAAAATTGTATGACTTGTCATAGAATGAGAACAATAACTTAACTGCTCATTTTTTTTAATGAGTATTTTGGAGATGTTGAAAATATGTAATAAAAAGTAACCACCTATTATGTTTTGTATTAAAAAAAAAATTTTATTCGTTTTTAAAAAAAACAAACAAACTTTAAGCCTATTTTAAAACAGTTTCAAAATTAGTAGCTCTAGATTAATAAAATACTTACCAAAATAAGCCAGGTGTCCATGAGAAAAAAAGGTAACTATAAAGCTGATTTTTTTTTCTTTTTAAGGGATTCATCTTTAATGGTAGCATGTTCTTATTCCGTAAGCCATAACTGGGTAGAGGTCCTAAGTAATTCACAATTGTATTCTGAGTGTCGTCCCTCACGTAGGATCGAACCTTCAACTTCTAAAAGAGTGTAACTTTACAGCTGAATTTTACCAAGTATTTTATCCACTATGCCACGGACCCTTCTGCTACTCCTGTGAATTAAATAAAGGATTCCATTTCAAATTCCATGCAAATTCCCAAGTTCAACAAGATACACCTTACGGTTGGAAGTTACATCGACTGGAATGTTGTGAACATAACACTCAAGATGAGAACAGTAAGCTGAAGAATTAAAATACTATGCAATGATGAGTATTATTAGTTGACTCTGTAGAATTTTTTTTTTTTTTTTTTTTTTTTTTTTTTAATAAAATATACTTATCCCAATGTCATGAAGGACGCAGTTTCAGAATAAAATAAAAATAAATCTACATACATGATAATTGAAACGAGTCGGGCATACATAATTCACTTTTATTATATTCTAATTTTTACAATTTTGAAATCTTTGGTTTGTACTTTAACGACAAATTGTTGTAAATAAAAAGATTTTAAAAAGTTGATTTACTAATGAGTCCAAAGTTCCGAGAGGAATTTCTGAACTAAAAAAATTTTTACAGACCGGAAGTACTTTATATATAGACTAGCGGGACTAGCCTGGGCAAAATTGTAACTTATTTCTATTGAAACTTCTATTTCTTTACTTCTCTATCGTTCTATCTCCAACTCATCTTTCTCCTCCACTCATCCCATTCCTCTCTATGGACTCATGTACACACATATACAAATCTCTTTTATATAATAGATTCCTTGAGTAATGTCAACATTTTATTTCCTTTCCAAATTAGTACATAATGACACTGATAAACTGTCTCCCACCATGACGAAACTTGGTTCGGTTGATCTACAGGGGATGAATAATTTTTTTTTTTTTTTTTCCTAAATTTTTAGATATTATTCATCTGAAGGATCGCTGTTTATGAATATCCCAACTTTGTGGGTGTTTGTTTTGTAGTTTTTACTTTTAGCTGGACAAGCAAACACACATACAAGCAAACAACTGATAATAGATAGCATTTTTTTTACCTCTATAATTTAGTAATTAATGTTTCAGCTAAAGTCAAATCCAAAAGAACAATGATCGCTCAGCAAGTCGATTGTTGAACAAAGGGCCTATTACATTCTCTATGGCTGATAAAATATTCATATTAATCAATGTGCAGGCGTTCTTTATGAAACTCTTCACCGGTTTATTTTGTTAAGTCATGTCTCATTCACAAGTAAGACATGACTTATCACCCCGGCCTGGTGAGTTTCTCTTCATAAATAACATAAATGACTACCCATAGTTATAACTATAGAACAAACTTTTGATTTCCGGTTTGCAACACTTGAGTAAATGTTTTATTGAAGAAATAGTACAACAGTACGGATTAAGTGAATGACAGAAGACATTTTGAAAGAATAATATATTACAGACCGTAAACATATTGTTGAGTATTTGGAGTGAAATTGATGGAGTTCAAATCCTGTTGTTAAAGGTATGAACCATGATTTCCTTGTTAATACAAAGATTTAAAACATAATACATTCTATCAGATCTTATGTGTCTTTCTTGCCTATGTGTAATTTTGATAAATAAACGTCAAATTAGTTTCCATTATCTACTATCAATTTAGTAATTCTTGAAATCAACAATAAAATAAGGGAGAACTAAAAAAAAAAAAAGAGAATTAAAAAAAAAAACTATTTTTTTTTAAATATAAATATTTAAAATTTTCCTTTGAGTCATTCATCATAGCAATAATAAATTCAACTAACAATCCATTAATTTATATAACTCATAACTCTCTCACGTGTGTATGTGTGTGTGTATATATATATATATATATATATATATATATATATATATATAATGATGTATGTAGAAATTTCCAGGTTAGTATCTTCGGGCGTATTTAATCCGCTTGGAGAGATGTATCCCCAGTCTTCGTGAAGACATGCATCTAGGAGAAAGAAAACTCTGATGTAAAACCTGAGCTCTACTGTCTGATCTATCTTGTAGCAGCCATAGTACTGACTGAAATCATCAGTTGTACTAAAAAGTGGGGATAGTTCTACACAAAGCCTTCACCAATATAAATAAATCATCTGGGTGAATTTCCAAACAACTTTATTGTTGTAGCAGACTTCATATGTCGAAATTGATAGGAATATCCATCCATCATATATGTATGTGTGTATGTATCTATATATCTATAAAAGTGAACGTGTGTGTGTGTGTGTGTGTACATTTCCCTAGCAATAACTTTGTCAATTTTAAGTATACAGACTAGAAATTTGATATACAGGGTACTGAAATTTGGGAATATCTTTGTGATCCGTTTTCAGCTATTAATTTGGTTGTTAAAGGTCAAAGTTCAACGATTAGACTTTTGAGAACTCTACCAAACTCCTCTGACAATTTTGGGTCTAAACACTTGAAATTTTAGATATAGGTTCCTTGGGCATGGATCTAACTTAATAACTTAATTTGAGCCCAAAACAATAAATTTTAAGGGGTCGTAATAGGGGTCAAAGTTAAAAAAGAAATTTGACCTCTGCGGTCTCTACCAAATTACTCAGACAATTTCTGGTGTAAACATTTGAAATTTTACATAAAGGGTATTCAGAGATAGGGCAAGTTTTTTAATCGGTTTGGGTCGAAAACTTTTAGTTACCAATATATAAATGTATGTATGTATGTATGTTTGCATGTCTGCCTAAAACTTTCGACAGAGGCGACGGATTTTCGCAAGATCAGTATCGTTTTAAAGTTCGACCATTCATCCGACAAATATCGAAAAATTGGCTAAAAACATTAATATCTTCACCTTAAACTAGGCACTTTTCTACAGGGGATGGGGTCGCTTTTTTTGCTGATATTTTTTAAAGATATCCTCTCCTCTCAATTGTCTAGCCTTAATTCAAATATAAGTCACTTCAGGTTTGGTGGTGGCCATAACTGCAAAGACGTCAGGTTTTTTCCCCCGTTCTTTTCCTCCTTCACGGTACAGGTTCGAAGCTGCCTTCCTACTACCACTTTTTTTTGCTCAACATACACATCCAAACACCCGAGCAATGCCGGGCTGAAATGCTAGTATATCTATAAAAGTGAATGTGTCTGTGTGTGTACATTTCCCTATGCAATAACTGTCAATTTTAAGTCTATGGACTCGAAATTTGATATACAAGGTACTGAGATTTGAGAAAATCTATGTGATCGGTTTTCGGTCAGAAATTTGGTTGTTAAGGGGTCAAAGTTCAACAATCTGACCTTTTGAGAACTCTACCAAACTCCGACAATTTTGGGTCTAAACACTTGAAATTTTAGATATAGGTTCCTTGAACATAGATCTAACTTAATAACTTGATTTGATCCCAAAACAATAAATGTTAAGGGGTCATAATAGGAGTCAAAGTTTAAAAAATTGACCGCTTTTTTTTTTTTTTTTTACTCAACATACACCCCCAAACACCTGGGCAACGCTGGGCTGAAATGCTAGTATGTATATATATATATATATATGGCATCCTTCAGTTTTGGAAATTATGGAAGAGTGCATGATGAGAAACACTGTCGATGATAGCTGAATATGCCGATCCTGGATTTGCATCGTGTGTGTTTATATAATATATATAATTTCAAAATAGTAGTATAAAAATATGAATATTAATTGTTAGTTTCCTTTTAATTTACTAAGGTATAAATTTTCGAAACTCCATAGATTAAGGAAAAAAATCTTTATTGTATTCCCTGTTCTGAGTATTTGATGATTCAATCAGTTTTGTGAATTTTTATTTTTCCATTACATTTATGTATACACACACACACACACACACACACACGCATATATATATATATATATATATATATATATATAACATAACAGATATAGAGGCTGAAGAGAATCCGATATATGTAACCAGAAATTGTTCCCCATTGTTTGGGATTTGAAATCAACGGTATTAGTGTTTTTTTTTTCCGATCTTCTATATAAAAGGTGAGAAATCTAAGTTAAGGAAGTCAGCAATTGTTGCATAAATTGAGTCCTTGATTTTTAAAAAAAAAATTTTTTTTTTGCCAACTTTGATGGCAGGAGTCATATTCTTTCAAAATTAACTTGTTATCTCTGAGGAGGGAGAACATAGTCTGAAGTTGGCAATTTTTATGGAAATTGAGAGTTTTTTAATTTATTTATTCATCCATAACATATATCTCACCTGTCTATTTAAATGTTTGTATGTATGTTTGTATGTCTGTCTAAAACTTTCGACAGAGGCGACAGATTTTCACGAGATCGATATTGTTTCGGACAACAAATATTGAAAAATTGGTTGAAAACATTAATTCCTTCATCCTCAACTGGGCACTTTTCTACAGGGAGTTTTTTTTTTTTTTTTTTTTTTTTTGTTTTTTGTTTTTTTTTCGCCGATATTTTCGAAAGTTATCCCCTTTTTTCGATTGACTAGCCTTAATTTAAACCTACATCATTTCTGGTTTGGCGATGAGCGCAACAATAAAGATGTCACTTTTTTTTCTTTTTTTCTTTCTCATTCTTTTCCTTTTTTGTGGTACGGGTTCGAGCCTGCCTGCCTACTACCACTTTCTTTTGCTTAACACACACCTCCAAACACCCGGGAAACGCCGGGCACCCAGGCTAGTTTAATATACTTCTAAGTCAGTTTATTTGTAAGCTGGCTTCCCTGAAGTGGGTATTAGTAGTTTTTTTTTTTTTTTTTCTTATTAACCAAACAGGAAGTCATATTTTCCAACTTATCTCTACCCCTGTTATATATATATATATATATATATATATATATATATATATATATATATATATGGTTGTTTTGACAAAGCATATACACCTATCACTATATACGTAATGTAAATGTGTATTTTAATGTGAAATTTATTGGCTTTAGATTTACTAAAAATAGGAACAGGAAAAAGGGGGTGGTCAAATACAATGTATATTGTCAATTTTGCTGCATGCTTGGTGACCCCACTTGTTTTGCAATTGACCTCTTAACCCAATATCAAAGGAATACTATATAAAGATAATTGACAGGCGTCAAAAACGTCGAAATATCATTTTCTGAAAAACCTGTTGCTTAGGACAATAAAGTCATGTGAAATCTGTATAATCTGCTGATAAGAACAACAAGAATTCTTATATCCTGATAAAAAAATAATTTTATATATTTTTTTGTTCTTTTTAATAATAATAATAATAATAAAAAGAATAAAAATGAACTGATACATAACTTGCCACAGACAACTCCATATTTATTTTATTTCTTACTAGTAGGGCTATCCGGGGTTGCCCGGATGAATAATACTTTATTTTTTTATAGATAACAATTGATTTCCTATTGTTGTCACACGTGCGATGAATCTAAAACTGAAGCAAATAATCGCAGTAAAATTTACCCCACGCCCTGTCCGCCCCCAATAAAATAAATCAATAAAAATATGCGAGTTAAATCTTATTTAACGAATAATGTTAGTAAAGTAAGTACACGAAAATAAGAAATAACCTAATCCCTAACCCCTCTCTCTGTAAATAAAGCATCTGTGTGCCCATAGATTAATTCCTATTTGAGTCACAAAATAATCAGAACAATGGAACTTTTTTGTGTTTATACAAAATGAAGGAAATTAATTTTTTGTTTTAAATTATTAGTTCTTAAAATTAAATCTCCTCTGTGTTACACATAAAAATTTAATTTGCATATGTGGTTATTATTATTTTTTTTGCTTTATTATGATCAGTTATTATTAAGATTAAGCCTTCCTCCTTACCCATAAAAATAAATCTACATACATGATAATTGAAGCGAGCCGTACATACAAACATTCACTTTTATTATATTCTAGTTTTTGCACAATTTTGAAATCTTTGGTTTGTACTTTAACGACAAAGTTGTTGCAAACAAAAAAAAAAATTGTTTTACTAATGAGTCATCAAGGCTTGAGATTACTCGATAAGGGTGAATGAGATAGATGCCTTGCTGGTTTAATAATGAAGAATATTACAAGCATATTGAAAATGCTTAATGGAAGAAACCAAGTTTGATTACTTATGAGGAGGGTAGTTTATGAGAAGTATTTATTTACATTGGATTTGAAGGCGGCCATGTTGTAATCTGAAGGGAAACATTCCTGTGGCAATATGTCCAGACGAAAGAAGCTGTTTTCGTGAAAAATCTGCCTGATGTTAGGGAAAGTTCATTGTAGTTGTATTAAAAAGATGAGCTCTTGCTGTGAATGTCTTGCAAGGAGAAACGAGAGATTGGTGCTCAGCCGAACATCTTCCATAGAAATGATGATAGAGCAAAGAAAGAATTACAACGACTTTTCTGTGGAAAAGGAATTGTAGAGAACAGAAGAAATCCCCCTTTCTCCACACACTTGATTTTCAAATCGATTTCATATTATGTCAAAGAAAAAGCATGCTCTGAGTGACACCTCCTCAAATGTGGCAACAGTACTCCATCCTAGGATGTATTTGGCTCTTGTACAGGTAGAGGATTGCATCAGAAGTCAGGTACTTTCTGAAGCAGTAGTATGATTTAATCACTTTTTTCTAGCAACCTTACCAACAGATAGGGTATAAGTGTTCCATTCTATATCTGAAGCAAAAGTCAGTCATACTTGTAATTTTAGATAAGTTTAACATTTTTTTACATAAACGCAAAATACTGCTATATTACAGACACATTTTATTAAATAGGTGTAAATTCCTATAAAAGAATGCATGCAAAATCCTATAAAAGTATAGATACACAAGCTCAATGCTAATATTTACAGGATAATATCCATTTCACAACTGATTAATTTACATTTTTTTTTATGTCTGAAAACATTCTTTTATTTGAAATTTGTTTTATTCATTATTGTAACATTTCGATCATATTTATACCTTTTGTCTGAAAAAAGTATACACTTATATACTTAGGTTCAATTTAAGGAAACGTACATGAAATAATATTCCTGGGTGGAATATTTTACAGAGTCATAATGGCATTATAAATTATGTTGGTAGAAACCATAGGAATAAATTTGCATTATATCATATTAATTGCAAAAAAAAACCCAAAAAACAAAACGTGCATTATCGCAGTTTCTAGAAGAGCTAATATAAAGTGTTTTATTTCAAAACTATACATTAGTGTCTGTACCAGCGTTTTATGGTCTAGAAATGCCAGTTCTGGAGTAGAACTTCTAGCATCTTTCAGTAAGTGGTGAATTCATCTACTGAATATAGTTTAAGATTTGGAATAACAAAACAATTTCTACCCCACAATTGGCATGATGATGAGACCTCTGTATATTAACTAAATACTGTAATATATAGTTTTTAAATAAATTATTTGCATATATAAATATAGTTCAGGAGGAAGATCTAAAACGTACTGTGCCCATGTTACTTACTGTTTTACCTAAAATATGTATTAATTCATAATGATCAATTCATTTATTGGAGTGAATAAATATATAAATCTATACATAGTCTTATATATATATATATATATATATATATATATATATATATATATAAGATAAGTATATGTGTGTATATATACACGCACAGGCATTCTTTTACTTTATCATTAAATAGGCTTATATATATATAAGATATGTGTGTGTATGTATGTATGTATATATATACACACACGCATAGGCATTCTTTTACTTTATCATTAAATAGGCTAGACTAGTAATACACTTTACTGTGCTTAATTAATAAGCATCGGTGATGTGATTGTGAGATATATCCTTTGTGTTCTGTTATTCTAGCATTAAAAGCTTTAATCTTTTGTTAAAATGTTGATTCCTGAAGTGTGAATAAATTGGCATTAGTTTTTGTGATATAAAATACGGGTTAGAGGTTGACCTTTTTTCTTCCGTTTCTTTTTTTCTTAATGTTATTATCGTGTACAGAAAATACCTAAATGTCATTTTTATGCCATTTGGAGAGCCGGTATTTGACTTGGTGTTATATTAGTCAAATAAAGAGAATAGTTAGAACTTATATTGCGATGATAATTCACTTATCTATAATGCATTTCTATAAATATTTAACTTCTGTTTTTTAGTCGTATGCATAGATTATGTATATGAAATGGATTAAATGTCAAAAAATTGGTTTTTTGTTTTTCATTTTATGCAAATTTCATCAGGAAACGGAGAATAATTACTTCAAACAACATCATGAGTAATTTAGTTACTTTATAATATGGTTTATTTAAATAATTGAATTTCTGAACAATATTGAACTTTATAAAACCTTCCTCCATTCGATCAGATATATAATTTGGTGGAAAGCATCTTTTCTATGGATATCATTTAGTAAATTTTTTTCAAGTTTTCTGGATTTTCATCTTTCTTACTTTGGATTTATTTCATCGTTTTTCTTTTGTCTATTTAGTGCAATTTGTAATAACATTTATTTGTCTCTGATGAGTTGTTCGATAGGACAATGGAGTATGTCTCCCATCACTACAATGAAACATTCAACAAGCACTTATGGAAAAAAATATAAGCATTCGCCAACAAGTAAAATAATTTGAAAAAAAAAAATGATTGTGGACTGATTCTGTTTTTTTTTTTTTTTGTTTTATTTTTGTTTTCAATTGGAATGTAACGCATCACTGTGTGTGTGTGTGTGTGTGTGTGTGTGTGTGTATATATATATATATATATATATATGGAGTTTAAAATAGGTAATGGCATTTCAGACAAAATGGAATTAGTGGATATGTATGTAAACAGCTTAGTTAAAATAATAACACAGACACATCTGTAAAGTCAATCAATATTCTGGTCGTGGAACAGACCTTAATTTGACACAAATTATTCCCTAATTAAAATGACGACGTTGCTAATATGTTGCTATCCATAAAAATTTGAAAGAAATATCTAGGGGAAAAAAACAGTTTAATATGTTTTGTTTTATATTATTTTTATTGTTATCCAAAGTAAATGAACAAAAAAGTACCTGTAAGTCTTATGAACCTTGTGATGGCACAAGCTTTCATTTGAAAATTCAAATATTCCAGATTTCCATTGAATTTGATACATAATCTTTAAACCTCAATTAAGGAAGATTCCCTGAATTTCAATTTCTTATAATCCCTTAAGCTTTAGCTTTAAATTTTAGACATTTTCTAGAGTGAAAATTGTGTAATGGACTTTGTGGAAAATTGAAAGAAGGATATTTCATAGACATAAGTTTTAGTAGCATTATATCTGGATTTTAATCTTTTGAAAAGGGCCATAAAAAAGACGCAAAACTGGTCTGCTTTAGGACGTGTGTTGTTCTAGTTATTGTTATTAATGCCTGTAAGTTTTGTAAAGGAGTTTGATATGATATTTGAATGAGGATAAATGTTTGATCGCCTTCATATTTAGTTTTTATTTACCTTCTCTCTATGAGATGAGACACAAGGTGTAGGTTTGATGAAAATGTTCCTGCGAAACAAACTGGATTCGAACTTTGGAGGTTTATGGAAATTGTGAATTCATCAACGTTTCAAATTAATCATTATGAAGTTTTTTTGTTTTTGTTTCAAATGAAGCCGAAAAATGGTGGAAAAATGATGGAAAAGATATTGTAAATACAAGTAATTTTGTATTCCATCATATTAAAATATCTTTTCCATTTTTATTATAAATATATATATTAGTGATGAAACAATTTCAACATTTCCCGATTTTGATACAATTTCTGATTCTGTTTCAAATTTTTGATTCCAATACAATTACAGATTCTTTTTAATTCTGTAAATATTTAGCTACAGAGTTTTTGTTTTTATATTTATTTATTTATTTTTTTGCTGGGACGGGAAAGAGGGTGGATTACTGTAAATACCCGTGTAATATATGCATATATTTTCAAAAACATAAATGCACTATAAATTCTAATTTTACTGATAGTTTAAAGTCAATAAATATTTAGCGTTAGTATCAGCAATGGAAAATAAAATTTTAAATAAAGACAAACATGAAACTCTTGTAAGAATTGTTTTTGGCATCGGAAAATAGGAACTAATATTTTCCGATACTCTAAAACGTTCTGATTTTTCTGATTTCGAGTGATTGTCCCCATACTAATATATATGTGTGTGTGTAATGTAAATATATTTAAATAGATACGGATTGAATATTATGAATCAACGTGTGGTTTGATACCGAACGTATTTGTAATCATCAGCGTCGAGCAGAAGCATTTATAAGTTATAATAAAAATATATTTATGGCTAGTAAATTATGCAGAAATGTTTGTGCTTCATTCGCTGTTCCTTTCACTATCTAAAACGGTCATGTACAGATAAAAGTGTGTACGGTAACAATCAAGCAAAAAGCAAAGTAATGCGGCATCCTTGGAGTGCTAATACACAGAATGGCTATCTTATTTAACAAATATGCTTGAACAACGAAATGCTTACCCATACACTTAACATATTTGTTCCTATCCAAGCCATTTTTTTTTTATTTGGCAAGTATTGCCCCCCTTTTGTTATGCCCAACATTGTTCACGCAATGACTATAATGTTTGGTCATTTACTTTATTATCTTCTTTGTCTATTACAGAAGTTTTAGAACAGGGTGCCAAATTTTTTTCTAGGAATAAAATAAGTCTGCAACAAAGTGTGTTCCTGTCCAATTAACACCTGATTATTATTCGGGATATGTATGGAATTGCTGGAAAAATAATTCTTTTGCTTGTATATTCCGGAACTCATTTAAATTGAATAATAACCAACGTCAACAATTTTATTTAAATCGACAAATATCCCACCCCCCATTTTTTGGTGGTGAATGTGACTCATATAAAAATTTGTGTTTTCAAAGAAAATAAACTTGTGCCCCCCCCCCCGGCGTTTTCTTTTTACTGTTTGCATATGCTAATTTGTGATTGTAAGGGGAAAATGCACAAAATGCTCCCCCCTCTCCTTTTTTTTTTGGTTTAGAAATTTGAATTTCTGTCAGTTTTTCTTGTTGCAAATTTAAAACAAAATTATTTGTAATATATTTTTGTTCTTTTTGACACGCATTTACTACTTTTATATACTCTTTGGATGTTCATTAAAAATATCTAAGAATAAATTGGAATTGAAAATGTCTAAAAATACCTGTACTCAGTATTTCAAGACATCAATTTTTATACAACCAGGTTTATGTGTGCATATACACGTAAACACACACACCTTTATGTAATCGTACACATGTGTGTGTTTGTATATGTAACTATACTTATGTCTATATGTACGTGTGTTATTTATATGTATGTATCTATGAGTATATTTATAAAATTGGTTTTGGGGACAAAAAATATTTCTTTGGTTATTTAAAAATATATGCACTACTCAAAAACATCTCCATATTGAATGCCGTTTTATATTTAAGAATTAATATGGAAACAATATTTTTAAAGAACGATCTCTTTAACATGAATCTTCAAGATTTTATTTTTAAGAGGAAGAAATCTTTGGAGTGGATGACAGTTATTTGCTCTGTGCACTCATCTTAATGTGAAATTATGACTCAGTGTCTTCAATTAGATAACAATTATATACACACACACTTACATATACATCATACCCACTTAATGTATAGTGTGAATAACTTTCATTCAATTACATTTTTGTGTGAAAGAAAGATGAAGTAGTAATAAGTTTTTTTTATTATTTAGAACGAACCTCATTATTAAAATTTATTGTAGTTTTTCTTTGTTCAATTTTTTAATGTTCTTTTGGATATTTCCTTTTTGATGGTGGCTGTAATAAAATGGACAAGGATAAATTAAAACAAGAACTATACACGTTTTGGACAGCTCTTTGATGAATATTCTTTTAAAAAAAACTTTAGTGCCAGGAATTACTTTGAAACTGCTTGTGATGCCTCCTAAAATCTGATGTTTATAATTTTGAAGAGAAGTATCATTATTGGGATTAGCAATGCAAAGTGAGCTTTTTGTTAAAAAATTTTTTTTTTAAATGAATACCCCTGATTTAAAAGAAAAAAAAATCCACTAAAAATCACAAAATTATCTGATCTTTAAAAATTTAGAGTATTATTTACTAATAAATGAATTATAAACTATTTATTTTATTAAAGAAAAATAGATTTATTTTTTTAAGGGGGCTCACTTTAAATACTTTGTAAATAAACTCAGTTATGCTCTTTTAAAGAAATAACAGCTAGACTTTTCAAATTATTAAAAAAAAAAACATTAATGCCAGATTGCCGTAGAAATACTAAAACAATTAAAAAATTAAAGTTAAAAACAGCTTTAAATATTTGTAACCTTTAAATACCAGTATGATTTAGGGCTAGTAGAGTTTCTTCAATGAGGAATTTTCATTTTTGCTTAAAAAACTACCTCCATTTTAACTGCCCATACCTACCTATATAGTCTTCTATGCATGTGCAAATATACATTTATATGTTTAACTATGTTAATTTTTAAAGTTTTTATATGCATATGAGCTTTGCTCAGATGGTAACAAATAACGCTGGAGCTTTACATATTTTGGTTTCAATGCTAGTTGAGTCACCCAAGTCATATATGTATACTTTTTATTTTACATGGGCATCTATATGTCGCTAGACATTCATGAGTATATTTCGGTCAGCCAGTTACAAGTAACTAGAGACCTCTCTACGTGATATTGCTTATACAAAAGTGAAGTCCATAATGAAAATTTTACAGGAGTTTCCAGGCTGAAGAAGTCTCTAGTGACTTGTAACTAATTGACCGAAACATACTCATGAATATGTAGTGGCATATAGATGCTTATGTAAAATAAAGTGTATATCTTGCCCTATTTCGGTATTGAGCACACTTCCAATAACCTCGTTAAAACTTCATTGGTTGCTTCATTTCTGGAAAATATTATCCTGGAATTATATTTAACTTTTGAAATGACTACTGTATATTGGGTGCAATATGATAATCAATAGAGAATTGGCTTTATAAAAATAAATACGAAATCTGCATAAATTAAAATATATTTGAGAGTATTTTATGACTGGGTAATAACAGGCAGCCTGCTAGTGTGTGTGTGTGTGTGTGTGTGTGTGTGTGTGTGTGTGTGTGTGTGTATATATATATATATATATATATATATATATATATATATATATATTCTGTGTGTGTCCTTTGACATTCATACTGATACTCGTTTAAAATCTATTGATAAATTTCAAATTGTGTATTTCTCTATAAGATAAATTGGAGATGACAGAAGGGTGTGTGTGCGTGTGTCCTCATATAATCTTTAACTGATCACCTGTCTTTCTGTGGGTAACTTTTCATGTCTATCTGTAATGTCTATCAACCCCATTCCACCATCAGAAACTCTTTTTGAAGGCGATCAACCAGGTATGTTAGTGGAGATGGTAAAGATAACCATTTGGTGGTGATGATGGAAACGGGTGGCGATGGTGTTGTTGGTGAACTCAGGAAACAGCTGTCATCAGGAGTTGGTCACCTGGCCTCCCTCTACCTCACTTTTAACTGATAGGATTGTTGGAGCAGTGGTCACTGACATTATTGATAATCAATGCATCCTACATTGGCCTAGCAATTGACTAGAGAGTCAATACTGGAAACCATGAATGTTTCATGTCCACTCACCTTCCCTTTGACAGCGGAAGCCCCTGCCAGAGGCTCTTAATGGTCAGTGTGGTGTGGTGTAGATGGAGGCGGTTTTCACTCTCTGCATATATTGTATTGTTTCGGACACTGCTGTAATTTTCTTGTTAGACCGGTCACAGTATACAAGGCCAGCTTGCATGGTCCAGAACAATAGGGCCCATTGAGTCTAATTTATAGTATATTGGGACTCAGGTTATAGACTTAATACCAATCATTGACCTCTGACCTGTGACACTATTTCTTGTGACACTTTAAATTCCTGTCACAATTCTTTGATTTACTTTCTTTATTCTATCTGCCTGCTTGATGTTTTTATTTTGAATAAGCATTTTGTATTTTGCCTCTTTACAGGGTTTTATCAAAATATATTTTTGCCAACAGACCATTCGTTTAGACATTTTTTTTAGTCAGTTAGTATGGTAAATGAAATGACTACTTTGCTCAGAATTGGTATTTACACCAACTTTAAAAGCTAATAACTTCTATTAAAAAATATTTTTGTTAACGCAAATAGATCACAAATAAGCAGATAACTGAATAATTTCCCAATTGCATGTCCTTGAAATGAAAACCAACAGTAACTTTTACCAACATTTGACTGGAGTTAAGTATATTATATAACCATCTCAACGTATTATATTCTCTCATTTTGTTTCATTTTACCTCAAAGTATTTAGAAATCAAGAGGCTCACTTCCGTTGGGTTACCACTTTATCTCTATAGGTATATATATATTTGAATATTTTATTAAAATTCTCTTTGCTTGTCAAACACTGAGTGAGTTTTAAAATGATTAAGAACATCAATTTTCCTCTTAAATTGACCTGTAAACTCTGTTATAGCATATCTTTCTGGTGATCGCTTGATCTTACCTAATTCCAGAGCAAGAATTCTTCTAGTCTGGTGGAGTATCTAGCTAAGTGTTATGACTTGATGTAGCATCACAGGGCAAAAGATGCACTATTCCTTGTATAAGCGAATATATAGCCGTGTCGAATATATGTTATTTGAGCTATACCAAGTTTATTTGCCTACGCAAAACAGAACAACCGACAGTAAATAAATAAATCAAGGATGAAGATAACTCCAAGTTTTACAATAAACAACAAAAAGATGATAAAACATAGCAAAATAATGTTGCTTACTATTAAATGTTAACTTGAAATTATCTCTCTCAGATTTATTTATATATTGGCTTCTCCATTTTTTTTTTTTTTTTTTCAATTGGCTCTTCGAAATCAAACAGTCACTTTTTGTGGTTAACACTTTATTTCTGTATGAGATACATAGATATCTGAGTATTCAATTAGTATTCTCCGCTACCTCTCAAAAGTTGTGAAGAACATTAACTTTCATTTTTCTCCAGTTGATCAGTTAATTATATTAAAGTTTATCTTTAACATGGTCTTTTCGTTGTCTTGCCGGATTCAACAAGAAGAATTCATCTGGTCTGGTGGAGTATCCAGCTAAATGCAGTTATTGAGGTAACATCATTTAGGGATGGTGTACCATTCATTGTATGAGCCAGCATATAGTTGTGTTAATAAGCGCTTATTTGTGCTTTGAACACTATTATCTTTTATTTTGAATATTTGGTCAGGGTGTATTTGTAGAATGAAGCATTCTTATGTCAGGTTGTCCTGACACCCCTTTGTATAGAGAAACCGAAGACATTCGAGGATAATGCCTAGTAGGTATTTCAAACTCTCCTAGTAGCAGAGCATGTTTGTTAAAGTGTTATGTAATTAATAGAATAAGGATTACATTCTTGTGATTTTCCCCATCTTCATCTGTTGAGCCATTAAATTCTATTTTAATGTAACTTTTAACCCTTACCCTCTAGTGACCTTCGGGGTTTGATAAGTGGTGACTCCCAAGTTAAAAAAAAAAATTTTTTTTTTAAATACTTTAATCCAGCTTGTACTTTTTGAGTTGATAGGATGAATGGAATGTTCGTTTTCACTTGAGCTGTCAAAGTCGTTTGTAGTTTGATATTGAGGCTAGACACGTTATGGTATTTATGAAAGATCTTCTGTATTGGTGTAGAACTTTTGCTACAACAAACTTTCTACAATGAAATCATTGTTACAGAAGATTTTATGAATAAGAACTTTGGTTAGTTGGGTAAACCGATTTTGTCATCTTGTTTTTGCAGACTTGTACATATATAATCAGTAATGTTGAGCCTCGTCAGTATTGGGTGACGATTTGGAATTTTAGATGCTGTATGTACTCTCTGCTTATCTCGGCTTCGTTTCCGGTCTGTCTTGGGCCTCTCGTTGCCACTGGACTCCAGCAGTGCCGATTCAGGAGAGATGTGGTTTGAGATTGCACAACCTTTGCCTCACAATTACACATGCAGCTACTCTAACAGGGGTGTTCATTGTCTCTTGAGACTGAATGGGAGGCATCGACATATATAATAAAATTGTTTTCTTTGTTTAATATATACTTTAATTCATAACTCAGGCAAGCAAATACATGTAAATATCTGATATTTACACTGTCTACCTTAGTTGAATGAGGGTTTTTTTTTTGGTTTTTTTTCATAATTTATATATAAGCATATCTGCGTTTATCCTTATCATGAGACATGTCGACTGATTCTACATAGATTTCTTACTATTATGAAGGTTTTCTTTATTATTGGACATAAATTATCAAGTTTTGGAATTTTTGAGATGATGAATAATTTGTATTAGTAGGATTATTTGGACTACTGTTCTCATCTTGGGTGTTAGTCTCACAATATTTTGGGCGTGTCTTCTTGAATCCTGGAATGTGTATAAAATTGCACCCATTATTTTATCCTTCTGTTATCCATGACCGGGTGGAAGTTTCAAGAAATTCATAATTGCATTGTTAGTATCACCTACACTGAGAATTGAACCTTCAACTCTAGAAGACTGTCATTTGATTATTATTTAGTCCTTATATCCCTTACTCTATAAGTCCTTGCAGATAATTCTAATATGAATTTTAGGAGCCTTAAACCTATTATTGTTTTAGATGTGTAGTTTTTACTACTTATCACTGTATTATTTATATAACATAAATTATATATTATATATATATAATAAATTATGTATTTTATGTAATATATATTATATATAACATGAATTATATATTTTATTAAATATATTTAATAAAATATATAATTCATGATTATATATAACATTATATATATATATATATATATATATATATATATATATATATAGACTTTAAAGTTTTTAACCTTTAAAACTATACAAGCAATATTTTTTATCATTCGTTAGAAAACCATCTAGTCAGTAAGTTATTTAATCACCTGCAATCACTGCATCAACTCGCTCTCGAATTTATTATATTTTTCAATGGATCATCAGTTGTTTACCATGAAACACTGTTTCAGGGATTTAAAAACAAAACAATATATTACATCATGGCTCCCCAGCACTGTTGATCAAACACCACCTCCCCTAATCTTAGGAAGAAGACGTGTTACAAACATTTGATCAAATTTCCTATTCTTAATTGCAATTACTAACCTTTTCATACTATAAAAATGAATTTCTTACCTGTGTGATTCATCAATTTCCACATTTAAAATGGATATATTTTTTAATTTATCAGTCTTGTATTTATAAGATTAAGGAATTAATCCATTTAACTACTTATCACCCCCACTATGATTAGTATATTTACATTCTTATTTATTTAAAATTAGATATATAAAGGTTAAAAATATTTTTACATATATACATTTATTTATTTTTATTTTTATGTTTTTTATAATTTTATTATATGTAATTATAAATACATTTTATACATTGCTAATATAGTTTTGGATTTCCTTTATTAATATAGTCTGGTTAATCTTAAACGATTCAAAAGCATCAGGATAACGAACAAATATTAATCTCAGGTTATTGTTTTCAAGAGATTAAGTAATCAATGAAGATTAACAAGGTTAATACAAGAGTGCTCAATACGGGAGTAGGATAAGATATACTTTTTATTTGTTTTTATATAAGCGGTAATATGTTGCTACAGTCATGAGCATGTTTTGGTCAGCTTGTTACCAGTAACTAGAGATTTCTTCAGGCGATACAGCTTATACTAAGGCAAAGTTTGCAATGAAAATATCAGATCTTTTTCGTCACAGGGAATTAACATCAAATGTGAAAAATAAGATTTGGTTGTATGTAAATAAGACTTAATAGGGGTGCAGATTTAAGTCTGTTTAGATACAGGAATGAATGGGAGGATTAAGGGTCGAGATAATTGAAGAGTAGAAAGAAAGGTATTCATATGCATATGTGATGGTCACCCCAAATGGGTTTCAGGTTTAATTGGGGTTATTAAGTTGTAAAAATGCGTTATGTGGTCAGAAAATGTACAACTTGCGTTGCACTTTTGTATATCTCGCCCCACCACATTAGTGAAGAGGTTAAGAGATAAGGAAGAAAAGGAAAAGACGCAAGGGAGAAAAGAAGAGAAGAAAAAGAAAGAATGAAAAGAGGAAATCATAAATAATTTATTGGTGGTGATTCTAAGGCATGTCTTTCTCCGTCCACTATATATATATATATATATATATATATATATATATATATATAGCATAAATGATTACATTTGACCTTGTTAGTAAACATAATAATTATTTGGTTCATTCTCTCTCTTTCTAAACTTCCATAAATATTGTTTAGCTAGTGGATGACTTGCTTAAAAGTGCTCTTAAAACTTTCAGAAAATTGTTTTTATGAATTCTACAAAAATGGAATTTTGTATGAACCAGCAGGGTATGCCCCCCCCCCCGATTCTTTTTCAAGTTGAGTACTTACAGGAGGGACCATGTGAAAGTTCTTAATATCAAAAAATTAAAGTGGTTCTGTGGCACCAACTGGAATCGAATTTAGAAGACCAAAGTCTTCAGTCATTGCAAAAGCTATGATTAACAGGTATTCTCGTGTTGTTAAAGTTCAGTCCACCTTCGTTTGTGTGTGTGTATGTATATATATATATATATTAGCCTGGGTGCCCGGCGTTGCCTGGGTGTTTGGAGGTGTGTGTTGATCAAAAAAAAAAAAAAAAAAAGTGGTAGTAGGCAGGCTCGAACCCGTACTGTGAAGGAGGAAAAGAACGTAAAAAAAAAAAAAGTGACGACTTTGCCATTTGTGTCCATTGCCAAACCGGAAGTGGCAAAGGTTTAAACTAAGACTAGTCAATCAAAAAGAGGGGATGACTTTATCTTCGAAAAAAGCGATCCCTCCCTGTAGAAAAGTGCCCAGTTGAGGGTGAAGGAATTATGTCTTTTAGCCAATTTTTCGATATTTGTTGTCAGAAGGGTTGAGCTTCAAAACAATACCGATCTTGTGAAAATCCATCACCTCTGTCAAAAGTTTTAAGCAGACATACAAACATACATACATACATTTAAACAGGCAGGTGAGATTTATATTATAGATTGCATAACTACGTTGACACACCAATCAGATCATTAAAGTGAAGCAACGATGAGCCTCACCAGTAACAGATGGATGACCATTTGAGAATAGCAGGTGTTGTATGTGCTCTCCGCTTATCTCGGCATTGTTTCTAGTTGTCCTTAAATTTTTACTTGATACCGGTATTTAACAGTACCGACTCAGGAGAGATGTGGTTGGAGATTACGCAACCTTTGCCACAAGAATTTCAGGCACAAGTCACAGGATCATCAGTGATGTTTTGTGGTATTCATCGAAATCGGACGGACATATATATGGAAATCAAATATGGCGCTATAAAAATTAACGTCTTCAAAAGAGTGCTAAAAGTAAGATCTTTTTATACTCATCACTTTTAAAGAATTGCATTTTCTTTTACCAACATTTATCCTTTTTAATCCAAGCAAAAAAATCTCTAACTGGTTTTTCAGAGGAACATAAATCTATCTCTGATGAAGTGTTTGGTTAATTTCTACCATTCTATGAAACACGTGTAAGACACATCATATTAATAAATAAGCACTGAGTGTGAAATAAATACATCTTTCGATGTTTACTATATATATATATATATATATATATATATATATATATATATATATATATATATATATATATATATATACACACACACGTTTCTGTGTAGCTTACTTGCCATATATAGTTTCATATTACTATTAAACTTTACTCATATTAAGCACTATTAAAATACTGAAAAATTATATACACACTATATTGCAATATATCTGTATATGCATGAAATAGTAATGACACACACACACACATATATATATATATACGTGCTAGAATACCTGTCCCAAGACAAGTAAAATTAATTTCTCAAACCATAGTTTTACACTACTTTTATCTCCTCTTACAAAGATTAAAATCCAAATATAATGCTACTAAACCTTATGTCTAGAATCTTTATTCTAATTTTAATCGAAATCCATTACATGATTTTGATTGTAGGACATGTTTCCCAAATTTAAAGCTAAAGCTTAAGAGGCATTAAGAAAATTTGTGCAATTTATTTTTACTGTGATCACAAAAAATCACTTCTCTTCATATTCACTTAATTTTTTTTCTTTTCAAAATACGATCGAGATTTTCTTGCTTCATCCATCCTTTGTACATAAAAATAACAAAAACTCTACATATTCAACATTTTTATTTCTGTTTGTTTTTCTTTTTCATTCTTTTTCTTTTGTTTCGTTTATTTAGAGGACACTTTTCCTTTTTTTTTTTTAAATTAGCACCCTCCCCCTACACACGCCCCCACCACCATTGACCTGTTGGGAAAAAAATCTATCATGTGCAATTGGTTTCTCTAGAAACCTGTGTTTGTTTTCGATAAAACAAAACACATAAAACAAATCAATACCCAAGATTTTCTGCCTTGGGAATTTGTTCAATCAGCACATGTTGACTACGTAGGTAAAATGTACATATTAAGACTATTGTTTCTATGTACGCCTGTGAACTGGTGCTAATAGAAACACTTCATACAAGTTATTTACTTTTTTTATCTTCTCTTTTCTCTATCTGCCTTTTCTTTTTCTTTTTTTATTTTAGAACCTAGACATGAGAATATGAAGCTATTTTACTATCTCATTTAACCGTTGAAAAGTGAAGATGCATAGATAAAAGAACAAAATACAAGTTGCTTGAATCTGTGTTTTATACCAAAAATGAATATATATAAAAAAAATCACCATTTTTTTTGCTAACTACCTACCTACTTAGCGCTCTTTAATTTCCACAAGTACAACTATAATAATAATAATAATAATAATAATAATAATAATAGTGAACGATTTAGGAGGACAGAAAATCGAGGAGGGAAAACACTATCCAGATCACCACTGAAAGGTACTGGATTTCTGAGGAGGCTTATTGTCACTTAAATTCAGAGAAAAGCAATCAGCAAGAACTTAAATGATCAACAGTTGTTAGGGCAATGTAGACTGATCTCCAACACTGATTGAAAGAAGTGGAGAGTAGTAGGAATCTGGGGAGACTTGTCACTCAGGCTCCATGGAACATCACCTGTTTTACCCAGTGAGCGGTCATCGATAATGACTTGTATAAAAACTTCCGGTGTGTTGTTGTAGTAGTAGTGGTAGGTTTAATAATATATTTCGAAATGTTTTGCATGTAATTTCTAAGATTATAGTTATACTCTCTCATCCGTTGTTGATGGGTACTCAAGTTATTCTATTATATAAAGAAAAGATGTCTGTAGGTCCTGTCCAAACTTAAAAACTACACGAAACGCATTCATAATGTGACATATACCTTTTCATTATTATCTTGGACAAGATATAGGCATATTTTATTTTTTAATATAAATTATTTTGGTAGTCAACAAGAACAGAATTGATGGGTGGGTGGGTCAACATTTCGAGTTATTTTAAAATGGTATTCTGTAGTAATTTGACAACGATATTATATTCAGTTGTCAGAAAAAGCGAGAGGGAGGTAGGCGAGATTTACACTCATGAGCAAAAAAAAAAACATGGGTCAAGAGTGAAAGAAGGAAGAAATCGATTTTTCAATATTTTTCCATGAATATTTGTTAATTTTTACTGAAAATTTCTATTTTGCAGATCATTATAGCATATAATAATAAGTGGAAAAATTAATCCTAAAAATGTTAAGACCGCATCTTGATGAGGATATAAAAAAACCGAATTGTAGGATTAAGGCAGTCCAAAATGACTTACAAGCAGATTTTTGATATTTTAAGAAAATAAAATATGAAATCATCTCTTTCTGTAGTGAAGCGAATTGGTCAAAGGTTCGAAGTCGAATGCTTGGTAAAAGGGAAATCTGAATCTGGTCGCCCTAAAGCATCCACTTTGAAGGACGACCACAATTTTGAAGAATCGAAAGAAAACTTATGTTGACCATAGCAAAGAATTCAAAACAGGCTGGAAATTCTTTTTCTAGATATACAATATCTATATGAATGAAAGAAATGGGCTTTTCTTCTAAAAGATGTGCAAAGAAGCCATTTTATCTAAGAAGAACATCAATGATAGAAAGAGAATTTTCTCATGTTATGGCAAGAAAGATACAGACTGGTTCAGGAATGTTTTCTGGTTAGATGAATCTTGTTAGTGATGCTCCTGATGCTCCCGAATGGTGCAATCGAAGAACTGGAGAAAGATTTTCGACAAGTGGCATAAAAATGACAGTTAAACACGGGAATGGAGGGATAATGGTATGGGGAACTTTTACTGCAGTAGGAGTTGGGGAACTTATTAGATGTGAGAAGTCAATCAATGCAAAGGAATACATTTGAATATTAGAAACAGGACCGTTACCAAGTATTCAGAAGCTGGGAATATCCCAGAATATTATTTTCCAACATGATAATACCCCCTGCACACACTGCTAAAGTCACAAAAAAAATGGTGTTCTGATAATTCAATTGATGTGACATTTTGGCCAGGTGAAAGCCCTGATTTAAACTCAATCGAGAATATTTGGTCCATATCTCGTGCATTGGCCGGAAGAACTTTTTCGAAAAATGACAAACTGTGGGAAGCTGTGCAAAGTGAATGGAATAGCATCTCCTCTTCACAGTGTTCCACTTTGGTTGAGAGCATGTCTAAAAGGATTGATCTTTTAAAGAAATCAAAAGGGAATGCGACCCCATACTAAGCATTTATTAAAGTAAATGTCTTCTTCTGTGTTATTAGTCTCATTTAAGTTTCCTTGTTCTTTGTTCAATATAGCTTTTAGTGCAATAAAATGTATAAAATTTGTTTGCCCCATTTTTTTTGCTCACGAGTTGTATACGATAGAGGGCGGGGAGTTAAAAGAAAGATTTTTACAAACACTTTAACTTTTCTATTTTGTTGTCGATGCATTCGGGCAACACTGGGTAGTCATGCTACTAAGTAATAATCATAAAAGTGCTATCTCTATTTCTATACACACTAGAAAAGTTGCAAAAGTTATGAACCCACATCTGGATTAGGCAAAGTCGGGTTCAAATCCAGTCAGATCTATCCTGTTTACGGTATTTAGTTCTCTCTCACGGCAAGAACTGTGACACCTGGGTCGGAAAAGTGAGAGTGAGAAGTCAGCGTCCACAAGGAGGGGCACTGACCTGCAAAAGTGCCTGGGCAGCCTCGTCGGCATTCCCCGCTAAAGGCGCCTCGGGCAATCAGCAATAAACTAACCCCTTCTCAAAGAGAGAAAGCAAAGCCTGGGAGGGTGGACCTTCTAGAATTGCACACAACCAATACTTCACCGCAATCAACAGGGAGCAGATCATTACAGGAATGGTCTAATCTATTGATTTTGGTGGCTCTCGGAGGATAAAAATCTCTATCCTGTTTACTTTTAAATTATAAGGTTATGGTGCATGAGAATAAACAAAGAACAAACAGGAAATACACTGGTTAGATCAGGAAAAAAATAAAAATATAAAAATATGTTTATATTGATTTGATATTTCTTTTCGTCATGAAACTTCATATCTGAATAAAATACTTAATTTACTTGAGTCAGTTTATACATACAAAGATTGGAAGACGTGGTTGAGTGGAGTTGAGGCCTTGTGTGGAGTAAAATGAAGTGTAATGTGTTAGCCAGTGATGGACGTAAGAAGTGACGCGGAGATGTACACTGTAATACTGTTTAAAAATATTTGTTATTGAGTCAATAGGTTGTAATATATGGTTGAAAGTTTTATCAAAGCACATTTTAAAATCTCTCTCTCTCTCTCTCTTATATATATAAGAGTCTAATTAACTGTACAATTTAGTCTTTTATGTAAATCGAGGTCAGATCAGCAAATTAAACAAACACCAGCTTCAGGAGGCTCCTTTTCCTATACTTTCATGCACAGGAGACTATTATAAAATCATTTCATTTGTATGAGTTTTATGAAGTTTTCACAATAGGTGTTGTATTTTAAAATTAAATAAACTCGAGAAGGGTTGATATGCCGTAATAGAGATGAATCAAACCAACTATTAACATTCATTCATCTGAGATGATGACGACGGCACATCAATTCCTTTGCAGCTTTCTTCACACAATTAGCATGTTGTTAAATGTTCATTCAATAATTCTTATACCTGCGTTAAAACCATTACTGTGTCTACGGATGAGCAGGGCTGATATATTGATTTTCTGATGTGTGTTTAGCTTTCTTTAAATTTGTTGATCGTATTACTTTACACCTTTTTTTTTTTTCTATTTTTTTTTCTATGAAGAAGGGTGTGTACTTATTTATTATACTCAACTTAGAGGCATTTATTGGACAGTTTTAAAAAGTGAAGGAAACGAAACATCGGTGCTGTTATGTTTCTGAATTTTTGAAACCAGAATTCATTATTCATATTATTTGGATTCTTTTGACCACTGTCCCTATCTTTAATGTTATTTTTGCAACGTTTCGACTGATGTAAACCCCTGACCTTCTTCAGATGTATCGTGGCGAACTAGGGAGTCTTTCTGTTAAACCCTAACTCATATCATAGTGAATAAAGTACTTGATAAAATTCAGTTGTAAGTTACATTTTTTCCGGGAGATTAGAAAGTCCAATCGTCAACAACATTCAAAATACAATTGTGAATCATTTGGAACTTCCACCTACTCATGGCTGACGGAATGAGAGCATGCTACCTCTGTGGATTAAATAAAGGGTTCCATTCGAAATTCCGTGCAAATTTTCGAATTTAACAGAAAGACTCCTGAGTTTGATGATACACCTGAAGAAGAAACTTTTTATGCTTTTTGTTCTGTCTCCTTGTTCTAAGGTCCTGGATATGCAATGGCAATTAATTGCCATTGCTCCCAGGTACACTCTGACCCGCAGTGGTAGTACCTGTTAGGGTCCCAACTATAGGTTAAATAGAAACCGACTTGAAAACAACAAATATATTCTATTAAAAAAATTTTCTTCAAAATCTTTGGATTCGGCATTAAATAACCTGAAAAGGGTTGATATGCTGTAAAACAAAAACAACCAACCAACCAACCTTGTTCTAAATATGTATGAAAAAATAAAATTTCCAACAAATTTTGTGTTATCTTAAGTCGAACGACCCCTTGTGTAAATGTGGTATTGTGGTGATTCTAGTTAAACGACACCCATATTCTCCACACTTTTTATGCCTTGTGCCTAATTTATTTTAAATGTAATGTAAAAAAAAATATTTTCTGTAAATAAATATTTCAAAGTGTAATATTTCTTCATTCTTAACTGGGCAATTTTTATTTTTGTCTCATCGTCAGTGTCTTTATTTTTGGAAGTTGGATATCCTCTACATAAAAAAATAACGACTTTGTCTAACTTTGCCCTCGTGGAGAGACAAGTAAATAAACAGAGACTTGTATATTTTTTTTTGAATAAGTATAAAATCTAGCAAATATTTTTCATGCTCTTTTCATTTTCGTACTTACATTTGATATGATTTTAGTGTAGCCTTTTTTTTTTAAGATTGGATGTATCAGTGATTTTTTTTTAAAGATTGGATGTATCAGTGATTTTTTTAAAGATTGGATGTATCAGTGCTTTTCAGGGTTGATGAACTTTTCGATTACTTTTATGGTTTTTATATAAAATCATCCGGTTTCTTGGTAGGTTATTTTGATGTTCCTAATTTGGTCAAACTTGATCAATAAAAAATGCTGTTCATTGTTCTGATCAAGTAAGGGAGAAAGTACTTATACTTTGTGATTCTTAATGTAATAATAGTATTTAATTTGAAATTACCTTGACTATGATGTTTAGGAATTTTGGAGATGAGGATTAATAACGTTGCGTATCCAAACGACTAAACCTCTGACATTCTTTGAGTGCTTCTTTTCGGATTCTTAAATCTTCATGTAAAACTCTGGAAATCTATATGGAATTTCGAGCTGAATCTTCGATTTAATCAAGAGAGGTGGATTGTTCTCGTTCTCTCAGTAATTTGTTGACAGAAATGTTATATTATTCCTAGTTATTATTGCATATAGTAAGGATTAAACGTAGAACCTGCAGAAGACTTTCATTTAGAATTATTGAACACCTTTTAACTGTTGCATGATCTATGTGGATGATTCTGGCATCAACTTTGAGAGCTTTAAATGTAGTCCAAATAATACTGATATAAACTATTAATTAATTTGAAATAATATGCATTTTATAAGTCAAAATGAAGTTACGATGTTTTGTTATATAAATCATTTTTAGTCTTAAAAAACGGCATTTTAAATGCCTTTTTGTTGCTGGATTTGGATATTGAATGAACTTGGGTCATTACGAAGACGACTTATGCAAAGCAATACACTTTCATAAATGTTAAACAACATAAAAAATACCTCTGGAAATACTGGAATATCGCATAGTTGATCACAGGGGAAGAATTTAACAACTATATGTGTACATTTATCCTCTTTATTCCAATGTGAACTTGTGTTCATGTGAATTCGCTGCACAGGCCGCAATTCTCCACTCTTATTTATCCGAATTAAGCGCACTGTTAAAAAACATGAATCAATATAGAACATAGAAAAAAATTTTTAGAAAGAAAACGTATAATTAAGGAAATAGATTAAATAGTGAGGGTGTCTGACTTGCCTATTTTCTCAATGCCCATAAATATTTGAATACTTGATACAGATTCTTCTGGCAGTTATTTTTACTCTGTAATTTTTTAGTGGCAGTATGTGTGTGTGTATATATATATATATATATATATATATATATATATATATATATTTCATGTGTCTTCAGAAAATTTTATGTACTTTCAGTATTTGCTTAAATAGTGCTCAATACATAAGTAGAGCTAGGTAGTAAGTTTTGAACATATATATGGCAATTAAGCTCACAAGGATGAAACAGAAAATTAAAATTACACAATCATTCAAATAGTTAACCTATTTATTTATTTTGTGGATTTTTGAAAGCGTTTATAGTTTGTCTTCAGGTACTTCTGGAATTTTTTAAAAAATTGATATTGATTTAATAACTTTATTTTCAATCAATAATTTATTCATTTATAAAACAAATTATAGCAATTCTTTTCTATTAATGTTTGAAAAAGAATTTTGAATTAAAAAATGTTTAAATACAAATCACTACTAAAACCCTGTATACTTGCCATTCTTTCATAGTAATATTAACCATAACCCTTTTCATAAAAAAAGAAATTCAAGAACAATAATAAGCATGCACTTTTTTCATTAAACTGGTTTATATTTCCTTTTCCAGAACATTTTGGTGGTAGCAGGGTTTCAAATTAAATACATTTGGTCGTACCTAAAATAAAAATATATTTAATTCGCCGCAATTCCAACTTGTAAAAAGTAGCGAATGAAGACAATTATTTTCTGGAAATATGTCTACGTTTGCTTCTGAAGTTTTTCTTTTTTTTTTTTTTTTCATTTTTCTTTAACATCTATCATCAGCAAAGGAAATTGTTTCAATTCTTTTTTTCAATGTTAACAAAATATTAAAATTCATTTGGTATGACACATCACAAGTAATGACTATTCACTTAATAATAATAAATGAATAAATAAATAATTCATATCTGTACCTCTATTTTTCTTTCGCCATCTATCTCTTCTTCACTCGCCATCTATCTCTTCCCACTCGCCATCTATCTCTTCCCACTCGCCATCTATCTCTTCCCACTCGCCACCTCTCTTCTCACTCGCCATCTATCTCTTCTTCACTCGCCATCTATCTCTTCTTCACTCGCCATCTATCTCTTCTTCACTCGCCATCTATCTCTTCTTCACTCGCCATCTATCTCTTCTTCACTCGCCATCTATCTCTTCTTCACTCGCCATCTATCTCTTCTTCACTCGCCATCTATCTCTTATTCACTCGCCATCTATCTCTTATTCACTCGCCATCTATCTCTTATTCACTCGCCATCTATCTCTTATTCACTCGCCATCTATCTCTTATTCACTCGCCATCTATCTCTTATTCACTCGCCATCTATCTCTTATTCACTCGCCATCTATCTCTTATTCACTCGCCATCTATCTCTTATTCACTCGCCATCTATCTCTTATTCACTCGCCATCTATCTCTTATTCACTCGCCATCTATCTCTTATTCACTCGCCATCTATCTCTTATTCACTCGCCATCTATCTCTTATTCACTCGCCATCTATCTCTTATTCACTCGCCATCTATCTCTTATTCACTCGCCATCTATCTCTTCTTCATTCGCCATCTATCTCTTCTTCATTCGCCATCTATCTCTTCTTCATTCGCCATCTATCTCTTCTTCATTCGCCATTTATCTCTTCTTCATTCGCCATTTATCTCTTCTTCATTCGTCATCTATCTCTTCTTCATTCGCCATCTATTTCTTCTTCATTCGCCATCTATCTCTTCCCACTCGCCATCTATATTCTCCCCCACTTCCACCCTTTTCTCTCTCTCCCACCCTTTTCACCCCTCTCTCTCTCTCTCTCTCTCTCTCTCTCTCTTCCCTCCTCTCTTTCTCTCTCTTCCCTCCTCTCTTTCTCTCTCTTCCCTCCTCTCTTTCTCTCTCTTCCCTCCTCTCTCTCTCTTCCCTCCTCTCTCTCTCTTCCCTCTTCTTTCTTCTCTTCCCCCACTCACTCTCTCTCTTCCCCCACTCACTCTCTCTTTCTTCCCCCACTAACTTACTCTCTCTCTCACACTTTTCCACGCTCACTTACTCTCTCTCTCCCTCTCACTCTTTTCCCCACTCACTTACTCTCTATTTCTCTCTTCCCCCACTCACTTACTCTCTATTTCTCTCTTCCCCCACTCACTTACTCTCTATCTCTCTTTTCCCACACTCACTTACTCTCTCTCTCTCTTCCCCCACTCACTTACTCTCTCTCTCTTCCCCCACTCACTTACTCTCTCTCTCTTCCCCCACTCACTCCACTCTCTCTCGCTTTCCCCACTCACTTACGCTCTATCTCTCTCTTCCACCACTCACTCTTTATCTCTCTCTCTTCCACCACTCACTCTTTATCTCTATCTTCCACCACTCACTTACTCTATCTCTCTCTTCCGCCACTCACTTACTCTCTATCTCTCTCTTCCGCCACTCACTTACTCTCTATCTCTCTCTTCCACCACTCACTTACTCTCTATCTCTCTCTTCCACCACTCACTTACTCTCTATCTCTCTCTTCCACCACTCACTTACTCTCTATCTCTCTCTTCCACCACTCACTCTTTATCTCTATCTTCCACCACTCACTTACTCTATCTCTCTCTTCCGCCACTCACTTACTCTCTCTCTTCCCCCACTCACTTACTCTCTATCTCTCTCTTCCCCCACTCACTCTCTCTCCCTCTTTTCCCCACTCACTCTCTCTCCCTCTTTTCCCCACTCACTCTCTCTCCCTCTTTTCCCCACTCACTCTCTCTCCCTCTTTTCCCCACTCACTCTCTCTCCCTCTTTTCCCCACTCACTCTCTCTCCCTCTTTTCCCCACTCACTCTCTCACTCTTTTCCCCACTCACTCTCTCACTCTTTTCCCCACTCACTTACTCTCTCTCTCTCTTTTCCCCACTCACTTACTCTCTCTCTCTCTCTCTCTCTTTTCCCCACTCACTTACTCTCTCTCACTCTTTTCCCCACTCGCTTACTCTCTCTTCCCCCCACTCACTTGCGTGCGCGCTCTCTCTCTTCCCCCAACTCACTCGCGCGCGCTCTCTCTCTCTCTTCCCCGCACTCATTCGCTCTCTTGCCCCCACTCACTCTCTCTCTCGCCCCCTCACTCATTCGCGTGCGCTCTCTCTCTCTCTTGCCCCACTTACTCTTGCTCTATCTTCCCCCTCTCTCTTTTACCCACTTGCTCACTCTATCCTCACTCGCTCACTCTCTCTTCCCCTCTCATTTTTTCACCTTTCTTATTTTCTCTCCATCTCTCTCATTTTCTTCCCTCCTTTCTCTATGTTCCCGCTCTTTCCCATCGCTCCCTCTCTCTTATCAAGTTTGAAAGAAACTAACAACTTATTCAAAAAGATTGAGCTTTAATAACTTTGTCATTCTTTCATAACTATTTCTCAGTATGCAATAATAATGATGATGATGATGATTCTGTTATATATATATATCAGAATCATCATCATATATATATATATATATATATATATATATGCGTGTGTGTGTGTATATTTGTTTTAAGAAAGTAGTAGCATAGGGAGTGAGTGAGATGCTTCTCCAACATCATTTTAATAAATATTTGCTTTCAAACATTTTTATAAAGAAGAGGGTGGTGGGTGCGAGAGGCATTTTTTTTTTTTTTTATCACGGAAATGTCTCAAATTTTACATTATCAGAAGAAAAACAGCAGCAGCGAGCCAGTGCCTGTAAGATGGGGTAGGGGGTTGGTGAAAAACTGTTTCTTTGTTTAATAGATTTGAACCGCTTTTCCAAGGGAATCTCCCCCGCACCACCACCACCACTACGATGACTATAATAAGTGATTTTTGAAATTCTTTCTCAGCTGTCTCTTTTTTCCTTTTACCGCTTTACCCCCCCCCCTACCCCCGAGAAGCCATGTTGGTTTGCTGTTTTCTTACACACACACATACGCGCACATAAACACACACGCTGAAAGTGTCCTCTTTCCCCTACATCTCCTTTCCCTCTTTCTTACTCCTTTCTTTTCTACTTCTTGTCCCCACCCTTCCTCTTTTTCCACCACCTCATGTTTTATGACCAGCCAACCGTACATTCTTTTCACACTTCAAATATTTCCTTTCTTCAGTGATGACTGGCGAGGCTCCCTTGTTGCTAACAATGCTCCACCCTCTCTAAGACAAGTCCTTTCCTTTTCTTTCTTTCTTTATTTCTTTCTTTCTGGACTAAGTCTCTCTTTCTCTTTCTTACATATATCACCCTCCTTTTCCGTCTCCCTTGTTATGTTGTGAATTTGATAAGATGGCAGTTGGTTGCTGTCTACGTCTTTCTACGCCCCCCTCTCTCCTCCCCCTTCTTTAGCATCACCATCTCTTTATTCCAATTTCTGGAAATTGGTGTCGTTATTATATATAAGCGTACGTCCATCCGTCTGAATGTATGTAATATAGAATAATGTATGTGTGTGTTTTCTGCACGCCTGTCTTCGTGTGCACGCGTATTATGTATTAGCACGTGTGTGTGCGTGTCTGTGTTGGCACCATCCTGCGAAAAAAGGCGACATATATGCTATTTTCGTGAAGAAGGAAGTGGAACCAGGCAGAAAGCACTTTTTGTTTGTTTTCCCATTCAGATGGCACCATAAAATATCTACCTCTTTTTACAATCACAGAGAGTGTCCTCTACTTCCGTTGCAGACACTTTATATCATCTCCATCATCTATCATCATTACCATCATCACCATTCAGAGATACACATGGCTAACCTGTGTGCTTCACGTGTACCTGTCTCTAACACTTAGTCATGATTTGAAGAGAGAGAAAGTGTGTGTGTGTGTGTGTGAGAGAGAGAGAGAGAGAGGAGGAGGAGGAGGAGGAGGAGGTCAAGTTAAAGCGAAAGCAAGCGCTGTTCTCCGATAGCTTCCAATTGGCCTGTTATAACCTCGACCTATTGATTTCTATTGGCTTTCACTCCGGGGACCATAGGGTGCTTAATAATGGCAGATATCAATAACATTTTCGACTGGACTTATATCGGGGCGATTTCCATTCCGTGCGGGCGACTCTTTCATCTCTTTATAGTAAGTCGAAGTTCGTGTGTGCGCGTGGCGTAGCTCATCAAGTCAAAAGATTTGATTCATTAGGCCGGGGTCAGGGTTCAAGTTGATATGCGGTCATTTAGACATTTTTATTTTATTTTATTGACAGGCTTTTATTACTCAATTAATATTTTAAAAAAAAAGTGGAGAATAATCTGATTTTAATTTTATGCTAAAAAATGTGTGATACTCAAAAACGGTGAAATTCATCTTGAATGTACTAAAAATTGGAGCGATTCGTTTTTGCAGTAAAAAAAAAAAAAAAAAAAAAAAGCAAAATACCGTGAGGTTGCTTCTCAACTGACTATAACATGGTCGTTTTCAAGTCTTATGTAAAAAAGTTCCGAGTCGTTCGTTCTCTTATATAGTTAAACCCTACCAAAGTTCCAGCATTACTGATCATTAGGGTTGTGACGACAGCCATTCTTTAC
>NC_136487.1:83568906-83693906 GCF_053919585.1 Euprymna scolopes | reverse complement strand
TGCACAGACCATGATTGCGTACATTGCAAAGACGCAACCCATAAACGTGCAACCTAATGCATGTTTACAAATTGAATATGATTATAATATTAAATAATTTAATTAGGGTTGATATGCCATAAAAACAAAGGCATAGACACCATGAACAATCAGATCAACATAGTAAGCAATATCCTAGTTTCTTTTTAACTGACAAGAGATGTTTTGTACACACTGACAACATAATTGATAAATGTTATCACAAATCACTTATAAGTTGATAACGACTTATATTGAAGGTTAGGATAGAGTTGCGGTTAAGACAAAAGAGCAGCGATAAAATTGAAACTTCAAATGCCCTTCAGCATGCGCGTGTGTAGTTTGCTTTGTTTGTTTAACAGCAAATCAACCCTTTTTGAAATAGGCTGCTATATTTTACCCATAGCTTGAGGGGGGGGGGTTACAAGTTCATAGCTTTTTCAACAGTATACATACAATCCACATATGAAATAAAAAGATGTTAAGCCAAGGAAATGGAGGAGAAAAGAAAAGGGGAAAATAAGAAAGAAAAAGAAAAAGCAATGCCCACAATAGATCTGAATGGATTTGCACTCTGTATGACCGATACCATACGAAGAAACGATATTCATTTTACTCTAAAGTACCTGTTTTAAGGCATATCAACCATTTTAGGCTTTATTTTAATATGAAAAAAAATATATAAGAAACAATTTATCGTAAATGATTAATCGAATACAAAGTGCTATTTTACCTATAACTGGGGAGAAGGTTTATTTGCTTACTTTCTAGGAGATTAGAAATCAGATCACTATGGTCTGAAAAGCCTAAACTAGAAGTGCATTCTGGCCTATAAAAAATACTTGAGCAGTCCTGTCTGTATACTCCATAGGGGAACCTCCAGAGATTAGCAATTAATTAACACCGTTCTCAAAGAGAAGATAAAGCCTGAGAATATGAACCTCCTAGGATTGAACAGAACCATAAACTCAACCCGACAGCAGAAGTCTATTGTTGAATTGATTCAACCCAAGGAGTTCATCATTTGACTCCATTTGTATTACAGTGTAAATGGATGAGTTTTTCTGTTTCTTTTGATTTGAAACACTTCCGCTTTTCTCTAGATTTCTATCATCAACATAACATTCGACTAGAAAACCAACAGTAAATGTTTTCATTTTTTTGCTTCCAACCTTCGTTTTGTCCTTTTTTAAAACATTTGCAGCAAGAACTCATCTTTTTATGACGTTTGCCTGGTGTCAAGCAGAATTTCCATTCTGAAAACTTCTCATCTGTGGAACATATTACTGTGAGACTGCTTCACTGCAGACTATGATAGGATCGTCTCCAGATCCAATCTCAACAGATACTTGTCATAAACCGTTCTCATAAGTAATCAGACTTTGTTCATTTCGTTCATCATTTTCAATCCTCTCATAATATTTTTCATTTTTCAACTAATAATCCATCTTGTTAACTCTTATCCTCAAATGGCTTTTGCTCTAGATAAGTGTTGACAGAAGCAACTCTAATCTGTCAAAACTATCAACACTATATGGAAATAAAATTTATCACAATTGCGAGGATATTTAAAACTATCATAATGTTATTTTCATATAACTGAGTTGAAGTTGTCAGATCGCGAAGTTCAGCAATTCACATTTAGTGTACAAATGCCAAATCCGTTCAAAGATGGAGTACTGTTGCCACATCTGAGAAGAAATTGATAAGAATATACTTTCTTGCCTTGATAGAGTACAAATCCGTTTTTGAAATCTAGTGGTCGAAGACTTTTTTGCCTTTCTACTTCCTGTTTCTCACAGAAAAGACTTTGCAAGTCTCTCGCTGCTCTATCGTTATTTTCATGGCAGGTGCTTGATTGAGTTTCAATGTATAGCCCACTCCATCTCTCTGCAAAACATTTGCAACAAATACCTATCGAGTTACAGCATACAATTGATAATTTCCCTTACTCTATCAGTGTCTAAAACTAAACAAAAATTCCATAGGCAGTTCTAGGAAAGAAACTTTGTTTATCTGTGGAACACAATGCAGGACTGCTGTCTATAACATGATCGTTTTTTAAGGTAAACAAGTTCTTGTTTATCCATCCTTTTAAATAATCAAACTACCCAAGTTTCACCATTACCGATCATCATTGTGTTGTCTCACAATCTACCGGACACTCATTAACTCTTATCCTTAAGTGGTCCTTTGCAAAAAATAAGGGGGGGGGAAGCATTATGCAAACTTATATTGAAATATTTTTATGAAAAATATCTGCAACTTATCCCCACCTATGGATGACATATTTTATCTTTAATGATTCTAATTAGTATTGTATTTTAGTATGGAATAATCTTAACTGTTGATATGCTACTCAAATAAGCCTTATGGCCATTTGTTAAAAATATAAGTTTTCCTTTTTTATCAAATGTTTTTAGTCAACTAAATATAAAACATTGATTTCAACTCCTGCTCAAATTGCTGATCCTGGAGATCAACTCCCCATCTCTGAGGTTAGGAATCGACTCGGCACAATTTTACTCCAGGTAGTACTAATGCACTCAGAAATCCTTGCGAAAATTTTGCTGAAAAAATTTTTTTTCTGTAATCTGTTTAAAAGAAAAGCAAAAGCCTGACTCTGACAAAAGTTGCATACTCTCAACTCCCAACCTCGAAAATAGAAAGTTAGCTTAAAGAAATGTAACTTTTGACTCCAGATCTCGGTGAGTTTCATTAAAAATAAAATTAAAATTTGATTTCAACTCTTGCAAATATTCCTAATTTCAACTCCGAACTCTGACTGCTGTTTCCACACTTAGAAGTTTTTTTTTGTTTTTTTTTAATAGAATCCAATATACTCAATAAATCTGTTTCCATGAATAATCAACATACATAACCTTAACATCCACACATCCATCAGACAATTTGTGTTGTGTTGAAAGGGCTTTTGATAAAACATTTAAAAAATAGAGAGATTCCATCATTGTTAAGTTGTAATATTGCTAGATGTAGTCTGATTCCCTATTAGTTCAGAAGTGGTTCGCCCATTTATCCCTTCCCCCGCCCCTTATGAATCTGTGTCAGGTGTTTGTGGGAAGGGATAGAGAAAGTGTGGTAGGGTCAACCCTAAGTTAGCTTAAGTTAATAGTGTAAATGTGGCTGGGAGAGGAAGGAAACATTGATTATTGTACTGGGAAACTGTTGCTATAGTTACATAACGATTTTTTTTTTTTACTCAACACTAGAACACAATTCAACTTTTATTTATTTATTTATGAGAGATAAATAGAAAGGTGATATGAGAAAATTCTAATAAAATATGAATCATATTTATCCTATGATAGCGTTTTGAAAATGATCAACAAAATTTATTGTAAACTTAGATCGAAAAGTAAGTGTCCATTCAAGAATATGTATGTGCATATATATATATATATATATATATATATATATATATATATATAACTTTCTTTGCCTGATGAGATCGTAATTTTTAATGATTACCAATAAAAACATTGTCATTTTGTAATTGTGTGTGTATGTATGTATATAATTATTACTATAAGAATTTTTAAATACCTACAGACACTAGTGTATCATTCTTTCCGGAATTATCAGTGCAGGGTTTCATGATTACAGTCGGCCAGGAGATTCGAAAATGCATCATAAGTTAGAGGAAAAAACAACCGTTAACATACTCGATTGTAGTTTCCATTAGAGTTAATATAAATTATTTTATTTAAATACTCTACAGTACAAGTCCATCCAGTTACCTTTTTCTTAGACTCTCTCTCTCTCTCTTAGTGAAACACATCTTTTGTGTCGCTTATTTGCCATAAGTAGCCATTTATTTACACATACTCACGAATTGGGAAAGGAAACTGTTAAAAACCCTTTCATCTTATCATTCCTGCATTGTACAATTGACATAAAAAGAAAGAAAAACGTCTATTTTTTTTTTCTTTTTTTTTTCTTATGAATCTTGACTTGATCAATAACTGATGCACTTGGTTTTTCGATACCTACACCTCATCTCTCTTCTCCCCCCCCCCCCCCATTTCTATTTCCAACCCAAGGAAAAGTAAAAAATAATTACAACGTCTTTTTTTTTTTTTTTTTTTTTTTTTAAACCCATCTCTTCGTCACAATCATTGTTATGGATTGCAATTGTTCCGAAAGTGTTAAACCCATAATGGACTTGCTGTCATGTGCTACATTCTATTGACATCTGTTTCAATGGCTTTTATTATTGCTTTTTTCAAATTAGCCTATAATATTTAGGCAGTTATTGATCTTTTTTGTATCATCTTACTTGTTCGCTGTGCTAATGTTACAAAAGACACAGAAATGGATTTGTTAATGAACTCAGATATACTCTGCCTGTACGAAGAATCAGTTTAAAAGATGTATGACAACTTTTGTCATTCACATTGATACAAAGTGCTGTCTGTGTATTGTGTGTGTATAACTAAAAGTTGTAAACTACACAAGATACATGTTCACAAAGTTAATATATTCTTTCTCATCACTTCCTTGGGCAGAATATGGAGACATTTTTATTGTGATATTCATTCTTTTGAAGGTCAGCAGGTACACAATTTGTCAGGGTGAGGTGACCAACATTTAGAGCGATTGTTTTTGTTTTGTTTTTTTTCATCAACTTTAAGTGAGAAATGCTATGAAGGAGAGAGAGAGAGAGAGAGAGAGAGAGAGAGAGAGAGAGAGAGAGAGAGAGAGAGAGAGAGAGAGAGAGAGAGAGAGAGAGAGCGTGTGTGTGTGTGTGTGTGTGTGTGTTCGAAATTGAGAAAAATAGAGAGAGGTTTCAAAATAAAGATGTTGCACACACTTAAATTTTTCTATTTTGTTGTCGATGCTCTCGGGCAATTCCAGGTAGCCATGTCTGAATGAAACAACCAAGAAAATGTAATGAAATGTTAATTTTTTTAGAGTTATTGTTCAAGTTGTTGATTAGAGAGAAATAAAAAATTAAAAAAAAAACACAATTGAAGACACTTTTACTATCTTTCCATTTGTTGAGGTTCATTTTCAATACTGGACTTCAATTATATTTAATACAAAATCAAATTATTTATCTCTTGTCCAGAAAGTTAGACACAAGGTCAAGTTTGGGTTTTGAGCTGATCAGAAAGATGGAAAGAGTGGTTTTGTATTACTGTACACATAAATTCGAAAAAGTTGTAAAAAAAACAAATATATAACAAATAAATATTATCAAAGATAAGTTACTTTTTTTTACCTAACTGGATATGTTTTTAGTGTTTTTATTCAATGTAACATGTTTATTCAGCTTGAAAACAGTGTTTACTGATGTATTGGAAAATTTTAAATGGCGCCCGACTCTCTCTTTGACGCGGTAAGTTTGGGGAAAGGAGTTATAAATAAAAAACTAGACAAAAACTCGCTCAATATATGTTACCGTGACATAGGCTGACATATATTCGGTGGGGTTTTAACAGTATTTTGTCTAGTTTTTTATTTTTAACTCCTTTTCCCAAACTTACCGTGTCAAAGAGAGATTTGGGCACCATTTAAAATTTTCCAATACATCGGTAAACCTATGTTGTTCGAGCTGAATAAACATGTTACATTGAATAAAAACACTTAAAACATATCCAGTTAGGTAAAAAAGTAACTTATCTTGCCTTTGATAACATGTATTTGTTATATATTTGTTTTTTGACAACTTTTTCGAATGTATGTGTACAGTAATACAAACCCGAAAGAGGAAAAGAGAGAGAAAAAAAGATTTAAAAAAATGATGTTACACACACATTTTAACTGCTATTTTCTTATGTCCCGGGCAACGCCGGATATCCATGCTAGTTTTAAATAATTTTCTATTATATAAAGAAAGAGTGTGTGTGTGTGTGTGTGTGTGTGTGTGTGTGTGTGTGTGTGTGTGTGTGTCAGTGATAGAAGAGGCCTGACACAGAAAGATTGGGCGGGAGAGAGGGTGGACGGGAAGAGTGATAGGAGAGGGTAGAGAGTGAGAGAATTTTTAAAAGATACTAGCAGGCCGCCAAGTATTGCCCGGTCGTAAGATATGCTTAAATATATTTTCATTCGCGCAGATTAAATATTTATTATTATAGAGACAATTCTCTATCGATCAATATATTAAACCTAATATATAATAGTGAAATCAAAACTACAAAAATATGATTTTGGTGATATCAGCTAGAATCCAAACCAAAACATATAACTCTCCACCCTCATTCCTCAGCCTCTGATCCACATCCACATCCCCCCACACACACCTGTCATCCCTTTTTTAAAAGATGGAATTGACCGATCGTTGAAAACAAGATGCACAAAAGCAAGCAAGACCCACAGTTTTATAATTGTTACATGCTCTTTTTAACTCTTCTATTTTTTTTTAAAATCTATGCTGACATCCACAGGCAAACATCAGTAGCCATGCTAGTTTCTATATAAAGTTAAGTATATGATTATATTTTGTATGTATGGGATTCACTCCTAAACTAATTAACTATCCATTATGAATGTTGGAACACAACTGTTAGAAGTAAGGTACTGAGAACTATATTTAGTTTAACTTATTTTATCTGAAGGGGGTAAATAGAGGGTAGAAGCCCTTTGTGAAAATTCAGATACCTTTGCTTTGTGTTAGATTTTACCCATGATTAATAAATATTTCTTAAATTTCAGTTTCTTTGGGATATTTTAAAGATTTTTTGGGCACAACCTTCAGTTTTAAAACTCAAATATTTCAGTTTGGAAACGTATTTGTGACTTGAAACTTTTGCTTTTAGAAATCAACAATTTTTTTTTGTTATATATATATATATATATATATATATATATATATATATATATATATATATAGTTTGACCAAGTTAAGAACGATTTCATATCTATGCAGATTCTCTTCAAGATATGTATATAAATTATGTTTTACTTAAAAAGTGTCCATCAAAGGAACATGACAAACGTGATTAAAATAGTAATTGTCTGTATTTTTGAGATGAGATGTTTTCATTTATTGAGATTGTCGGACTGACTTCCAGATCTTAGTTGTTATCGAAACGTTGTGACTATAACAACGAAGATGAGGAAGTCAGTCCGACAATCTCAATAAGTGATTAAAATGTTTTAACTCGCACTATGATTATTTCTTCTAAACTATAGCTACATTCCACAAAATTTATATAAATTCTCTAAACTTCAACAAATCATTTAAAAATCCTCAATGCTAGCTTTTCTAACTTTGTTTTGCTTGTGGACCACTTGAGAGTTATATCATTTGTGGACCCTATATATATATATATATATATATATATATATATATATATATATAATCGACTATTTTTATTATATATATTTTAAATAGATACATAAAATATGTTACTTTTCAAATAAATTATCACCCTCCTTAAAGCTTATGTAGTCCTTGGTTCAAAATCCCTACCCTAATGGGTGTTTAACTCCACAAATGTTTTTTTACACAGGAATCACTACTTATCAAGGTCCGGAGGCCACTCGAGGATAAGGGTTGATGGGTATGCATTAGTCAATGTGATTATCGCATAGAAACATAAGTAGTGGGAATTTTGTAAATTGGATTACTTAGAGGGACGGCTCATCAAGAACTTGTTTACATTGGACTTGAAGACAATCAGATTGTAGTCAGCTGGAAAGCAGGCAATCGGAAGAGAGTTCCACAGGTGCGCAGTTCTAAGAAAGCAGCTTTGTGGAATCTACATTTTTAGTATATCAATGTTTTTGATTGCTTTGAAGCATTTTTGTTTTCAAACTCTTGCATATTTTAAGGAGTTCAAGAATATAATCATCAGACACCTGTCATATTCTTGGTGCATTGTTTCTCTTAGCTTGGATTCATTGAAGCTTCAATATCTTGCTACTGACTTTGTAAACACATACAAAATTGTTAACCATTTCAACAAAAGCAACCCAAAGCACTTTTTTTAACCTCCATGTAACTAACACATGTGAACATAACTACAAAGTCAAAAAAAATCTCTATTTTGTCTTCAAAACAAAAATGAAAGTAAAACCTTCCATTCTTAATATACACAAAGAAAGACTTCCCATCTGCTGACAACACATAGTCACAGAACTGCTTCCTCGCAAATCACAACTTGGTTGTCTTCAAAGACAATGTCAATAGATTCCTATCTAGGACTGCCCAAACAAATATTCGAACTTTGTTCTTACTTTCATCGAGTTGTATATGGCACTGACAAGTGGTGAGATCCTTTTAGTATAAATACATAAATAACAATACATAAAATAGATGCTATATTTGAAGATGTTTTTACATAATTATATCAAGCTTAATTTAATCATAATAGATTGCGTTTAAAATGCATGAGTTAATCTCTGCTATCAAACGGAAGCGGTTTTAAGTCGATTAGACAGATTCGTTCAAATTGAGCCATCACACTTGAGTCATGACACTATAATGAATTAATGAGCGTTCAGTGTGCACAACGTTTCTTGATACTCTGTGAAGACAGCAAAACTATTCAGTCTGTCCTTGTCCCCGTGTATCTATTTCACTGTTTTCTTGTTAATCGTTTGGTGGTTTTACAATTACTTGATCGCTAACGTTTAACTTTAAAAAAAAAAAAAAAAAAAAAAAATGTGAGAATGATTGATCGACTATCTGTTTTTAGAAGGCTATGCATGCCAGTAATTATCTTGACCTGTAATAAAAGCTCCAGGCTTTCACGTGGAGTTTAATAATAATTATTTTAATTGATTTTTTTAATGGTGAAACTTCAAGTCCTCAGTGCTTTTTTGCTGGGACTGGGATATTCTGCTAAACATTGCAAAATTTATTTGTTTATGAAAAATACAAAAATAGGCACTAGGCCATTCAAAAGTGTTGGGAGGGGAGGGGCTTTAGCCATCCTTACCACTGTACCTTATACATGTCTACCATTTTCCCAGTTAGAATCTTCACTCACCATTATTTTAGATTCGCTTCAGGGAACGCCCTACATAAGATTCCAAAATCGATATATATATATATATATATATATATATATATATATATATATATATATATATATATATATGAATAAATAATAAATAAATTGTTCTGCAGAACATTGATCTTGAGCTTTTTTATAGTAAAAACCACCCTCCCTTTCCCAACAATTTTCTAAATGTATTCCACACTTCATTGCGTGAGTACCTATTTACTATGCCTCCCCACGGGACAGAGTTAGACACCAGGGTCGTTTTTTAACGTGGAGAAAAGGTACAAAAATAAAAATTGTCTCAGTCGTGAAGGATTTCTCCTCCACCGAAAGAGAACAAGAAATAGAAGTGCAGCATCTGAAGAACAGATACTACACTTTGATCTTGTCCCGAAGGCCAAGATAAAAGATCTTTCAGGTATGAAGTTTGAAAAAAAAAAAAAAAAAAAATTCCGGATAGTTTTCTCCGTTTACTTGCGTCTTTTACGAGAACAAAGTTAAGCATCGAGGCGTTTATATGATATATATATATCCAGCTCGCTACAAAAAATGACACTTGATTACAGAACAAAAATTGGCTGTTGTCTAAAACGATTTCTTTCTTGATTGAGGACAGAACAGATACTACACTTTGAATTTGTAAAAAGAGAAAAAAGTAAACAAATTTTACAAGTTGGGCATGCGGTCATCAAAAATATGAAAATTGAAAAGGGGGTTTTGGTCATCTTCTGTTTATCCTTTTACTCTGACATTGTCATGAGACAAAAAGAAGAAAGAAACAACCCTAGTAGAAGTTAGTGTCCCCAAGGATGCTGGGTTAAACAGAGCTGAGAGGAAAAAGATAACGGAATACCAAGGTCTTATATACGACAAGAAAAGAAATTGAAACTGAAATTTTAGGAAGATTTCAATCATTCCAGTAATTATAGTAGCAATCGGACTCATGAAAAAGAATTTCAAAAACTACTACCAAAGCAAATATACCCGGTGAACAAAGTGCAAGAGATACAAACAATTAAACAAATTAAAGTGACAGTTAGAATCTTAAAGATTTCTCGGTTGAAATGTGCGAGATAAGTGAATGCCTGGCATCCAATAGGATGCCCCATCCCTAGCATGAAAATAAAAGGAACAAGCACTTTTTTCTATTACTTTCATTTTAGTAATCACAATAATATCACATTTACTCTAGGGGCTACCCTACTTAAAATATCTCCAATGGTTTAAGCAGATCCTAGTCATTTCGTTTCTAGCTGGAACAACCATCTCTCTAAAAAGTATTGTGCATCCGTCTTGCTTAAGTATTTTAAGTATTTTGTCTGCCTGCTCTCTAGGATGTTAGACACAAGCTCAGGTATGATTTCAAATAATAAAAAAAAGAAGAGTACACCATACTTTGGTACACTCTGGTCTACAAAAAATGCCTGAGCCGCCTCATCTGCATTTCCTGTCAGGAGCCCATCTAGTGATTATCAATAAAACTAATTCCTTCTCAAAGAGAAGGTAAAGCCTGGGAGGATGAACATGACAACATCTCAGCCCAACAATAACAAATTCAGTGTTGGATTGATGTCGAATACTTATTACCGCCCCCCCCCCCCCGACCCTCAACTGATGAGAGCACACCTTCTGCAGCTGTGCTTAACTATAAAATAGCATTTTCATCACTAATCGCTTAAATTGGATGGACACACCTTGGAAATATAACAATCTGTTTCAAAACTTTACTCGAACATATATATCTATAATATAAAGCTGAACGTCTGTGTGTGTGTGTCTAGCCACGAATAGGCTCCTATATGGTTGACTATTTTAGATAACTGATCACATATAACGATAGAAGATGTATCGAGACACCGGAATTGGGTATGTTTGATCTGGCATAATGATGATTCATTAAAATTGTGGGGTCTGCGTACGCGCCTAATCCACAAAGAATGGAAATAAAAAAAATTTAAAAATTAATAAAAAACGTTTACAAGTGTTTTTGATATAGATGTGCATAATAATACTTTGATAAGTATGTTTTAACTTAGATAGGGATGGTATAATAAAATTGTAGGGTCTGCGTTCGCGCCTGGCCTCCATAAAATGGAAATAGGCACAAACTTTAATAAAGACTTTTCATATCTATCTGTGTAAGTATACTTTGATAATTATGTTTCAGTTTGAAGAAATCTTGTATAATAAAATTATGGGGTGTTCGTTCGCGCCTGACTTCCATAGAATAGAAATATCTCACAAAGTTTAACAAGGTTTTTTTTAATATAGATCAACAGAATATTGTAATAAGTGTTTCAGTGTGAACAGGTATGGTATAATAAATTATGGGGTTTATTTATTTTATTTTTACTTTCATCATATTTTGCTTTGGTTTTGGTACCCCCAAATTCGAAGCTATCTCTTTACAACCCTTCCTTTTCATAACCTATGATACTTTCATAAATCAGAGTCCATTTTCTGTAGGCTGTTTTTGAACCCAGTCAAGGACGGGTACTTTTGCTAGTATATATATATATATATATATATATATATATATATATATATATATATATATATATATAATTCACCGCTTTGCAAGGAATAGACACTCATGTTATTGTTCATTTGAAGACGTTAGATTTTATTGGCAACAATTGCATGGCTGGTATATAGCTATACTAGCAGGCCGATTTCTCGGTTATAAAATACGCTTAAATATAATATTTTGATTAATGCAGATTTATTATTTATCATTATTATGTTATATTGAACCCAATATAAAGTAATGATTTAAAAAGTTGGAAAAAAAAAAAAAAAAAAAAGACTCGTGCGCTACCGCCAAGAATTGAAACCAAAACGTTTAGCTTACGATTTACTCTTTCCTTTTAGGTTAATGCCCGCACTATGAAGACATGTTTGCTGTAGGGCTAAAAATGAAAACATGAACCAATAGCTATTCCGTTACGCATGCATATTCATGATGCCGTTATTCGACCTTCACCTGGCAAATTCCATTTTTTTAATTAATTTTCACACTTTTGCACCGATTTTCCCCGGCTAAAACCCAATTATAATGTTTTACATAGTTTCGAACACTCTATATATTAAGTTTCATGTCTGTTGACTAAAAACGATAGGAGGAGTTTGGTAGGCAAAATGTAGTAGGCAAATGCATAAATATATATAGAAAGAGGTTTGTGTTTAATATAACCTTTTTACGCAATATTACGCAAGTATAAATCATGTAGAATATCTGCATGAATATAATTACACATAGTAGTTAACTAAAGATGAGCATCCCATAAGAAAAGCGAAAAAACTAATAGGGAATTAATTAAAATGAATGCTTAAAAGAATATGAAAATTAGCTAGAGCTTTTGCAGATAAATGCTATTCAACGACCCAACGAAAGTTGTATTTTTTTTTTTTTAATAAATAGAAAAAGGGGGGTTTAATATGAATATCAAGACAAAAAAAGAAAAACAAATTTATAGGAGTATAGATAATAGTTCTTAATTAAACCAACTAGGCAACTCATCAGTACATACAAAAACCAATTTTCAAATTCTCAACAGCTTCCCTTATCAACAGTTCTGTATTCACGATTTATTTATTTGGTCCCACTCTTTTGTTTTGCATATATGGGCCGAAACAATTGTATGTAAATGTTACCAATAAAATCTAACGTCTTGAAATGAACAATGAATGTCTATTCCTTGTGAATTATGAGAAATAATTTATAACTCTAGTTATTGAGCTATCTAAAAAGAACTGAGAACTGCTATTTGTTTATATATTTAAATATTATTCAAAATCGTCCGTGTAATATATATATATATATATATATATATATATATATATATATATATATATATATATATATATATATGGTGGTTGACATTATGAGAATAAAAATGAAAACCTAAAATAAATAATTGTTAATCAACGTTTCGTCCCTATTTCAGGGGACATCATCAGGATTGAGTTAAAAAATGCTGAGGAAACAGGTTACGCACATTTATAAATTCTTTTCCAGCGTAAGAAGGACCATGAAGTTCGTTCCCTTTTCACTAGCATGTGGTCTGTAACCAGTTTCCTCAGCATTTTTTTTAACTCCAGCCATTTATCTATTTTAGGTTTTCCTTTTCATATATGTAAAATGAAATTATTTTAATCATGCATTTTAAAGAGCTGAAAATTGAAATAAATACGTTTTATTGCATTATGTTATAATGTTCCTTATAAACTGTTGCTACGGTCAAAAATTATAACAATGTTTGGCATTCTGGCAAGAAGAGAGGGGGGAGGACAATAAATATGCAACAAACAACTTTTACTCAACATAGGAAATTTTAAGCTTCAAGTGTGAATTATAATCATAAGATTTCTCTATGCATTCGTTATCGTCACTTTGACTTAAGATATATAGTCGCTAATTTCAGGCTTAAATTTGTAAACAAATAATTGGGAGTTCGTCTTTTCACGATCTAGTGGGGTTGGCCTTCGTGACAAGATCAAAGTGTAGTATCTGTTCTTCAGATGCTGCACTTCTATTTCTTGTTCTCTTTCGGTGGAGGAGAAATCCTTCACGACTGAGACAATTTTTATTTTTGTACTTTTTCTCCACGTTAAAAAAGGACCCTGGTGTCTAACTCTGTCCCGTGGGGAGGCATAGTAAATAGGTACAACACCTAAATCGCAGAAGAGACGTTATAAGTCTTTCTCTATTCTGTTATTTCCATGGGAGGCTTTCTCTATTCTGTTGCTATTTCTATGGCAGGTGCTCGACTGAGCTCCAATCTTTAGTTCTTCCTTGTAAAACATTCACGGTAGGAACTTGTCTTAACCCAATTACAAGGAACTTTCCATTCTTCCTCTCTATCATGTAACGCTATTTCCATGAACAGTTTATTTCCAAGAACTCTCATCTGTGGAAACACATTACCACGGAATTGCTTCCCTTCAGACATGGTTGTCTTTAATTTTATAAACTGTTCATAAGTAATTAAATTTTGCTCATATCTATTCATCACTACCAATGCTTTCATATTTCTCGTCATTCAGCTATCAATCTATTCATCTCATTAATATTTATCAAGACTAAAAAGCCACTGGATGAGATGGTGACACATTAGCAAAAACTTTTAAAAAATGTACTTTGTTTAGGAAAGTCTGTAAATTTGAACTTTTCTCTAACTGCCTTTGGAATAGGAGGGGTAAATTGGTATGTTTTAGTTTTATAACATTTAGTCAAATGCTTTATTTTATTTATTTATATTTTTTGTAAAAAAACAATGTTGATTTTTTTTTTCGAGGGGAGGAGGTTATAAAGTTTTTAATGTAAAAACAAAAAAAAACCCCCCCCAAAAAAAAAAACAACAAAAAACATGGTTGTCAGTAATTAAAACATTGAATTAAAGTTATTTCAAGAAAAGCAGTACAATTTATGACCAATGATTTAACGTAACTGAACTTTTGAGTACTACACTAAGGGAAATAAACGAGATATTCAAACACTCCCTATGCTACTATTGCGCTAATGTTTTCCTTATAAAATGCCTTTTCTTTCCTTTTGTTTTTTAATCATTAGATTTCATAATAATCCTCGATACCACGTGACCTCACCCTATTAATCATTTAGATGACTAACGTTAATGTATTTTTAGAAATATTTTACTCTTCGCTCATCAACTAGAGAAAAGTCTGATTCTCCACGATAACTTCTTGAATTACGGCTTAATTTTATTCTCATATCCTTTGTCAATTTGGTTAACTTAGCGATATGATGTTATTTATTTATGGTTGGCATGACAACCAAAGTGACTAGCAAGAGATTGTATGATTCCTTGAGGGGATTTTTTAAGCATATGCGTGCCACGTGCATGCGCAATTCTACATCTTCAACTAGCTTAACTATGTATGAATTCCATATAAATCAAATTATATAAGACAGCTTTGTGTGTATTTCTTGCGTCAGCGTAACTTTGATAATTACACATTGAATTATTAACTTCATTATTTTCTACCGAACGAATATTTGGCGTTTGTTCAGAGTTCTGTACGAAAAAAAAAGAAGTCTATGTGATGTATGACGGAAATAAATTGATCAAGTAATTTTATTTATATAAAGAAAATCATTTTTCAGAGTTTTTCCAGTGATTTCTCATGTTAACATTAAGAATGGCCCCCTAAAATCTCGCAAAAATTTGAATTATTTGGCGTTATCTCCCCTTTTTCTTCAAACTGTTTTTAAGATGGGGTCCCAAGATCATTACTCGTAGTTTAGCCATAAATTTTGATTTATTTATTAAAAATAAAACAAATTTACGTCGACGTAATTTTCGGTGTACGATATTTTATTTCCGTTATGGATATGTATGTAGGACTGACCTGAGTCACCCTTAAAAGCCAAGAATTAGGACGAAAATAATACCATTCCACAAGAAATAAGTTTCTTAGCCCCTTCCTTTCTCTTTCTCATAAATCGGACACAAACCAGGAACTGCTATCCAGTCCCTCATCATCTCACCCCCCTTCTCTCTCTCCTTAACCAATCCCTAGCAAGCATGACAGGCGAGTAGGCAGTACACTCTTAGCCCCGAAACCAACGAGACATATGTTGCCGGTGAACATTATTAACAAGAGGTGTACTCACTCCAAAATGTAAAAAAGCAAATAACGTTCTTTCCTTTTAAAGGTTAACATTTGTATTACTTTTATTATTCCAACAACAGCTACTGAAGACAAGTACCAGCCAGTGTTACATGTGCACTATACAGAATTTTCTTTCTTTGTTATATAGGATTCTGGATAATTGCCGAATATTTATTGAACTCCAAATTGCAATATCAGAAGCTAAAACGAAATAAATAATTTCGATTTCCTTTAATATTCACTCTCTTCTCCCCTTTGCTCGAGTACGATGTATCCCGTTTTTCTCCCCACCCCCACGTAATCATCCCACTCTGGTTCTATTGTCTAGAAAACACTCGTCTAGCTACAGCCATTTAAAATAATTTTCCTTTCTTCCTCTGTGTACCTAAAGCTAAACAGAACGTCCATGAGCAATGTTTCTTTCCAATAATTACCTGCTGTAGAACACCATTCCACGTGGCTGCTTTCTAGCTAACTACGACATGGTCGTTTTCAAATCCACTGTAAACAAATTCTTGTTAAGCCATCCTCTTGAATAATCAAATTCTTACCAGTTTCAATCATCGTTACCAATCTTCAGTTTTGTCTCACCGTCCACCTAACCCATATCCTCGAGTGGCTTCTGGGTTTTCGTAAGCGATGATACCTTTGTATATATGGAAAAGTATGATTGCTTGCTTATTTGACATCTTTGGGTTTTAGTTGCTTATTAAAGAATAAAAAAATTAAAAAGAAAAAAAAAACAAAGCAAAGAAGGTAATTTCCACCTTGACACTAACTTTTTAAATGACGACTTCAAAGGGTTTTCGAGTCTGTTGAAAACGAATATCACATTCAATTTTGGCACAGACAAATAGTTTTCTTGATATGAAGACATTTTTTCCAATGTATTACTTAATAAAATGCTCGTGGTGTTCGCCATTCTTAACATGGAGAGGAGGGAGTGTTTTGTAACACACATGCGCATTAGTACTTTTCAGTTAGGAAAAAACATGGCTTCCAACAAAAACAATGGATTACATTGGATAATAAAGTGTGCTATATTCGAAAAACTACTTGTCTGCCTTAAATTTAAATGGGATATTCGTTTTACCAGAAGTTATTTAAAAGTCGTCAATTTGACGGTGAATGCTGAGGTGGAAAGATAGTATCCCCCTAAAAAGTTCACGAAATAGTTATTCAAGGATAAGCGTTAATAAGATTGTCAATTTGAAAACGATGGGTGAAAAGGGTAGAACTTGATTACTTAAGAGACCGGCTTAGCAAATATTTGTTGACATTGGACTTGAAGACTTGAGCCCTTGCGTGATGTGTTCCGTCGACAAAAAGTATTTAGAAGAAAGCTTCGTTCATAAAGGTTTCGTTTGGTATGAAAGTTTTACATAGGTGGGGGTGGGGGCATATTGTAGCTCAGTAGAGCATCTGAAACAATTCCCGGGCAACGCTGGGTTAGTACAACTAGTGTTAATTAAGATGTTTTATTTACCGCCAGAAATATTATTGTAGAATATGCGGGGGGGGGGGGGGTCTGAAGAGTTGTACCGTTGTATGTAAACGATTGTTTAGTTTTAGAAATATCAAATAGCATTACTCTCTCCATTAAATCATTTTTTTTCTTTCTTTAAACAACCAGTTTGACCCTGTCTGGTTGGAGCCTCCGAGCAGACATTTAGCCTCTCGCATTTCAGTTATTGTTGGGGTTAGGGTTGATACTTGCAAATGATTACATCCAACCCTAAACCGGTGGTGCTGGAAAAATTACTAATTCTATCCTATCCTGATGTATAATTCATTAAATAAAAATACAATATTTGCATTATTCTCATCTCATCTCTCATCTCTCTCTCTCTCTCTCTCTCTCACACACACACATACACGCACCCCTCCCTCTTTCTGTTCTCTCTTCCCATCCCGTCTCTCTTAATCTCTTATCTATATATACTCCTGGTCACCACCCTTCTCTTTTCAAACGCGCAATATCACCCCCCCCCCTCATCGTTTCTCACTCACACTTTCATCGCAATGTTGTAGACACACATTTTAAGAATATTCTTTTACTTGGCCATCGGTCTACGGTTAAAGTGTAGTATCCGTCCTGTTAGTGAAAAAAGAAATCCTTTTAGACCGAGACAATTGAATTTTTGTCCCAATACAGAATGTCCCATTTGGGGCAGCTGGATTCTTCCCCACGTTTAAAAAGTTATTTTTCGTTTATAATGAAAGTTTACTGGTGAATCATTCTAGTATTATCATGATGGCACCTTTATTTTTGCTACCCCCCCCCCCCCAAAAAAAACGTAATTTCTCAAAGATCTGATTTTTATTACATTACCGCGCCTGGTGATCCGTAAGTGAGTGGTCATTTTGCGTTAAATTTATATGCGAAAGTAATACCCCCCCCCCTATTTCCCCCTCCTCCTTCTCTCTCATCATTTTTTTTTTCTTTTTTTTTTTTTTACCGTCGATATTTCCAAGCTGTTTACATGTAATCATCTAAAAAGTAGAATCCCATTTTTATCTTTAGAAGGCTTTGTACAAAGTGCAGGGGCAATAGGGCTCCAGCAATATTCAAAGATGCAATAGGTGGCCTTCGAGATAGGAATAAAGTGTAGTATATGCTCTGTACTCAATCAGAGGGGGAAAAATTATCGACTGGGGCAGTTTTTATTTTTATATCATCCAAAATTCTCCAGTTAGGGGAGCTACAAAAATAACGAATTTGTATTTAACTTTGCCCTAATGTGCAGACTTCCCCTTGCGTATGAATTAATAGGTTTAAGCTTATTTAAACACATTCATCAAGCCAAATGGAAGGTGTTCTGTACTTTTTTAAAACAATGTTTTTCTTTTCTTTAAGTGCAAATAATATCAATTATGTAGTTAACTTGGAGAAAATAGTAGCTTGTGTCTGGTACAAATGAGTGGGTTTGTTGTTCCCACAAGTATATCGTCCTCAATGCGCTCTCTCCCCGCCCAACGGCTTTTCTACATTGGTATATACACTGTCAGCGACACAGTGTATTTATCACGATGGTTAAATATAGTGGACAGTTAGTTGTTCAATGAACTTGGGCCTCTCTTATAGCTGACGATCTTCCTCCCACCGCTCAACGTTTCTAAGTATTGTTAAGTTTGTCTTTCCTGTTTAAAGTGATGACCTCTATCACTCGGCAGGTCAGAGGTCAGACTGATGATAGTTTACCGCACCCAGTCAAAACAAAAGCTGGAGGAGGAGGAGGAGGAGGAGGAGGAGGAGGAGGAGGAGGAGGAGGCTTTAGTTAATGATTATCGGAAGCGCCGCACCGCACCGGCGCACCGTAGCTGCCGAAGAAATGTCCGCACAACTCTTTATACCAGCTGTGTTGATAGCTCTCTCCCCCTGTCCCCCTCCTCTCTTTCGTCCCCACTCTCTCTCTACCATTCTCTATTATTTTTGTACACGTTTGTATATTATCCTTTTTGATTTTAACAAAAAAGATAAAATCGGAAAAATAGAAATGGTATAATTAAGCAGAAGCTTTCTATTTTTAACAATGAAAACTGTTGCCTAAATGCACGCACGCACGCACACACACACACACACACACACACTATTGTACAGGATTCACTTCTAAACTAATCGATATTAGAAATTTTAGAACACAAATCCTAGCATAAGAGGTCGTAATGTGGGCTATATTTAGTTATTTTAATTCATTTTACTCACTCTGAGACGGGTATAATCGACTCTTAAAAAAACAAAACAAAAAAAAAACAACACTTGTCTTAGATTTTCGTAGCTTTGTTGCATTTGCTTCTAAATTTGCATAATCTATGCTAAAAGTTTTGTCTTCTGTTTAAAAAAAAACCCCTATGTCAATATAAAAAGCAGCTTTTCTCTTATAAAATTTTAAAATGAATTCAATGTTGGTTTTACAATAATATCGTGAGGTCTGCATTCACACTGGATACCCATGAACAGCATCGACAGCATTTTACTTTATTTGATTTTTTAAATTAATAACTTGAATATTTAGAAAGGAGTAGTACATAAAGGATCCTAATTGGAGAGCAATGTCGATAGTGCTAGTGTTTTGTGGTTATAGCATTTGTTTGTGACAAGAACATATGATCTATTTTCAACTTCCACTGCCCCACTCTCCTCTGTCTAGTTAATAATTTAGAATTATTGACATTTACATCCTGAAACCATTTAGGAAATTATAGCTAGTTCAAACTTCAAAACACATGGAATTTAGTGTTTTGGGAGTGGTCAAAGTTGACTTGCTTTCCAAATGTGAATTTTATGTTTTGTAGCGATGTGTAAATATTGATCATTCCATTTATTTAATGTTTGTTGTTATGGTTAATTAATTTTTTTTAGTTTTTGTTTTTCCAGTGTTTATACAGTTCTATAAGGCATTCATTTTTTTTTTTTTCTTGGAGGGGATATGCAATAGTATTCAAACTATCTTCCTTTCTCATAATATTTTCCAGTAATAAGGAGATCGGCTTCCTGACTTAAACGCATAAACATTGATGTTATTGTATTTTTTGTTCTTTTCTCTTTTTGCGAAACTTAGTCATGTTTTGCAAAACCCAAAACAAAACAAAAAATCTTTCCTCTACAAAACAAACGCAAACGTCATGAAAAGTGTTGATATGCCATAAAACAACCAAACCAAATACCATGAATGAATATTTGAATAATAAAACTATTACCAAAATAACTTGATTTGACATTAAATAACTGAAAAAGGGCTGATCTGCGGTAAAACAAAATCAAATCTAAGTACTAGGATTTATACTTGAGTCTTTGAAGCATACTATCGAAGAGTTGGATTAGTAGGATATACCCAGACTTGTGCATGCCTTGATCTATGATCATCAGTTTGTCACATTTTCGTTTAAAGCCAAACTTTATGTGATAGATGCGTCTTTCTAGTCTGTCTTAAATTTAAAATAGCAGTTTTAGATGTGCCCACCCACTCTGTTCCTATTTTCTCGCCATTCACTTGTCTCTCCATGAGGGCAGACTTAAATGCATGGACGTTTTTTCAATGTTGAGAAAATCCACCTTTGAATTAGAATTAGAAAAAAAAAAAAAAAAAAAAAAAAAACGCCTTAAAAGGACTTTTCCTTCAATAACCAAGGATAGAAAAGATGAAGTGTAGTATCAAAACAGATGCTACACTTTGAATTATTTACTTGCAAAAAATATAAAAAATTTACATTTTAAACAAATTAGGCACAAGGCCATTCCAAAGTGTGGGATATTGGGTGTCGTTGGCCATCTTTTGTCACCATAACTTAAAAAGAAGTCTATCCTATTGACAGCTGAATAATGATGAATACTATGAGAGGATTGAAAATCTTCGCATACGACCCACTTGAATCAACAGTCAATTCAAAAAGCAGCTATTCTTCCCCTTTTGTCAGAAACATCGCTCGTGGAATGTGAAGACGAAAAAGACAAGCTAGGGGAGAAAATAAGTTATCAGACTGCAAAAACTAAAACTAAAGTCCATTTTCTACTCGCTATGGAACTGAACTAAGTTTAAGAGTTTTTTTTTTTCTTGTTCTCATGTTGTATAAAAAATAATAATACTCAGTTTAAATGTATTTTTTAATGCTGGGAAAATCACTATATGGATGATAACATTGTATTGACAGTAAGAACATGTTGCATTGGTCGACAAAGTTAGCGTGTGACTAAAATGCATTTAAATCCGTATTTGAGATTTCCTTCCTTACTTTTAATTAAACAGGTGTTACGGTAATAAAACACAGCCTGTTGTAAAAAAAAAAAGAAAGAAAAAAAATCAATAAGTTGTGAAAAATTATCAAGATATATTCACAAAAATAAATAAATAAATAAATAAAATATCGGATATATCAGATGTAGGAAACATGTTCACGGTAATGCAATTATAAAAAATACTAGTGGGAACCCTGAAATTCCTTCATCTCTTGTATACTGTTTCGATGTTTAATTTTCATTCTGTGGATGTCTGCTGCGAGTACAAATTTCACTACATTATTGGATAAACTTTGTTCAAACTGAAACATATGATTTAGATGAACTTCTGTTTTCATCTTGAGTGTTATTTTCACATTTCAGCTGATGTAATCTCCAGCTTTCTTTAGGTGTATCTTGTCAAACTCTGGATTCTTTCTCTCAAACTCCGAAATCTGCACAGAATTTCGAATGGAACCCTTTATTTAATCGACAGGGGTAGCATGCTCTCCTTCCATCAACCATGAGTAATTCACGATTGCATTTTTAATCTCGCCCGCACTGAGAATTGAACCTTCAACCTTCAGAAATTTTTAATTAAAACTATATTTTATCTAGTACTTTATCCGTTATGTCACCAGTCCTTGTGGACAATTCTGATATGAATTTTGGGAATCTCAAGTCTATTTTTGTTTTTAGATGTACAATCTTACTACCTATCACAATAGATCACTGCTTATTGTTACATATATATATATATGTTATCATTCTAAAATCCAAAGATATTTTAATTCACACTCATAAGTTTTTATTTATTTTTTTATGTAGTACGTCTTACACACATTTCGATGACCGCTAAACCACTCAGAGACAAATATATGTTCCTCAAAATACTGTTGGAACGTTTTTTGTTTCTTTATTATATGGAATGAGGAAAAAAGAGATCAAAAGAAATGGAGATATGTAAAGTCTGCAAAAACAAAGTAAAATAAAAATTGCACTGTTTGTAGTCCCCCTCTCATAATTGAATTCAAAACATGTGAGAAAATGTGTAAATATATATATATATATATATATATATATAGAGAGAGAGAGAGAGAGATAGCTTTTCTTTATAATAGATGACTTTTTGAATTAAAAACATGGTACAGTCTGATCAAATACAAAAAGCGCCAATGAAAGCGGATCTTTTAAACGTTGAACTGAAATCTCAGTCATTACGAATCACATAGGCCTCTGCTAGGATAGATTTCACAGGACTTGATTATCTTTTGACCTGTAAACCTGGAAACAGCCTCCAATTAAATATGCCCTTAAACAAGTGGGGCACAGCCAACTTAAAATTGGGCTGTGAAGTATCAATGGGAATTTGTTTTCTGACAAATTAACTTCTATAAAACGAATAATCATTTTACACCTTGTAGAATGTATTGTTCTGTTGGAAAAAAGTATTGCATGAAAAAGTATTACATATATAATAGTGCTTCTTATTAATATGTATTTATTTGCTCCCCCACCGAGCAAATTAGGCACAAGGCCGATTTTTAATGTGAGGAGTGAAGGGGAAATGGGGACCAACTCCCTGGGGAGTAGGGGAGCTGGATAGTGACCAAGGTCTTTGCTTGACACTTGTTGCCCAGGCCCCGAAGGGCGAGGGCCAGGTAAAATAACAGTGTTGTCTTGGAGTAAAAGAAAACATGGCTGATATTTATTTTTAAAGGAAATAACTCATTACATTATTACTTTCTGTTAATATCTAAAAATATTCAGTGAGTAAGAGGAAAAGTCTCCACTCTGAAAGTTTTCTTAGTCAGAATTATTTTTTCAGAAGAAAAAAAAACTGATGTAGAATAAAATATATTTGCACTAATAACATATGAAGGAAAAAAATGTGAGAAAATAGGCTAGTCCAAATCAAATATAATTTCAGACGTATTGCGGCTTGGGCCTGAATTTGAAAATTTGCAGCATAAATATATAAGATAATAATTTTAATAATAATAGTTGGTTACAAACAAATAAGCTGTAACCATTTTTGTGGGATTTGACTATGTTAGAGATAAAAATAAAAGGGCATATGGGATGGGAAGTGTTGAGAGGAGGAGAATAGAATGAGATGTGTGTTTATCTACCTCTCATGGCAACAAGGTGTGACACAAGGTTGAGAAAGTGAGATTTGAAAAGCCAACACCCTTTAGAAAGAGCACTGGCCTGCCAAATTTCCTGGAGAGCTTCGTCAGCATTCTCTGGTAAGGACGCCTCAGGCGATTAGCAAAAGACTAACGCCTCCTCAAAAACTAGGGGGATGTCAACAATGGTCTAGACTCTGGTGACTTTGGTGCTCGAGAGAAAACTTCGGCTGAAATTATAATGTGGAGACTGTGGGTTTGATCCGCATATAGGGAAGTTGATTTTCATATTTTTATTTCCCCTATTTCAGACAGTCTGTTAAACTTAAGTTTACTCTTTCTACTTCTCGTAAAGCCAGTTCTCTCTATTGCTCTAAACGCTTTCTTGTACCTGTGGTTATTTTCTATCTCTACAAATCTATCTGTATGGAGTATTGTGGTCATATTTGGACTGGTGAATCTCTGACTCATTTGAGTATTCTTGATAAAATGCAGGAAGTTAGCTGTAACTTAATTTGCCCCACCCTTTCTTCTTCTGTGCAACCTCAGTTGCTAGTCTCAATCTTTTTTATAAAATACTATTATGATATGTGATTTTCAGAATTGTCTGATCTATTTAACTCAATGGTCTGATGGTCTCCCAATTTGCTGTTTTGATACCTCCTTGCAATACAGCTTTCTATTCCAGTAACTTCTTTCTAAGAACCCTAGACTTGTGAAACAGTCTTCCTGCTAACCTCCTGCTATAGCCTTGGTGTCTTCAAGACTAAGGCTAATAGCATCTTCTGTCGTTGTGATAATCATCTTCTGTTCTTGTTAGGTCCTTACATTAAGTGATTTCACACCTTGTCTGGAGCGATGTCCATTAAATTTGGATGTAGCTCCATGTTATATCCAAAACAAATTCTATTTAACCCATAAATGGGACTTTAACAGGTGCTACAAATTTGAGTCAGCTGCTAACTGACTTAACACCAAACCTTTTAAATTGGAACTTCACCACTGAATTGTGGTTTAATATCACAGCAAGGACAAGATTTGGCAACAAGGTCTATCAGATTTGTTTTAACACAAAGTAATTTTAAATGATATTTCATTTTTTTTTTTTAAATAATTCACAAAAACTGAAATTTAGGTTGTTTTTTTTTAAATGTCTAATATGCATTGTCAAAGTTTAAAAATGCCTCCCATCCTTCTTTGTACCAAATAGAATATAGCCCCATTATAAGCCCTTATGTATAGCAATTGCATTCCAAAATTCCTAATGATCCGTAAATTAGTTTAGGGGTGAACCCTGTACATACAAACATAAACATGCCTAACTTTATAAAGATAAAAATATGTGCTGTTTTGAATTGCAGTAGTAAAACAACAGTATTTCTTCGATATTATTTATTCGTGACAATCAAATGGTTGCTATTTTAATTTCTTTAATGAACTCATAAGTTTGTCAACCCATGTCTTAAAATATATCACAAGTAAAAATAATATCATTCTAGGGTAGCTGTGTCTGCAGATTCCTCATAACATAATTTGATTGGTCTAAAGTAACCAAAAAGTTATAATGCACAGGCACACAGGAAGTAAATAGTAAAATAATTCTATACATGTTTAAAGTTTCTGTTCATTCGCCAATAGTAAGCACTCAGACCTGCATAAAACAGCAGTAAACATTTGAAATATCGATATTCTGTACCAATAAATAGATTTTGTATTTTAGATATTAATATATCTATCATATATCACCATTTAAGTATGTCAAAGAGGCATTAGAATTTTCAGAGTTTCAAAGAAGTCATATGATAGATTTGGGCTGCTAAATCTCTGTCCCATTTGAGGGTTCTTGATAATGTGTAGAAACGTATCTGATTGACCCCTCCCCCTTCTTCTCTGCAACCTCTCTATCACAGACATAATTTTGCCAAGCTCAGTCTTTTCTATAACTACAAGGATGGCATGTGATCTTCAGAATTGTCTGATCTATTCCCTATTTTCTTTTTTTTTTTTTTTTTTTTTTTTTTTTGTTGTTGTTGTTCCAGCTCGTTTTACTCGTTGGTCTAGTGGTCTCTATCTATTCGCTGTTCTGTATTCCTCATTATAATACTGCTCCATATTTCAGTAACTTCTTTCCAAGAACTGCAGGCTGATGAAACTCCCTTTCTGCTGATTGTTTTCTCCTTGCTTTTTTCAAGATAAAGGTCAATAAGTATTTCCTGTCTTTGGGATAATTATCTTTCGTTCTCGTTAGCTTCTTATATCAAGTGGCCTCACGCCTTGTCTGGAGCGATTTCTATTAAAAATATCATTAGCAAAGGGGGTGGAGTAATCAATATTTTTCTGAGGCCCATCAGGACCATCTGATAAGAGCTTTAATTATTAATGAAAATAAAGGGTGTCTATTTACTTCATTTGTGTCTGTGTGTAATTGGCACTTGTTTTCAACTCCAATCTCTTAATTGTGGTCGAATGAATAGTTTAATAGTACACACGTTAAATTTACTACTAATCGAAATAAGAGCCAGCAGGTGTTACTATTTAGTTAAATATATCAAACTGTATGCACACCTGGCTGTTAAGTGGGCGATGACAATGTCAAGAATTCAGGTAAATAAGAATAACGTTATATGTTAATGGAAAAATGAATGGCGATAATGGTTAAGCGCTGTCAGATTTCGCAATGATAGTTGATTTTTATTAATAACCAACTCTACTTACCTGACGCTACCCCGAATGCATTGAAGTTTTAGTTTTTTTGTTTTTTTTTAATTCTTATTTGTTTGTACAAACTTAAAAATACAAAAAAAAAAAAGTTTTTATATTCTAATATAAAATGACTTATTCTCCTTTACAATTTTTACAAAGTTTTTACGTCCTAATAAAAAAAAGTTTCCTAGTTATCTGGACTACATGATTTCTTGGAGCAAAATACATCATTAAATTGCTAATAACATGGTAGAACAATAACAAATGAAAATGGGCTCATCAGAAGCAAATTTTTGGATGCGTCAGCTTCAAAGCATAAATGATAAATCTGATTGGATTTCAACTTCACATAGCCGATTCCATAGACTACGACAGCATCCATTAGGCCAATTATGCAATCCTCATTTTTGATCATGCATTAAAGCAAAAAAATTAAATATGACCCCCACTCTTACCTCTGTGCAAAAAAGTTATAGAAGTTGTTTCTATGATCTTAATCCATTAGTTTGCATAATCATTTTACACACACGCACGCACGCACGCACGCACACACACACACACACACACACACGCACAGTTTCAAATAAATATTAACAATTATGTAAGGAGTTGTGTTGGGTTATAACAATGCAGTTTGGAAGAAAAAAACTGTTGGATATGAAACTGGTTATAATGACAACATTGAAAGATTTCAATAATTTTCAATATTAAAGTATTTATTTATTTACCAACACAATTTGTCAAACCGGGATGGTATCGTGGTATTAAGTTCTCTAAATTTTAGAGGCGTAACTCCTCTTTATACAATGAAAAAATGACTTTGAATAATCTTTGCAAAAATATATTTTCTTACAAGATATTAATTATTGTGCAAAATTTTTTGCCGATTTAAAATTTCATCTTGAAAATTAAAAAAAAAAAAAAAACCTTTTTGAAAATAACTCTATAACTTGATTTCATCTGTCAATAAGCTTATAAATACCTTGCTTGTAAAATTCTTTAGGTTTTGATGTGAAATATGAATCTAACTCGTGTGTTTAATCTCCGCTCTTGATGTTATCCTAATGTCTTGTAATCCTCAAAATAAGTATTAAGTATTAATTCGAGGGAGCTAGGTGAGAAAAATATGCTGAATGAGGCAAGATTTCCCAATCAAATCCTCGCAGATCTTTGTTCAGTAGGGCTGTGTAAGGGCGGGCATTATCATGATGGAAGATAACTCCCTTTTCTGTTGACTAAATAAAGGTCGATTTTGGATCAACATGGGTGAGAATATTGCAGAAAAATGTTTTAATATTCTTGAATGCAGTCATAAATTAAGCATGGTTATGTTTAAAAAATGACATGCATCATAAAATAAATTACAATAGTTTCAAACGTCTTTTTTGCAAACCGGCAAAAACTTTTGCACCGATGAGAGAGAGAGAGAGTGAGGGGAAAAATTAAAGCGAAACAAATTAAAATAAAACTCCTGAGCAACGCCGGCCAGATATGGTTAGTTTTAAATAAATAAATTAAAAAAAAAAAAAAAAAAAACCTGTCATGGCTTAAACGTGTCTGTAGGCACCCTCTACCTTCATCTTTTAAATGCCCCTCTTCTATTAGTAATTTGATAGGTTCAGCTGCTTGTCTTTTTTCCTTAAATTTCTGGTCAGCTGTGTGCCTTAAAAAAATTTTTTTTTCTTTTCTTCTATATCCAGCCTATGAAAAGGAATTTTATTACCGACACCCTCCTTTTTAATTTTTTTCCTCCTTGCCCTAGTGCCCCGCCCCATCGTCTCCTTTCCCTTTGCAACTGCTGCTTTCTTTTTAACATACAGGTCTCTGTAATAGGGGTGAAAGGTTGCTGGGTTGGAGGGTCACAGGTTGCTATGCCCTGATGCCTGCCAGGCTTGTGCCCATGCTGATTAGGTCATAGGTAAAATACATTTTAGCAGCCTAGCAGCTACTTAAGCGGGGTCATCTTGGCTGTTAGCCACGGTTGTGGTAGTGGCAGAGGGAAGTTGTCTGAGTGAGTGGGATTTATGGCTGACATGATGTTTGTAAACTGTACTAAAGGGAAATATACTCTTGGCTAACACCATCCCCTTTGTAAGCGTACGATATCATCTCCACTACCCCACTCCTACCGGTTTTGTTTCTCTTTCTCTGTGTCTAGTCTTTTTATTTTCTTTCACTCTTTATCTATCTTCTCCTATTTCTCCTTTTCTTCATTTCTTTCTTTTCTCATTCCTCTTTTCCGTTCTCTTTTCTTTTCGCTTCCTTTTCTGTTCTGTTTTCTTTCTCCACTCTTTTCTTTTTCTGTCTCTCGCTTCCCCTCGCTTACTTTTCTCTTTTTCTCCCTCTTTCCTCACCCCCTCTCTTACACACGCTCGCGCACAATATATTTTTGTTGCCCTGTTTGTACACCTGCCTCTTTCAATTTTTATAATGGTTTATACTAAGTTTAGATCCTTCAGCTTTGGTCTGTCGCGCCTCAATTTGAAACTGCAGTTTCTTTGGTCTGTCACACTTCAGTTTAAATGGGCACCCCTTTAAGAATATCCATTCTATTTATTTATATATATTTTGTTTTAATCATGTGAGAAAACTAACCAGTAAAAATGCTTATAATCCTGAAATGTATTTTACCAAAGCAACACCAGGTACTTGTCGCGTGTAGATGGGCATAACCAATTATCCTTTTCTTAATTTGTAATATGCATTCTCCCTTTTATTCCAATATATAAATGGTATTACACCACATTTTCTGCCTACCCTCCTACATCTCTACGTATACACGCACGCGCACATTCAATTTATTTCTGTCATAAAGCAGAGATAAAACGAATGGTAATAATCATAAATAATCTTCAACATTGCATCTATACCTTCTCTCAACTAGAAATGGTGACTATTTGTGTGTGCTTCTTGTCTCAATCACTAAGAATCAGCAGTCATGCTAATCATTCCAACAAAGAAACCGTACAGACAGCAGGTTGCTATTGGAAGATGAGAAGGAGTAGGAAGGGGGAAAGAAGAAGAAAAAGAAAAGAACAAATTTTGTTTTCTTTAAAAAAAAAAATCCCACAGGAAAATCAATATGGAATTTATTGTAAATAATTAGCCATTGTAACTCTGAGCCAAGCCATTCAGGCGCACATGCACGTGTCTGTATGAGAGAGAGAGAGAGATGGGGAGGGGGAGGGCGTCGTGTGCGCAAGTGTGTGTGTGTATGTATATATATATATATATATATATACACACATACATAGACACACACTGTTTTGTGCGCACACACATATATGTATCATGTAACCATAACCTTTTATTGCAAATTATATATATTATTACTATAATTATTTTTTCATCTAATAATGTATCTATATAATTATAAAACTCTGGACCTTGCTTGCTTGCATCTTGTCTCATGATTGGGGGATTCCATTTTTTAAAAAAGGAATGACAGGTGAATATATATATATATATATATATATATATATATATATATATATATATATATATAATGGGCGTTGCTAGGGTAAGGAATGAGGGTGGAGAGTTATGTTTTGGTTTTGATTATAATTGATTGTACTCAAGTCATATATTTTTTGAGTTTGGATATCGCTACTATATATTAGGTTTAATATAATAATCGCTAGAGAATTGTCTCTATAATCATAAATACATAATCTGCATGAATTAAGATATCATATATAAGCGTATGTTATGACCGGATGGCTTGTTAGTGATATATATATATATATATATATATATATATATATATATATATATATATATATATATATATATATATATATATACTAGCAAAAGTACCCGTCGTTGACTGGGTTCAAAAACAGCCTACAGAAAATTGACTTTGATTTATGAAAGTATCATAGGTTATGAAAAGGAAGGGTTGTAAAGAGATAGCTTCGAATTTGGGGGTATCAAAACCAAAGCAAAATATGATGAAAGTAAAAATAAAATAGATAAGCCTCATAATTTATTATATCATACCTGTTCACACTTATTACAATATTCTGTTGATCTATATTAAAAAACCTTGTTAAACTTTGTGACATATTTCCATTCTATGGAGGTCAGGCGCGAACGAACACCCCATAATTTTATTATACCATATTTCTTCAAACTGAAACATAATTATCAAAGTATACTTACGCAGATAGATATGAAAAGTCTTTATTAAAGTTTGTGCTTATTTCCATTTTATGGAGGCCAGGCGCGAACGCAGACCCTACAATTTTATTATACCATCCCTATTTAAGTTAAAACATACTTATCAGAGTATTCTTATGTACATCTATATCAAAAACACTTGTAAACGTTTTTTTTTTTAATTTTTAAATTTTTTTATTTCCATACTTTGTGGACCAGGCACGAACGCAGGCCCCACAATTTTAATGAACCACCATTCTGCAGGATCAAACATATCCATTCTTGTGTCTCGATACATCTTCTATCATTATATGTAATCAGTTTTTAAAAATAGTCAACCATATAGGAGCCTATTCGTGACCACACACACACACACACACACACACACACACACACACACACACACACACACACACATTCAGCTTTATATTATATATATATATATATATATATATATATATAGTATTTTCGATTGGCTATGCATGTTCAACAAAGGCTTTAAATTGACTAAGTAACAGGGTTTGTTTTATAATAACCCCCCACCCCCCCGAAGTTTTATTGCTATCACTCCGAGGTATAGTGTGGGAAAGAGTCGGAGTCATAGTCAGCAATATTTGTATTAGAGTTGGGTTTGGTAAGACCAACTCACCACATCTGCTATCAATATATAATTATATTTTTACATTGTTTAGTCATTTTAGCTGCATTACTTTCGTTCAGTTCTTCTTTCGTTCTCAAGAAACAATGGATGTAAGCGAGCCTGCACTGGAAATCTACAGTGAAGCAAGGGTTGCACAGTTTTCCAACTACATTTTTTATGAACCTGCATTCCTTGATTTTAGTGGCAAAGAAAAGTTCAGACCAGATAGAAGCAGAGAAAGACTAATATTGTTTTTGGAGTTTTCCTTCTCCTGTGCTAGTTTCACAACTAATGCTTGAATCTCAACTCTACTATTTACCACATAGTTGGAGGGAAGGGTTGTGAATTCATAGCTTTCCAAAAGTAATGCTGGTATTCTGCATAACCACTTGTTCAGCATCCCTTACCTAAACTGAAACTCTTAAAAAAAAAAAAATTACAGTACAATAAAAAATTACGCTGAAACCAGGCCCAAACTCAAACAAAACCAACCTGCATTCTCCCTTGAGACTTGCATTTACGAACATCCGAGGGCTTAGAACTAATTTAAATGATATTGAAGCATTTCTCCTAACAAACACCTCGGATATCTTAGCACTAAGTGAGACTAACCTACACTCCTCATCCCCTTTAACTACTTTAACATGCTTGGATATCTCTCACTCTGCCGTAAGGACAGACATATGCACTGGCTTGGAGTCTATATTCGAAACACCCTCCCCTTGACTAGAGAAAGAACGATCAAGCCTTTATGTGCTTTAGATTTAACATGCAACATAACATTAATTACTTTTATTTTCTCTACCGCTCTCCCTCAACCCAGGACTGTACCCTAATAAACAAAGTCTCTGACAGCATAGATACAGGACTTTCCCTCGACACTAGCGCACAAGTGCATGTGTTTGGTGACTTCAATGTCCACCACAACAACTGGCTTGGATCTTCTACTCACACAGACGCAGCTGGTATGACTACATATAACTTCTCTATATCTCATTTCCTATCACAGATGGTTACGTTTCCAACCCGTTTCCCAGACCAGCAAAAACAACCTGCATCACTTCTAGATCTGTTTCTGACCACGGTTCCTGATGACTGTGTAACTAATGCCCACAGCCCACTTGGGAATGCCGATCATGCAGTGGTAATAGTTGAAATAGCCCTAAACTTTAGACCCAAAACTGAAGAGCCACTGCTCAAAACAACGAGATATCATAAAAAGGCTGACTGGGAAGCCATCAGGGATCTCATCAGGGACTCCCTATGGCAAAATATCTTTTCATTTCCTGCTGAACAGTGTGCAAATGAGACCACTGAATGGTTCAAAACAGCAATTGAAGCACATGTTCTCACATGGAAATTTTATAGCAAGCCTCCACTCTCCCCAATGGTTTACTTCGACTTGTGCAGCTGCCATCGTGAAAAGGCAACAGGCGTACCGCAGATTTAACCGACATAAGTCCAGTTCAAACAGGCAGAAGTATATTGAAGCCAGAATAACTGTAAGGAAGAAATAGCAACAGCTAAGAGAGAATTTACTGAAACTACCAAAAAACGCATTGAAGCACAGAAATTAGGGACCCGTGACTTCTGGAAAATCTACAACAGTGTAGTAAATAATGGGCAATCAACAATCCCCCCACTATCCAACAATCATGAGGTTATTTGCTCTGCAACTGAGAAGGCTAACATGCTTGCCAGTCGGTTTGCCTCCAACTCCACACTGCACCCTGCCAACCACCCCCTCCCTGACTTTTCTTTGCGGACAGATGCCACACCAGACAATCTGAAAATCACCCCTTCTCAGGTGCATGCTATCATAAGAAATCTTGACACTGCAAAAGCATGTGGACCTGATCTCATCCCGGCTGTGCTCTTAAAAAAGTGCTCCGCCAGAGTAGTTCCAGTTCTCTCCAAACTTTACAACAAATGCCTTAATGAATGCTTTCCTGCCTGCTGGAAAACTGCTTCTGTAGTACCAGTTTTCAAGAATTCTGGCAAAAGAACTGACCCAGTAAATTATCGCCCCATTAGCCTCCTTTCACTTTTTGCCAAAATATTAGAGACAATAATTAACCAAGCTCTATCCATCACCTTACAGATGCTAAACTTCTGACTGACAAACAATATGGATTGAGACAAGCCCGTTCAACAGCAGACCTCCTAACTGTAATCTCAGAACGTATATACCAGTCACTGGACAAAGCGAGGGAGGGTAGAGCAGTAGCTCTAGATATATCTAAGACTTTTGACAGGGTATGGCATGAAGGTCTTCTCAGGAAAATCAGATCATATGGTATCACTGGAAGAATACATGATATAATTAAACCCTTCTTAGATAAGAGAAAAATCCAGGTTGTCCTCGACGGTCGTACATCTAAACAATACGATATAAATGCGGGAGTGCCTCAGGGGTCTATTCTTGGACCTCTTATTCCTAATATTCATAAATGACCTCCCTGAAAAAATTGCCTGTGAAATGGGTATATATGCTGACGACACCACACTCTATAACAGCCACAACAGGAAAACAATTGAACACATATCTAAAGAAATGGCAGAAACACTAGAGGATGACCTCCGATCTGTAGTGGAATGGGGATATAAATGGGTGGTCACATTCAATGCTGCCAAGACAAAACTCATTTCTTTCAATAATTACAAGAAACCTTCTCTACCACCAATAGCAATGACCAATGACTCTTTATCTGAAAGTACATCCTTTAAACTCCTCGGCCTAATGCTCTCAGGAAACATGAGTTGGAACAGTTACATCGAGAGTATCGCCAGGACCGCTTCAAAGAAGGTAGGCTCTCTCTACCGTGCTAGAAAGATACTAATGTCCGAAAGTATCCTATACCTCTATAAGGCCACCATTCGCCCATGTATGGAGTATTGTTGTCATATTTGGGCTGGTGCATCTACCATTAATCTCTCGCTCCTGGACAAGGTTCAAAAGAGTCGCCAATCTGATAGGTCCTGAACTATCATCTAAACTTCAGCCCCTGTCCCATCGACGAAATGTTGTATCTCTCTGCCTAAATCCCATCCCTTCACAATAGAGATCCCTAGATGCAAGAGAGCCTTCTATTCCAGTAGTTTCTTCCCCAGGACAGCTAAACTTTGGAATTCCCTGCCGGGTCCCTGCTTCCCCAACTGTATTGACATGCAAATGTTCAGGTGCAACGTGAACCGACATCTTGCTGCCCAACTCCCTACACAGTACCCCTGATGCCCATGTCCCTGATAGTAGCCCCTACAACAAAGTGACAATATGCCTTGTTTGGGGTGAAAATGTAATAAAAAAAAAAATAAAAAAAAAAAAAGTGATGCAGCTGCCTTGACAGACCTTACTTTCGTGAATGCCTTTAGGGAAAGTAGGAATCCATCTATCCTCTTTATTTTTTTCCCCCTTTTCGGTAAAAACAAAAAAGTAGGATAGTCTGATAAGACAATTAGTCCAGAATAAAGACAACCTTGACACACCATTATCAGATATTATCTCTATATAAATAAAATGAACTCATTTTTTCCCGTCTGATTTTGACATTAATAGGATTAAAAATCAAGATATTTCATGCAAATATAATATGCACAAACGGCAGAACAATATCTGAGGTGTGTTATAGGCTAATTATTTCTCAAATTCCTCGATAATCTTAGATTTCTATACTTTTTCTGCTGAGAAGTCACGGCCAAAATCGGTTAAGATCAATGGAAGTGGTAAAATATTTACTCTCTAATAAATTCCTCCTCCCCCTGCCACCACTTAACACCGTTTGGGGATCGTTCACAAGGAACAGTTGAGAAGAGAACACCGGTTTGGCTTCGTAGTTCTTTCATGTGAAGTAATTTAAAATCACTAAACTAAGCTGCGGTGCTCTGTCGCGTAGTGGTTAGCATGCTGGACAATTCACATTATATTTTCACGTTCGCGCCGACCTACCGTAGTCGTTTTTTTTTTTTTTTTTTTTCCTAAACAACTGGAATGGACTTTTCTTGGTGGCCGAACTGTTAACGTTGCAGATGTTTTTTTTTTTTTTTTTTCACACTTTATTTTCCTACTTTTACTCATAACTCCGGGTTTGATCCTTCCTACTTACCTACCATAACATTTTTTAAAACTCCCCCCCCCCGTCCTGGAAACAAACACTCGGGCAACGCCGGGTACCCCCGCTAGTATATTATATGATGAGGTTGCTCAGGCATTTTTCACACGCCTATTGTATACTAAGTGACAGTAATATCTCTGTTAAAATTCAGATACCTTCGCTTGTAAGGTATTAGACATTAATAAATATTTTTTAAATTTCAGTTTCTGTGGAGCACTTTTTTTTTTATAGAGGGCTGATTTATGGCACAACATTCTATTTGAATATTTAAATATTTCAAATTTGTATTGAATTTGATCTATAATCAGTAAACAACAATAAAGCAGATCTCTTTAATTTCAGTTTCTTAAGACCATTGAAGTTTGAGACATTTTCTCAAATCAAAATCATTTAATGGATTTTGATCAAAAGTAAAATATGGATTTTAAACGTAACGTTCAGTATCATTATATCTTTATTTTAATTTTTTTAAGAACATAAAAGTGGTTCTGTTCGAGCGGGGGATTAATTTTATCTGAGTATTCTTCTAGTATATATGTGTGTATGTGTAGCATTCATTATTTATCTCACAGTGGAAAGATGTGACACAAGAGTCAGTGGGATTAAAGAGCCATTGCCTCTGAAGAGGCGCACTCTGGCCTGCAAACAATGCCTGGGCAGCCCTGTCGGCATTCCACGGTAGAGGCAATTAGCAATAAATTAACTCAGGCAATTAGCAATAAATTAACCCTGTCCCAAAGAGAAAACAAAGCTTGGAATGAGGACCTCCTAGAACTGCACAGGACCAGCAACACTACACTCAACAGGGAAAACCCCATTTCAAGAATTGCCTAGATTCTGTTGGCTTTCAGCAGCATGCCGGCTGGCAAGAAGATTCGTCAATTTGACTAAAACTAATAGAGAAAGAGAGAATGGGAGAGGAGACGGGGTAACTAAGAAAACTTCAGCATCTTTGCAATTAGGTTTTGTCAAGAGAAATACATCTGTAAACGTGGTGACATCATTTCAGAAGTTATAGAACAAAAGGAAAAATTTTAGAACTTCTAAATTGTTGATTTTATATTTAATATAATACATGTTCTATATATATTTATGTAAAGAAATAAAGTTGCATAGAATTTATCCTTCATTAACCCATTATAGGAGGGATGGGAATTGTTTGTTTAAGTACACTTTTTACTGTTAGCAAATAAATAATTGTTTAAGCTTGGAAATTTTTAAGATGAGGAGTGATAATTTGCTTTATTTGCATTATTCGGACTACTGTTTTCATTATGTTGCAGTGATGAAACAGATAAAGTACTAAGTGACAGTCTTACTAGGGATTAAACCTCCAATGTTAAGTATCAGCAATGCTATGAATATCATAAAAATTGAAATTCTATACAGATTTCTAGGTTCAGTAAGATGTGCCTGAGGAAGGTCAGAAGTTACATCAGCCGAAACGAATAATACAGATAACAAAATAATGTGATGTATAAATCAGTTATGTAATACACTGGCAACCATCCTTGTTAAATCGTTGATCTATTGGTTATTATCAAACTTATATTTAGAAAGCAGTTATTTATCTCCCTCTCAAGTTGGAATGATGGGATGCAAGGGTCAGAAAGTAGAATTTCAAAAGTCAGCGGAAGGCCATTCTAGCCTGCATACAAAAAGATGCTTGGGAAACCTGGCAGCATTCCTAGACAGGGGCGCCTGAGGCAATTAGCAATAAATTGACCCCTTCTCAAGGGGTGAGAAGACAAAGGATGAACCTCCTAGAACTATACAAGACAAGAAACTTACCTCAGCCAATAGAGAACAATTGCCTATAATCTGTTGGCTTTGGTGTCAAGACTCCCAGCGTTTAATGTATTTACAAGTTTTAATTATGAATATTTTGTGTATTTTATACTTCTATATTGTAGCATTTACAGAATTCATGGTTGAAATAAAGAGTTAATTGTGCTTATTAAAAATGGTATAAAAAATGCCAAACGAAAAAGAACTGAATGAAGATTGTTATTCCAAGTCTTAAATTCTTGTAGAATGATTTAAAAAAAGAAAAAAAAAAAAAAAAAAAAGGAAGTATGAAATTTAATTCTAGATAAATATGTACAGATGTAATGGTTGGCTGGAATGAGTGATGAAAAGAACATGCCTTAAGCAAAAAAAAATTATAACATGAAAAAAGAAAAACAAAAAAAATACATGCCATAAGCAGATGGTATGAAGTGAAAATGAAGTTTTGCACATGAGAAATTCTTACTAAATTGAAACTTTGGATGGTCTTCTTAAGTCTCTTAAGACAATGAACCTCTGAAAGTGTATGTGCATTATAGTCGAGGAACAGTGGCACAATCTGTAACCATGCTTCTCCAGCATTGCTTAAATTCCAATGATAAGACATTGGAGATCATCACAAGCAATGCTGGGATAAGTAGAAAAGGAATTGGTGTTAGTTTTCCTTCTAGATTAATTTCGTTACCAAAATTGAAGAGTTTAGTTTATTTATGGGAGCCCCCCCCCTACACACACACACACACACACACACACACACACACACACACACACAAAATAAAAAATATCACCCATGAGATCATTAATCAAATACGCACTCACTTCTGCAAATCAACCTAATTAAAAAAAACAAAAATACAGAAAAATCTTTATGGTGTACGTATGTCATTTTTTTTAACTAAGAAAATAAAATTTTCTGAGAAAGCGGTCCGCCATATATAATAAAGGGAGACAACTCAATTTGAATGAGTTTTAAATTGGCCTTGCAAGGGCTATGGTATTCTATTAATCGTTAAAAATCATAAAATAAAAATTATTCTGTACAAAAAATACCTACTTCATTAATTTGATTTTTGGAATGCTATTTTTGCTTTATGACAAGTACATAAAGTACTTAAAGATTTTTCTGTATTTTTTTTATTTATTTATTTTTTTTAATTAGGTTGAATTCTGGATAAGAACCAAATAAACTTGAGTTAATATCTAAAAAAAAAAATCTATCTGCAAATTTGTCAACTTCCTGTTGTAAAAAATCACCAGAATTATGAAAATAGATAATATTTTTTGATTTTATTTGTTGGCTTTGTTCTTTTGCATAAGCTTCCAAACAGATCATATCTCTAAAAGTTGAAATATTTGGAACTTTTTTTCTTTTGTTTTTTCTTTTGTTTTTAATCTTTATTATGGCCATATCCACAACGTTTGAGCTTTTGTATTTTCTAAAAAAACACTTCGAAGCCTATAAATAGCAATATTGATAAAAAGCTAAAACTGGGATCAAAATGCACTTGTCTTTCCTGTGAAAATTGGAGAATGCTGATGTGATGGAATTTAAAAAAAAAAATTGCGTTAACTGTCGAAAGGCTGCAGTTTCCCCACATTAAACCAACCTTATTTAAACATATATAAAAGTTTTTAAGAATAAGAAGAAATAAGAAATTACTAATTTTATTTATTCATTCATTGTTTGGTTTTAGTTACCTTCCGTTAAATATAATGTCATTTTTTATTATGTGAAATACTGCTCTCCTAAATATGCGCTCGGGTTAAAATGGCTAAAATTGACGCCTTGGATTTTTATGAAACTTTCTGAAAAATTGAAACTAACTGATTTCTATATAAGCTTGTTTGTCTATACTTGGCGATAACTCTTGTGTGGACCCCAGAAGCTCTTTTAGGGCTAATAAAAACACTCCATTTTTGGGACTATTTTATCATATTTGTCCAAAATTTTCTGTGTATGTGTATTTAGAAGTTTTGCATGGTGCTGAACTCAAATTTAAATAGGTAAAGGCCTTGGGTACTTTTGGGGCTAAATAGGGCGGGGGGACAAATGATAGTCATTTCTTTTTTTGCATGGTGCAGAACTCAAATTTACATATGTTAAGGCCTAAAACTGCACCATTTGTTCATTTTCACCAGGATTTGACGTTCCCTGGGGACTTTTGGGGCTAAATAGGAGGGGTGGGGCAATGCTAAACAGTCATTTTTTTATGCCTTGTTCACTGTTCACTCTAACGAGGGACCATGCATGCTTCACTTGATTTCTTACCATTTCTAAATATTTTAATTGGATTTAATTTGTGTGTGTGTAATTTTATTCAAATAGGAAGGGCAACAATAAAAACACATATAGCTAAAAAAATAAATAAAAACGAATAAAATTAGGTTAGTAAGATCCTCTCAATCCTTTTTTGAAAAAAAAAAAAATAGCCATTGTTTTTCAATTTGTTTAGAACCTATAACAAGAAGCACGTCGATCTCTAATTGGGAGTGAAATTTAAGTAGGAGGAAAAATGGGAGTGGAGCTTGAGAATTATTCCAAGATTTACAAAGGAAAAGAACACATTTGGGGGAGGTCAATCTCAAAATAAGTGGGAAGAAGGACATGCAACTACACTTTGATCTTAGTCTGAAAGTCAGCTTAGTATTTCAGTGAAATATTCTCTAAACAACGTGACATTTAAAACCGTATCCAGCTATTTGAACTCATAAAATATATCCTAGTGAGGTCATTAATAAAGAGGCAATAAATATTTATTAATGTCAAAATGTTACTCATTAATAAAATGTTAATCCAATGTAAACCAGGAAAAGCTGAATGAGTTTTTCATTTGATAAAAAAACATGACGAACGATTGGCCGTGGGGGAACCTCAAACATTTTGGAAACGCAGTAGCTTTTGTGGAAAGTGGGAATCATTGATATTTGAGGCAGTTGGAGTCAGGATTTTTCAAATCGATAACGGTGAGGTGAGGTGGGGGAGATAAAAAAAAAACAAAAAAACTAAAAAACGATTAAAAGCATCGTTCTTGGCATCGGAAAAAATTCCAAATTCAGGTTCAAAATTTTCCAAGTTAGATACTCCAAAAAGCTCCCCTTTTTTTTTTTTTTTTCCTGATTCCAATTAATTGTCCCAAAATTACCCTGTATATTAAAATATTCATTATACTTTGTGTCAAAATGAGCGTAAACGTATTATGTTTTTCATTTATATATTATATTAAGCCATTTCATGTTAGTGCGTACATCATCACCTTTCACACACTTTTTTTTTTAAAGCTTATCTGATTAACAAAAAGCAGTACTTGGTGATTATTCTGATGTCGTTAAGGAAAACAATTCTAACTTTATCCATGTTAAAATGAATTGTTCTCAGCTGAAGTTATGTAATCCCATCGACTAAAACAACACAATTTTAAATAAATATACATTACAAAACAAGTGCCATTCGTTTTATTAAGTTTATAAAAATATTTACGTTCTGCCACCCAATATTTACAAAGGTTTTTCCGAAGTTGTCATCTGTAAAATAAAATAAGTTTATTTATTGTATTTTTTTCAAATTGTATTTATTAAAATAAATGAACAAAAATAAATAAATAAATAGAGTTATCAATTTTTCTGTTAGTTTGCTTATTTAACAAAATTCAATGTAAAAAAAGAAAGAAAAAACTGGTTTCATTTTGTAGATGACAGCTTCGGTCAATACCTTTTGTAATTATCGGGTGATGGAACTGGAAGATAACCATTATTTTTACATCAGCTAGGCAGAAAATATCTTTTTTTTTTTTTTTTTTTTTTTTCTTTTAAAAGAAATTAGATTACCAGAATTTTAAATAAGATTTGTTTTTATTTAAAGAATATTTAGCTGACAGTGACAATTATTTTTATACTGTCTGTATAGTGTTAAATGCACTTAATCGTCCTCGGACAGGTAGCACTCTAATTTAATAACTATAGTCGAAACTTGAATGAACACATTACATGTATCACTTAGAATAAATGGCGTTCATCCATTTAATCATTTAGAGATTCAAGTTCAAACTCCAGTGTAACCATTGACCCTATTCATTATCCACCCTATAATAAATACACATTAGATTTTATAAATATATAATCAATCTAATGCAGGCATGTCAAGCTCAGAGCCCCTCTGGGCCACAGGAATAAGTTTGTGTTGGTATGAGGGCCGCTCCCCTACAATATTAATCAAAGTCGTTAGATAAAAATCATTGCTGAATATGTTTCTTTTACCGGTAATTTAGAAACATGCAATAGTTTGGTCATATTAAAGAATGCAAGTTAAAAGTACTTGTAGTTTAACAAAAGAATATAACAAAGGAAATTATCACGACATAGAAATCTGTTCTTTATTTCGATATAACGAAAATTTAAAAAGCAACATACATAGCTAACATGTATTTGAATGCAACAAATGCAATGCACATAAATTATAATAATTCAAAATGAACATTTATTACCAAGTACTCAAACATGTTTCATGTTTTGTCCTGAGGTTTGACACCTCTTGTTATTGACAAGCTTTGATATGTCTGGCTTTAGTATTTCTGTGTATTTCCGAGCTTTACAAGAGAAGATAAGTGTTTGTCAGTGAACCTAGTTCTCTGATAAGTCTTTATCAATTTCATGAAGGAAAATAATTGTTCGCACAAATAGGTGGAACTAAACATTGCCACAATCCGTGTGAAACTTTCGGAAGGTATGAAAAGAAATCATGTATTCCCACTTTAAAATATTTTGCTCTGAGTAAAGAATCTGACTGCATTTCTAACAGTTCCATTTGTAGGCTTTCGTCTGTCTTAGTAACATCTAAAGTAAACGGCGCTGTGAATAATGCAAACTTTTGCTCAAAATATGAGAAATTACAAAATCTTTTTTGAAACTCCTTTGACAATGATTCCAGGTGACTGTCATACTTGGCAAAACTTAGTATTAGTACTATTTTTTAGCTCTTTGCATGTAGGAAAATGAATTAAATTTTAATTTGAGACTTGTGACTTCTATAATCTCAACTTTGTAATGAAGCATTTGACGTCATCATACAACTGAGTGATGAGCTTGTAATTTCAAATTGAGATCGTTTAATTGTGCTGTAATGTCCACGGCAAAAGCCAGGTCCTGGGGCCAACTTTCATTTTGCATTTCGTCAATGTTTCCACCTTTCATCTCCAAAAGAGTAATTATTTCTTGTCTTAACAAATAAAATCTTTTCAACACTTTGTGACATGACAACCAGTGTACATCTGTGTAGAATGAAACATTGGTGAACTGATTATCCATATCTTCTGGTTGAATTGACGGTGGTTGAGGGAACGACCTCTGATATAGTTCACTGTCTTTATGACTAAACATGATCCAATTTTAAAATCTTTGAACACAAATTTTGTTGATGAATAATAATTGTTGATGGAAATGTGTAAATGACAAATCCGGATGTAAATTCTTTATTTTTGCTTGTAACTTGGCAGCAACACCATTATGTCTGCCAACCATATTTGCTGCACCGTCAGTAGACAAGCATACAAACTTGCTCAAATCTAAATCATATTCATGCAGAACCCGTTCAACATTTTCAAAGATGTCCTGGCTTGTTCTAGTGTCATGCATAGGGATTAGTTCAATCAGTTCTTCATAAATGTTGAATTTATTGTCACATGACCTGATGAAGACTGCAAGTTGTGCTATCCCAGTGATATCGAAAGTCTCATCAATTGCAATTGAAATCTGTTCAAATCTTAATGATTCAGCTTTCAACTGTTGCTTAAAATCACTTGACATTTCATCAATCTGTTCAGCAACAGTGTTCCTGGTGAGGGAGATATTTTTGAACAAGTGTGCTTTTTCCGGACGCACAACTTCGTTTGTTTTTATAAGCATTGTTTCACAAAATCTCCTTCGGTGTAGGATCTCCCATGCATCGCTATCAATGAGTTGAGTTCATAGCTTGCAGTAATGGAAGCGACATTTACTTTTTGACTTTTGTAAAAAAGGCCTGTTGCTGTGTCAAGTTAACTGCCAATTCTTTGAACATTGAAACATGCATGGGGCCTTCATATTTATTATAAGACGATTAGTTTCATAATGTCTTTGCAGGTTATACGCCTTCGGTGTAGAAATATGGTTATTGCGAATTAAACAATGTATATTTCCATTCACTTCTGTGCAAAAATACTGTAGTTGCCATTTTTCTTGAAACACTTGCCCTTCTTCATTTACCTTTCTTTTTTCTTAGTCGCAGAAGCACTAGCCATTTTAAAAACGATGTGCAATCTGGAAAATTAAAAAGTCAAAATAAAATCAAACACAACGAAAAATAATTATAAAATATTAATAAAGTAGTTATCACTAAGGAACCTGACCCCTGCACAGTATTACCGGATTCATATTTTTAGTTATAAAAGTCAATTTTAATAAAAAGTACACACTAGTAAAAAGCAGTATAGATATAGGGCCTACAAGGCAGGAAACGTGAAAGTAGATAAAATAAATACAGAATAAGAGGTGTGTTCGAAGAATAGTTAAAATTTCTTATCTATCCTTGCTTTGGAAAAGTTATTCTTTATATTGAAACCATCAATCAAAGGCTTAGAACGTCACGGGCGCAACCCTTTTTTGATTTATCACTTTGAGACAATTTGCTTATCGACAGGTTTATTGAAAATAAAAGAAGGTAAAAACTGAAAAGGAAAGAAAAAAGAGAAATACAGTGATAGTATGACAAGTGGGTAAGAGAGAGAGAAGTGGGAAAAGCTTAAAAGTAAAAGACAATAAAAATATGAGTCCAAATAACGATGTGAAGAAATTGAAAGTCAATAAATGCTGTAAAAAAAAAAAGAAAAAAAAAAAGGCATTTGTTTCTTTGAGAGCCTACAGAAGCTAATTTACCGGCGATAAAGCAAAAAGCTTGTCCCTTCGAAAAATTGAATTTTTTGCTGGTTGTGGGTTTTGTAAAATTATGTTTTGTCAGTTTTCACGGGCGCAAGTCGAAAAAAGATAAAAACAAATCTAACAAAACCAATGTAACAAAATAACTTTTTATTAACTTTAAATAAAAAAGAACGAATTAAAAATTTAAAAACAAAACGAAACAATTAAAACTAAAACAAATGTAACGAATTAAAAATATAAAACAATTAGAATTTTAAAAGAAAAAATAATATTGTGGATAGAATTGCTTTCTTTACTGTCGTTGTTACTGTTATTTCTCTGATTAATGCCTAAAAATATTTATTAATGAAAAATAAAATAAATTCAACTTTGTGAGCAGAAACCATTTATAATTTTAATTGCAACAAAACTTTATTTTACAAAACCCACAATCAGCAGAAGATTAAATTTTTCGAAGGGACAAGTTTTTGTCTTATCACCGGTAATTTAGCTTTTGTGGGCCCTCGGAGAAACAAATACCATAAAAAGAAAGAAAAGTACTTACAGCGTCGGTGCAGAACGTCGAGGTGAAAAAAGATAAGCTATCGCTGGGACAGCATGTTGGCGTGCAGGAGAAAAGGAAGTGAATGACACCGCCGGAAGTCGCTGTAGGACTAAGAAAGGTACCCTGCGTAAGAAAGGAAAACTAAGGGAAGTAATGAGAAGTCGTGACAGTTGTGTTTGTGACGTTGTAAGCTTTTGATACGTGGGTTCAGTATCAAAAAAGACTTTCCTAAAGCGAGGATAGATAAGAAATTTTAACTACTTTTCGAACTCACCTCTTATTTTGATCCTTTCGTTTTTCTCCTTGATTTTTCCAAGTTGCTTAAAATTGTCTGTGGGGGGGGGCGCTGTTCTGCTTTTTGCGGGCCGTATGCGGCCACAAGTCGCATGTTTGACATGCCTGATCTAATTAGTATTTATTATATATTTGCAGCTATGCTACGCTGAGGTAGTTCATGTTCGTACGTACGTTATCACCTTTCACACGTTTTAAAAGGTTAGATCGTTCGCTCAGCAATGGTTATTAATCTGATATGGCTAATGTAAAAAGAAAAGAAAACATTGCCGTCTTTATCCATTTTAAATGAATTCTTTTCAAATTGAATTATTTTGACGTGACCCTTCGCCCCCTTGCCGACTGTAATTTTAAATTCATACATTTCAGAAAGTGATGTTTGTTTTATTGATTTAAGAATATTCCGGTGACAATTATTTGTATGGTAAGAAGGCAGAAGATATTTTTGGTAGATTTGAATTAGATTGTTGCGATTTTAAATAAAGACATGCTTTATTTAAAGAATATTTAACTGCCAATGAAAATTATTTTTTAGAGAAGAATTTTTTTTTAATAGTATTAACCCTAACAGACAATCATAAGTTCAAAATCATTATTATTATTATTATTATTATTATTATTATTATTATTATTATCGTCATCATCATCAAAAAAAAAAAATATATACAGATTGAAGTAGAAAGCACTATGGAATTTCCACGGCATCCCACTAGTTATTAGTTCAAAAACTGTTCAGTAACTTTTTTTATATATTGAATTCATATCAGTTATTACATTTTTTTTTTTTTTAATGTTTTAATTGATATAGTAATAAATTAAAGTGTTATTATAACACGTGTTTATTTTATTATTTTATTTATTTGGATGATGTTTGTTTTTACTTATTGAGCTTAAGCGGAAGTATCTACTTCACCCGGTGACCTTCTAGTTTCCTCTGCGCCATTCTCGTTTCCTCTGGATTCTTGACTATTCAGAGTCAGCTGGTTCAAGAGGTTTCATTCTTAAATCGCTATGAATGAAGTGACTTTATAATCACAGCAAACCGAGTAGACGTCTTAACGTTAAAGATTAGATACATCAGAAGAATACGAATTTATAATTATATTTTCAAGGATATCCTGAAGGATGATATCCAAGAATAACACAGACTATTTTAATGTCATAGTGGATGCTCAATATTGTAAATAGAGCATTAATAAAGCTGGAGAAATATATATTTTTTTCTATGAATAATAATTTATGTCAAGGCTTCTCCTGATGAGGTGATAGTAAAGAGCTTTACAAATATAAAAAAAATCTTTCTCCTTAAATTCTTGTGTGTGTATCTTCTATAAAATGAACTGAGTTCTTAAGTTACCAGTGACGCAGTATGCAAACAAAGGTAAAATGCATAAAGCGTTATGATTTTCTTTTTACATTTACTCTGTCAGTGTAGAAGAAAGATGCTTGACAATGAGGATCACAGTTGAATGTGACTTGATGTTTAAGGTTTGATTCTCACCGTGGATACACTCGCTGCATTTAGCCACACTGATGAAACAGCTGTCTGTGGAATGACATACATGTGGAATGACATACATACAAACACACAGACGCACATATCTTGGTTATTTGTATGATATTGCAGCTTCAGCCATCTTGAGGACATATTCTATACGGAATTTCAAACTGAACCCTTTATTTAGTTAATGGGGATAGATTGCTCTCATTCTGTCAGTCATGACCTAGTAGAAATATTAAAAAAATTATTTGTAACTATTTATGTTTTTGGTAAGGATTAAACCTTCAACGTCCAGAAGCCTGTTCCTTCAAACTTTGATTGATACTCAAAGCCTTTATCCGTTCTACCACGGGTCCATGTATTAAACATTATATTTAAAGGAGAGAGTACTCAACATCAGCAAAAGCGCACTTTTAGATCTGCATTTGAAAAGTGTGTGCGTGGAATAAGCAGCATATGTGGACGGAAAGTTTCTTGCATTGTATTCGTCACACCGTTCATGGGCTGATGAACACAAGGTGAGAGAAATTGTCAGTTACCTTCTAATGTTGGTTCTATGTATACATTCTTAAAACTTAGGAATATAACTATCATGCGGTTAAGAAGGGATTTCGACTTCAGCCAAGAGATGTTCCAGGACGTAGATAAAAAGCAGCTTAAATCTTTTCCAAAGAGTGTAAAGCCAGAGTTGCAGTAAAAATGGTAAGGGAATTGATTTTTGGATAAAATGGCTATGTCGAGGATCATAAGCTTCTTAGAATATTTGTACTCATTTGTTTGTGGCTGGCCTCTCTGGATGGAATTATATATTTACTTGTTTGCATCCTTGGTGGTGGGTGAGTACCGACTAGTATGGCTCCGTGTGTGTGCATGACTGCGTCTGCCACTTGAGATAGCGGCTAAATTTCCTCCCAGCTTTGTCTGCTGTAAAAGAAAAACATCTTCTGCTGTCACCACCACTCCCATCACCACCAGCAGCAGCTATCTTGGATCAAATCATTGACTATACTTCTAGACACGAGTCCACACGCACACCTTCCTGTCAATTCCATGGCATGTATCTGAGTTAATGGCAGGGGATTTTCTGATTATAACAAACTGCTAAGAAGATGCTATAAGCAACTATCTTTGAAAGTAGGTTTCTCTGATGCTCGGCCGTGTTGACTAATTTAATTTTTCCCTCTCCCTTTCTTCCCCTTTCTCTCTTCTTTTCATCCTTCCTTTCTACCTCTTTTCCCTACTCTCTTTCTTCCTCTTTTCCCTTTTCTTTCTCTGCCTCATTTCTTTCTTTCTCGTTCCCATTTCTTTTTTCTTTACTTTTTCTTTTTTTCTTCTTTCTCGTCTCTCTCCTTTTTCTCTCTCTGCCTCATTTCTTTCTTCTTCCCTATTTCTTTTTTCTTTTTTAATTCTTCCTTTCTTTTCTCCTTTCTTCCTTTCTGTTCCCTTTTTTCTTGCTTTGTTCCTTTTTCTTTCTTGCTTTCTGTTCCCTTTTCTTTCTTGCTTTCTGTCCCCTTTTCTTTCTCTTCCCCCCCCCATTTACAAATATTTTTTAATTTTATGGGGCTTGTGTTCAACAAAGATAAATAGCCTTACATTGATAACATCTAAAATAAATAAAACTAAAAACAAAAATGCATGAAATAATTAAAGATTAAAAACTATTTCATTTTAAAATTTGCACTGGAAAGAAATAATTGACCATGTAAAAAAAATTACTGATTATTAATTGAAAAAAAAATGGCAGAACAGTGGATGTGAGAAAACAGTTAATTTTTTTTTTTTTTTTTTTTTGTGCTTGTTATTTTGAACTAAAACAAAGTGTTCTCATTTGTGTATATAAAGAGAATAATATATATATATATTTTAAACGATTTCAATTATTTTCAAATCATATTACAAATAAAGAGCACACACAGTTATGGTTTTTATTTACAACAGTGTCAAGGAAATGACTATTTTTAAATCATACAGTAAAAATAGAATTTCAAACACTGCATCAACATTAGAACAGAATTTTCATAGGTATCCAGATAACTCGTTAGTAGGAAGACCTGGGATTGAATGAGAAACTATGACCTCCTGCCTCTAACACCATAATCCCCACCCCCTTTTTTTTACATATCATATTATTCATTTGATGCCCTACGATGTAATTAGAATTGATTTGGCAGAAGTATAATGACACTTTAATCGCTTTGAAGTATACCCGACGTTCGTATGAAAGAATAAGGACCCTGTATAGTGTTCAACTCATTTTAGCATTTTAATTCTTATTTGTGCATTTTTATAATTTTCAAAATATAATTGAAACAAACTAAAATTTAAATTATTCAGACTAAGGATCTCATGTTTAGTGCTATTGTCACAACGTTTTGACCAATGTAACCTTCGACCTTCTTCAAGGACGCATTGCGTAACAGATAAGATACTTAGTAAAATTCAGTTCTAAGTGACTTTCTTCTGAAGGTTGAAGGTTCAATCTACAGTACGAGCGATACTAGTAATACAGTTGCAAATTACTTAAGACTTCTATGGAATGAGATCCTGTTACCCCCGTGGATTAAATAAAGGGTTCCATTGCGAAATTCCGTGCATATTCCACAGTTTAACAAGATATGCATGAAAAAAGTGAAAAACAAAATTTATCGAAGACGAATATTTTAAATGTTATTCTATCACAATTGTTCATTTATATAAAAAATTGATTTTTACGTGAAAAAACTTTTTTAAAATTCCAATCAAAGACCTCTGAGAGAAAAAATCTCTCTCTCTCTCTATATATATATATATAATCACAGAAATGGAGATTTCAAGAAATTTATCTAAACATTTTAAAAACTAAGTGTCAATTATGTATTTGAATTGAAATGAATTGTTTACTTTTTTGTTTTACCAATAATTTTTACTCAGCACATGAATTCCAATGACTCACTCTAAGATATGTTCATTAAAAAACTAACAAATCGTATAAATCTATTCGTATAAATATGAATAAACATAATAAAGATTTGCGATGATAAATGGTCTTATTAATATTCAGCTAGAATAAAGTATTTTCCTTTGCTTTAAATGCAGTCATTATTGAAATGAAGTTAATTTCAGTAAATGTTGTCTATATAGTCTCATGCTGTCTAAATCTTCTTACAGTAGGCCAGTTTATTGCATCCGTTTTATTTCTTGGATTAATTCTAGATTAGAGATTAGGATTATCAACTGCTAAGTTTTCAGTTATATCTTAGAAAGTAGACTGACTATTTTTAGTAGAATCAGTATAAAGCTAAAACTATAATTTTTTTTTTTTACTTTTATTATTTTATATATATATATATATACATATATATATCAAATTTGTTAATAAGTATTGCTTTAAGATCAACATGGAGTACCTGTTCTGATATTACATGTCATGTGTTCTGTCCTAGGTCAACAAAGAAGAAATCCTTCTAGACCAGGACAATTAAAAATTTTTTTTTTTTTTTTTTTTTTTTTGTCACAATCCAGAATATCCCCTTCTGGGAGAGTTGTATATTTCTCCTCATATTAAAAACCAACCTTGTGTCTAACTTTGCCCTCGTAGGGAGGAAAGTAAATAGGTACTCTATTACCGTGGTCTCTAACCAGTGGTGTACATAAATTTTTGCTGACTCACAAATATATTAGGACACCATTTCAATTCCTATGAATTTTCAGAATCAAAAAACGGTCAAGGGACAAATATATAATGGCTGATATCTTGAAGACTTTAGATAATCTTGAAATAAACACAGCAAGTCTTGGGAATGTATATCAGAAAGAACAGTTGGAAATAAGTGTTGCACCATCCACTATGACTATGCAATTTATACAATTACATACGTAGAAAATCGGAAAAATTGGAGCCTATTTTCCGATGCCAAAACGAATTCTTTAATTATCTTCTTTTTTTTTTAAATTTTTTTTATTAGATTTTGATTTAAGAAAAATCTTCCATAGCTTGTAGTAATAATAAAATAATAAATATTTATTGATTTAAACTTCCAGTAAGATTAAAATCTCTAGATCGCACCATCACATGCCTGTTTTTACGTTTAAGAAAATACATGCACATTTAAGATGTGTTTTCACAGTAATCAGGACAGAATAACAATTTTATAGTAAAATATTTAGAGATTTATAAAGAATTGGAATCAGGGAAATATTGGAATCGTCCCATCGCTAGTAGCTAGACAAACAAATACTTCAAACTAAGATCGGAACGAAATTGTTTTGACAACTTACCAATTATGCTATCAGCGCAACTGATTAAAATAAGTACATAAAATGTCTACGTGTTTATATTAAAGATGTTTCAGACATATAGCATACTTTAGTCCAGTTTGGAGGTTTCTCTTTTTCCTTAGCAAGTCCATTCTATTAATTTGCGAACAGTATGTCCCTCTTTAGTTATTGGTAAAATACAAACTCATATTTTGGAATTTTTAAGATAATTGATCATTTGTATTATTTGTATTACTGTTTTTGGACACTATTCTCAAAACGTTTCAGCCTCCTTTAGGTGCGTGTTGTCAAAACCAGGAATCTGTATTGAATTTTGAATTCAATCTTGTTTTTAATCCATATGAATAACTTGCTCTTGTTCCGTCAGCCATAACTAGAAAAAAGTGTTAAGTAATTTGTAATTGTATTCTTAGTGTTTTCTGTACTGGGGATCGAACCTTCAACTTCCAGAAGATTGTCACTTAGAATTGATTATTCCTTAGTACTTGAATAAAAGGTCCGTTTGAAATTCCATACAGATTCTAGAAAAAGTCGGAGGTTACGTTGCTGTGGGAATAACATCCAAGATGATACGAGGGGCGTGCAATAAGTAATGCCCCTGACCCACTTCCAGTTGTTTGATCTAGCTGAAATTTTGTATGTGCAATGATTTATATCTCTATGGGTTATGTGGCGAATTACAGCTCTGAACTAATTGTGGTTTTTGTTTTACAGGTGTTTGAACTGAGTCAGGTGTGAAATAGAGCCTGTTGAATGTCGAGCAGTGATCCGGTTTTTGTATTTGAAAGGACACACACCACAGGAGACTTTTGATGAAATGAAAGAAACTTATGGTGATAATGCCCCATCATATGACCTTGTAAAACGCTGGCATCGTGAATTCAAACATGGCCGGAAGTCTGTGGAAAAACCTCCCAGACCTGGTCGCCCCCCCCCTCTGCCATTGATGAGGCATTTGTCCGTCAAGTTGAGGCTGCCATTTTGGAAGATCGGCGCATTACTATTCACCAAATAGCCAAAGATGTCAAGATTAGTACAGGGTCTGTGGAAACTATCATCCATGACTATATGCATAAGGTGTCTGCCAGATGGATTCCCAAGTTGCTCACACCATTCCAGAAGCGAGAACACGTTGAGTGCTCGAGGATGAACTTGGAGATGTGCCAAGAAGATGAGTCAAAGTTTTTCAAAAGACTGATTACACAGGATGAAACCTGGGTCCATCACTATGATCCAGAGATCAAAGTCCAGTCAATGCAGTGGAAGCACTTGGACTCACCACCTCCAAAGAAGGCAAGGGTGCAACCCTCTGCTGGCAAGGTCATGCTCACAGTCTTCTGGGACCAGGACGGAGTAGTGATGACAGATTTCCTGGCAAAGGGTACCACAATTATAGGAGCCTATTATGCTTCACTTTTGAGGAAATTAAGGGAAGCTATCAAAACCAAGAGGTGGAGCAAGATCAGCAAAGGTACTCTCCTCCTGCAGGACAACGCTTCGGTCCACAACTCGCATGTCACCAGATCAGAAGTACGGGCATGTGGTTATGAAATCCTCCCCATCCTTCCTACTCTCCTGACCCTGCACCCTCTGACTTTCACCTCTTCCCAGCCATGAAGTTGCTTTTGAAAGGAAAGCGTTTCCCAGATGATGCAGCCTTGATTTCTGAAGTTATCTTGTGGTTGGAGGATCAACCTGGGGTGTTCTACAAACACGGTTTCCAGAGCTGCATCAAACGATGGAAGAAATGCATAACTCTGGGTGGTTCCTATGTAGAGAAAGACTAATAACTGTGCCAAGTTTCGTTTCTCTACTGCTATGGGAAATGGGTCAAGGGCATTACTTATTGCACACCCTCGTAACAGTAGTCCGAGTAATCCAAACCAACTCGTTTCCAATAGATATTATTTCGGTATTTATTCAAACCGTAAAATATTTGATTTGCCACAAAGCTGACTAACCAAACTCTTATTTCTGCTCTATTGACTGTTTTCTTTGAGATTTCAGTTTCAAAAATGGCGCAAGCTGTTCATCATTATCCTGACAATTGTTCCACGGTCTTAACACAGATCTTCTCTCACTTGTTTCTTTGCCAGAGTCTTTGAAATCTTTCACTTTCTATCTCGGCCAATCTTCTTTTTTAACGTGTCTCTCATTGAACGTGTTAATAAATACTTTCATCTTGAGTGCTTGACACTTGGAAAGGAAACAGTTGGAGAAGGCATTTGTATACCTCTTATCCGATGTTAGGTTTAAGACTTCAGTTGACGATTAATAATTTGTATTATTGGAACTTCTGTTTTAATTTACAATGGGTGATTTTCCAGAATCGCCAAAAAAAAAAAAAAAAAGCACAGGCACACCAATGTAAACACGCAACAAATAAATGATACCAAAGGCAAATTAAGTTACTGTTCTACCTACCTGGATAAGCTTTTTGAGTTTTAACTTATTTTAAAGTGTTTTTTAACTTAAAAATAAAGGTAGTGCAAATCTTGTCAAGTTAGAACAAAAACGAAATGGTGGCCACATTAGAGCAACAGTTGAGTCGATAATCGCTCAAAAATCTAAAATAAACCAAGTACTTGTAGAACATTACATTTTTGCACGATTGGTGACATTTATCTCTATCAGTATTTTGTTCAATTTTCGATTTGTGAGCGATTATCGCGGTTCGTTTTCATTTTAAATAAGATTTATACTACTTTTATTTCTAAGTAAAAAATAACACTTTAAAATAAGGTAAAACACAAAAAATACTTATCCACATAGGTAGAAGTGTAACTTAGCTTGCCTTTGGTAACCTGTAATTGTTGGGAACGTGGTGTTATCAGCAAATATGCCCATCTCGGAGAGAATTTCATAATTACATCATATTCCCAAAATTTTGAAGGGGGCGATTTAATGGTTGGTTGGTTGCTTTTGTTTTATGGCATATCAACCCTTTTCAGGTTATTTAATGCCGAATCTAGTGATTTTGAGGAACGATTTTTTAATGGAGTATATTTGTTTTTAAAGTCGGATTCTATTTAACCCATAGGTGGGACCCTAACAAGTACTACCACTCCGGGTCAGAGTGGACCTGGGAGCAATGGCAATTAAAGGGTGGCTCCACACTCCCCAAGGCCCGCAAGCTGGGGCCTCACCATCGGATATAGTTTTAGGTTATATCCAGGACCGATTTAATGGTAGTAATGATTCTTACGGTACAGACGCTAGTGTTTGGTATCACCCCCACCTCCCCGCCGCTCTCCAACAAATGTTAAAAAAGAAAAGAAAAAGTGTCCCTCATGGCACGTGTCCTATTTGCCAGACGCAACACCATTTGAACGAAATCTAATCGCTGGTTGATTTGGCTTACTGGTTTTTCAATTTGACTTTCTTCGTTTAGAAACTAGTTTGGTGTTTTTGTATATGTATTTAAAAAAAAATTAACTTTTATCGCTAAAACCCCATGGTGAATTAGTTAAATTAAGTGTACTAAAATTAACAGATGAGAAATCGAAAACAAACTATACAATAGTTTTACCAACCTTGCATAGTTTTAAACTTTTGAAACTGTTTAAAATTTGTTTCACTGATTTCACTTAGCCGATTTCGTCACTCCAAAGTAGCGATGAATTTTGTTTGTTGTTGGTCGTTAATTTCAAGCTCAAAGAAAAAAGAAAAAAAGAAAAGAAAAAATAACTAACCCCCAACCAATCCGACTGGAAAACATCCCTGAGGATTACTGGTAACGCATTTTTTTTTTTAAATTTTTTTTTAATCCTTAATTTAGTGATAAACTTCCACAACAATCGACGATCATTTAACAAAATTTAAAAACAGCTACAAAACTGAAAGTCGAAACTTTATTTTATCGTTTGGTAAAATTTATTTGTTGTACATTTATCTTATTTTCGACTTCCCAAATGTTAATTATGCTACACGTTTACTTATTTAACTAACTTTTCCATGAGATTTTAGTGAACATTGAAATTATATTATTAACCTGGCAAGGCCACAGGAGAAACAACCAAGAAAAAAATAAAACAAAAAAACCCTAACCAAATTCATCCCAAAGCATTAAAAGTCCCCAAAGTCTGTTAATGAAATTAATACAATTCAGAAAAATTAACTTGCCGAACTAACGATACTATCATTGAATTAAGCATTATTTACTCAATATTTTCACGAAAAACATATAATATATTTCGTGTTTTTAATAATACCGATTCTCACTAAAATTTTAAATGTAATCTATATATCTATAAAAGTGAAAGTGTCTGTTTGTCTATGTACACAATAACCCTGTCAATTTTCAGTCTACAGACTCGATATTTGATATACAGAGTATGGAGATTTGGAAAAATCTTTATAATTGGTTTTCGGCCAGAAATTTGGCTGCTAAGGGGTCAAAGTTCAACGATTTGACCCTTGAGACTCTACCAAACTCATCCGCCAATTTTGGGTCTACACTTGAAATTTTAGATATAGGTTTCTTGGACATGGATCTAACTTAACTTGATTTAAGCCCAAAACAAATGTTAAGGGATCATAATAGTGGTCAAAGTTAAAAAAAAATTTGACTGCTTCGGTCTCTACCAAATTACTCAGACTATTTCTTGTCTAAACATTTGAAATTTTACATAAAGGGTATTCAGAGATAGGGCAAGCTTTTTTAATCGGTTTTTGGCCGAAAATTTGGCTACCAAAAGGTCAAAGTTCAAAAGATTTGAACTTTGTCGTCTCTAGTAAACTATTCAGCCAATTTTGGGTCTAAACATTTGAAATTTTACATAAAGGGTATTCAGACATGCAGCAAGCTTTTTAATCAGTTTTTGTGCAAAAATTTGGCTGCCAAGAGGTCAAAGTTGAACCGGGCTCTACAAACAAACTTACCTTTAGTTGACCTTTGACAACTAAATCTTTTCGCTTACTAGCCAAATAGAAAAGTTACTAGCCAAACCCACATGATTTTTAGAATATATCTTAGTTCTGTGACGAGTATGTACATCATATAGATTTTTCTTTTTTTAATAAGTGTAATTCTAAATTTTATATTAATACTTGAAGGTATAAACATTCTAATTACTTCAGATATTTTTAAACAGCCTTTGTTAAAAAAAAAAGAGAAGAGTATAATTGTTCTATTAAACTTTCATTGTTTAAATATTTAACTTTGTTCGTTTTATATAAAAAGTTAAAAAGACATTTTTCATTCAGTAGTGAGCTTTGGAATATTGTCGGTGAGAGAAATCCAATCGCCAAAAGATAAGCGTTTCATTATTTCTATTCGCCACTTTAAAAAATCACTCACAAATGCGACTATTTTGCTCGCAATGTAGAGCCCTGTTGAAAGAGTTGACCTTTGCAGACTCTACCAAACACCTCCACCAATTTTGAGTCTAAACACTTGAAATTTTAGATGTAGGTTACCTGGACATGACTTTTTATATATACATATGCACATAAAGTTATGAACAGTACATGGGGCCCGAGCAAAGCCGGGCTGAACTGCTAGTATTATATTTTCTTCGTATGCATGAACGTGTAAACATCAATATAAGTATTTTATTCTATAATCTTAGAAATGAAAATTATAGTTAGTACTAAGGCAAATTATTATCATTATTATTTCTTTTTTACTATCTTTTAGGCCTGAAATTAGTGACCATATAAAAGAAAAAAAATCAACAAGTATGATTTTTCTCGTGTTTGGATAAGTAAAATTAATGATAACAATTCAAAGATAAATGTTCTGATCAGTTTCTGCACTTTAAAATTGTTCGGTCTAAAAGTTGAACAAGATTTGAGTATGAAAAAGTTTCAAATTTCGAAATTGAGCATTTTTTTACTTACAAACCATTTTCTATTACATTTTAAAATACTCTGTCAATTTTCATGATAAACCAATAAATATTGAATTTTACCCATGTTTTCAGGGTTAATCTTTAGCATAAAATGGTTGCCTGTGATGTTGAGTCACCCCTTATACAATACCTATGGTTACCCCTACCCCATCCGATTCATATAAGTCATAATGTTTTTTCACAGTTGTTCACACTTCCTCGTCCTCATCATCTATGACAGGAGCATTTTTCGTATTCTCTCAGTTGCCATCTTGACAATGTCCTCATGACTTGTACATTCTAGTCCATGCCTTCTGCAGGCACATCTTAGGGTGTTACATCCTTCCAAACAGTTGCAGTGAATCATCTGAATCCGTTCATCTGGAGTAGGACTTCTGTTTGTTATCAATGGAATAAGTTTGTCCCCTTTTACTTTCCATCACCACAGATGGTGCCATTTCATCACCACTTCATAATCTGGTAGTAAATTCGCACAGAATTAAATCTACAGGCATAAAATGGTTTTGAGTTGATGTATATTTTCATACTAAGATATAAGTATTACATAAACGATTCCTTCTATTCGTTCTTAATAAAATATTCTGTTATTTAAACTTGCGGAAAACTCAAACTTTCAACAGGTTCCCGTCGTTGCAACACATAGTATTGAAGACTTCTTATTCAATTCTTTATGCGTGAATATGCGATTTAGATTCTTAACATCAATAAATCACTTGGTGAATTAATGCTATACCAAATTTAAGTTTTTGAGTTTGCGATTAATATTGTAGTATTGTTCATTTATTTCATCTGCCGGAGATTAGGCACAACGTCATGAGAAGGGTGTTAGATGAAAAGCCAGCGCGTTTGATGGCCTACAAAATTACTCGAGCCTTCTCCCGTCGCTATTTCTTAGTAGGGGTGCCTCAGGCGGTAAGCAATAACCTTTTCTGGTAGGAAAATGGACCTCTTAGGACCAAACAGAATCATTATTGCAGTCTGTGTTTGTGTATGTGTGTATGTCCTTTTGCGATTGTGTTGCTTGCTTTAAACTCTTACATTCAATCGTTTTTATTTATTTATATTTTTAATATAAAGTTTTTTTCTTTCTTAACTCATGCCTTTACTGACTTTGTTTTGGCTATTAAAAAAAAAGAAAAGAAAAAAGGTCTTGTATGCGTGCGCGTTTGTAAAAATTGCCCCATGCCATGTCTGGGGCTGTGAGGGAGGAGTGCTCTTACTGCTGCCTGACACACATTACTTGATGATGATGAGTTGGTAAGGAAGTGGGGGGTGGACACCGTCTCAAGAAAAAAGTGAGATGCTTTCAGGGTTAGAGGTTAGCAGAGTTGCTTACTCCTCTCCTCAGTGACATTTATTTCTGCATAGCCCTCTTCTTTTAACTGTGCCTCTATTACAACTGTCTCTGCTGAACCATCTGCTGTGGGTGGATGGCTAGCTATGTTCGGGGACTGGGTAGTGGTGGTGCTTTTTGTTACCCCTCTCCACTCTCTCCCGTTTACTTTTTTCTTTCCGCTTACCCTATTCACTTATAATAGCCCCCTCTTTCTTTTCAGTGGCCGTGATTCCAATACACCATAAACTATAAAGTAGGAAGGACCCCCCCTTACCTCTAATTCATCAGTAGCAGCAGTTTAGTACCCCCCTCTCTATTTCTGTTTTTCTTTCTCTCTCTCTCTCTCTCTCTCTCTCTCTCTCTCTCTCTCTCTCTCTCTCTCTCGATACCCTTGCAAGGGAGAGGAAAAAAGGAGAAGGAAGAGGGGAGAAGCTACAACCAGCGGATTGGTTAAGGCTTTTATTTACATTTTTTTAAAACATAACCCGACTTTCTCTTGGAATTTATTTTTGTTTCTTAATCTTGCTCAGATTAAGTTAAGGTATGTCTTGTCGTTGTCCCCCCTCCAAAAAAGAGTGTAGCATGGCTCCACAAGTGTTGGACCTGAAGTGCACATCGAGCTGGCCTCCTCCTCCGCAAACCTTCAATTCTCTTTGTTTAAAAACATTTCCATTTTAAAGATCATCGCTCTCGCACTCTCCTGGAAACTACTCTCGTTTTTCTAGTACCTTAAAATTACCAAGACAAACTTGGTATCCATTTTAGTATTAAAAAAAATTAAAAAAAAAAACAAAACAAAACAAAAAAAAAAACGACTTGGTTTATTTCGCAATAACGTTTAGGAAAAAGTGTTTTTCATTTTTTCTTTCTCTCAAGTGTCCCGTTATTTGTTGTCATTATTCGCTAGATAAACCGCTGACCATTTAATGTTGACAGTTTCTTTGTGCATTTATTTTATTTTTGTAAATTCAGCTTTAATATTAGGATAAGAAAAGTAGGACCGAAGAAGGAAAACACTTTCGCGTTTTGCTTTATCTTTTAAGCATAAACACATGCGTGTGTATGTGTGTACACACGAGCGCGTGTGTACTTTTATGCTCTTTACTGTGCAAACGTGATATTAGCAAAAATACACTCACATTTTATGCAAGTGGAGTTTAGTGCTTCTCCAAAATGTTATAATGTCTTACACAGTCTCCTTATTAAAAAAAAGAAGAAAAAAAAGAACACACATATCTGTGTAAAAACACATTTTAATTGTTTGCATCTTGCATTCATTAGGGCTATGACAATAGCATATTCTTTTGTTTTGATTCTCAGGTATCTTATGTTTTTTATGTAGAGTGATGGTTCTCTGTTGATTATGTCTGTGTCGGATATATACTCGAGAGTCAAAACAATGAAAAGAATATTCTGTTGTCATAGCCCTATTCATTATATTTATTTACGTATGTACTAACAGGTAAATCCGGCGTTCCCCGGTATTGTTTGAATGATTAAAAACCTTATGCCCTCCCTCCTCCCTACGCTTTTCATTATGTTTTAAATGTGTTGAATTTTTAAGGGTCGAACTCAGCATTGATTTGGTGGAAATAAAGTAGTATTATTTCAATTTGGACTTTAACTTCTTTTAGACACACTGGGCATTTTCCTAAACTCGATGTCTTGGTACCTCTGTATTACTGCCGTTTTAAACTTTTTCTTTTTTAAATTTCGGTAATTTTCAAGATATGACTATTATAAATTAAATTGTATTTCCTTTTTATATAGCATGCTCAAACGAAAATTTTCACGATAATGTAGTACTCTCCCTTGATCAAAATGAAATATATATATCTTCAAAACCTTAGTATGTATTCGTGAACAACAGGCAAAAAACTACGACTTTTTATGTACCCTTGCGACGCGTGTGTATGTGTGTGTGTGTGTGTGTGTTATGGTGATAATGTAATATGACTCAACAACCAGGCCAACTTTGTTTCAGCGCAGCTGTTAATAATTAAGAGAAAGGTTGTAGTAGGGGTTGTGTGTTTTTTGTTTATTTTTTTATCTGAGATATTTTTATTTTCTCCAACAACACGAAATCATGTTAGGCCGTTTTCAGTATATTTTGGCGCATCCATATTTATTTAAGACTAAACAAAACAAAGAAATTTGCTTTGTTTTGTTGAAAAAAAAAGGGGGGGGGGGCTAAAAGCTGTGAAAATAATGAAGAAATACCGAAACATCTACTAAAACTAAATTTTGTTGCCATAATAAAATTCCGGCCAAAATAAAATGAAAGGGGTGGGGGCGTACGAAAATCACGAATCTTTACCTTTGAGACAGGTGTGAAACGTGATATTTCAGCCACAAGGCTTTAATGCGGCAATTCCTGTGTAAATAAATAAATATTCTTTTTGCTGGTCAAGAGCGGGGTGTGGTGTCTGTTCTTGCTGCAGTTGCTGAATGCTGCAGTTCTTGTTCTCTTTCGGTGAGGGAGCAGTCCTTCACGACTGAGACAATTTTTTTATTTTTGTACCTTTTCTCCACGTTAAAAAACGACCCTGCTGTCTAACTCTGTCCCGTGGGGAGGCATTGTAAATAGGTACAATAACATATTTGAAGTAAAGCAAAAGATAAAGTACGGGTTTGTGTTACTATACACATAGGTTCGAAAAAGTTGTCAAAAAAACAAATATATAACAAATAAATGTTATCAAAGGCAAGATAAGTTACTTTTCTACCTATCTGGAAAAGATTTTAGTGGTTTTACTCACTTTAAAACGCGTAGTCGGTTCGAAAATCATAATGTTTATTGATATATTTTTCAAAGAAAAATGGCGGCATGCTCGCTGTTGAGCACGGTAAGTTTAGGAAAATGATTCAAAGTAAAAAAATATACAAAATACGGGTTTGTATTAGTATACACATAGATTCGAAAAAGTTGTCAAAAAACAAATATATAACAAAATAAATGTTATCAAAGGCAAGATAAGTTACTTTTCTATCAAACTGGATATATTTTTGTGTTTATATTCAATGTAACATGTTTATTCAGCTCGAAAAACATACAGTGTTTACCGATGTATTGGAAAATTCAAAATGGCGCCCGACTCTCTCTTTAACACGGTAAGTTTGGAAAAAGGTGTTATAAATAAAAAAAAAAAACTAGACAAAATACTATTAAAAATCCACCGAATATATGTCAACCTATGTCACGGTAACAAGAGAGTTTCTAACAGTAGTTTGTCTAGTTTTTTTTTTTTTTTTTATATAACACCTTTTCCCAAACTTACCGTGTTAAAGAGAGAGTCGGGCGCCATTTTGAATTTTCCAATACATCGGTAAACACTATATTTTTCGAGCTGAATAAACATGTTACATTGAATATAAACATAAAAAAATATGTCCAGTTTGGTAGAAAAGTAATTTATCTTGCCTTTGATATCATTTATTTGTTATATATTTGTTTTTGTTTTTTTTTTGACAACTTTTTCGAATCTATGTGTACAGTAATACAAACCCCAAAATACTTGGTTTGTTTTCGAATACACATAGATTTGAAAAAGTTGTCAAAAAACAAATAGATAGCAAATGTTATCAAAGGCAAGTTAAGTTACTTTTCTACCTAACTGGATAATTTTTTTAGTGTTTTTATTTAATGAAACGTGTTTATTCGGCTCGAAAAAACAGTGTTTACCGGTTGAAAAATACAAATGGCGGTATGCTTGTTTGGAAAAACGAGTTTAAACAAAAAAAATTATACAAAATACTGTTAGAAACTCACTCAATATATGTTATCGTGACATAGGCGGCGGTGGGTTTTTAACAGTAATTTGTTTGAACTCACCGTGTTCAACAGCGAGCATGCCGCCATTTTTCTTTTTAAAATAATATCGATAAACACTGATTTTCGAACCGATTGCATGTTTTAAAGTGAGTAAAAGCACTAAAAACATTTCCAGATAGGTAGAAGAGTAACTCATCTTGCCTTTAATAACATTTATTTGTTATATATATTTTTTTAACTACTTTTTCAAATCTATGTGTATAGTAAAACAACCCCCAAAAATGGGGGAAAAAATAAGCAAAATATTGATAGAAACCCAGGGTTTGTAACGCCATAAAAAACATATCCAATACAGAATATTCCCCAAATAGTTGTATTAGAAAAAACAGAAATGGCGAACCAAAGACAACTATTTATTTTTTATTTTATTTTTTTTTTTTTTTTTACAGCGAAAAAACAATTTGTTATGATACCGAGCAAAATGTTCGATTTTTAGGGAGAAAAGCTAGTGTCAGCGCTTTAACTGGAGTTATCTCCCTTTGTCATTTCTAAAATTCAAACAATTTTTTTTAAATCCAAGATGGCCGCCTTCAACGCGCTCTCATAAAAAAGTGTTTTTCCGCTGTAAAAAAAAAAAACAAAAAAAAAAACTACTTGATGAAATTAAGTTAAATTTTTTTTTTCAGATAACTTCGTTCTATAACGGATACATACAATTTAAACGTTTTTCGATATTTTCATTTTTTAATGTCTTGACTAAACTGTACAAGTACCAAAAAAAATCTGCCATAATTATATTTTTATTATAAAAATCCAAATAAAAACTATTTTATGTAAAACTAACTTCTAAAATATATTTTTGTTCGTTTATCATTATTTGTTCGTTTAAAATATTTTACAAGTAAAAATAAAACATTTATTTGGTACTTATGTATTTTTGGTACCGCGCTGAAATAATAACGTTATTTAGAAAGCCATTCTTAACATGAGGAAGGAGGGTGTTTTATAACTAATCTGTGCTTCCACATAACTATTTAATAATAATAATAATAATAATAATAATAATAATAATAATAATAATAATAAAAGATATGATGAAACTTGAATTTAATCTGAAAAACTATTTAAAAAATGCACGGTACCAAAAATGCATAAGCACCAAATGTTCTCATTTTCATTTTACTTTTGAATAAAAACTTGTAGTAAAAACTACTACAAGGTTTAAAAAAAAAAAAAACATTTCAAAAGGGGAGGTTATTCAGAATTTTCTTTGACCGAGCAGAAAACCTTTTACAATCTCCAGTAAATAACTGGAGACTAATTCTTGAATTTTACCTAAATTTTTAGAACTCATAATTTTATATATAGTTTTTAAATCCATATAAAAAATGTCAATTGTTCAAAAATAGTTCCATTTTATCTAAAGGCATAAGGGAGACAACTGTTAAACTTTTAAATGTTTGTTCGTATTCCGAAAATGTATTTTGTTCGTGTAATACAAACATCGGAAACACATTTTCCACAAAAAAAAAAAAAAAAAAAAAAAAAAAAAAAAACTCAATTCAATGATTTTCAAAAAGAAAAATTGCCATTTTATAAAATAATAAATTTTAACTAAATTGTTCAGTTATTAAATTAACCGATGCCAAAAATAATTGGGACCGTATTCTGAGTAATTGCCAATTCATTTTTTTTTTTTTTTTTTTAAACCTTGTACTTGATTGGAATAAGACTGATAAAAAACGTCAAATTTAGAAAATAATAATTAATTTTTATAAATATCGGGATATGTTTTGCTTAGAAACCAGGTTTTTTTTTTTTTTTTAAGATATTTTATTTTATTCTTCACGCCTGTCATCTGAAATCATTTTTTTTTTTTTTAGGAATAAGCAATGGATAGATTCACATGAAATGCAAACTTTTTTCTTTTTTTCTGGCTAGGTCAATCAATAACAATTCAAATCTCTCACAATCCACAACAATAACATTGTTATCTCCTTTATTATTTTACAAAATAATTACTTTTACGGGTGAGAAATATTTTTAGTTCATTGCATAATGCGCGAAATAAGTAAAAGAACATAAGATTATCTCCCACGCTTGCATTTGTAACCCCCAACAACTCTATAAAATATTTGAACGAATAATTAATGGCCGGGAAATAAATACTTGTGATAAAACCACGTTTACTTAAATTGTTCTCAGTTTGTGTCCCGTTAACATATTTGGATTTGTTTTACAATCCACAGAAGTTTCGTCAATGACTTAAAAATAAAACAAACTGGTGTTAGAAACCCCACCTAATAAACGTGACGGTAACATTTATTGGATGAGTTTCTACCACCATTTTTTTTTTTTTTTTTTTTTTAAGTTATTTTCAAGATAAAGGATGTAAAAAATATCACGGTCATTTTTTTCTGTTCTCACCTAACGCTCTATACTACTTGTTATTCAAATCGAAAAAAAAAAAATACTAAAAACTTATCCAGCTAGGTAGGAAATTAACTTCTCTTACCTTTTGGTAGCATTTATTTCTTATATATACAGTAGCGTCCAAAACTAAGGGACAAAGTTTTAAAACCTAATATTTGTTAGAAATAACAATTGTGAAAAGCTGAAATTTTGACAACTGGTAGTCGTTATCATCCATAAGGACATACTCAAATTTGAATCATTTGCAAAGGATAGAAAAAGAATTTTAACAATTATTTATTTTCAAAATAGGAACGTTAATGAATGTTATGGATGATAACGACTACCAGTTGTCAAAATTTTAGCTTTTCACAGTTATTTCTAACAAATATTAGGTTTTAACATTTTGTCCCTTAGTTTTGGACGCTACTATATATATATATATATATATATATATATATATATATATATATATAACCACTTTTTCGTATCTCTGTGGATTGTAAAACAAACTCACATGTTTAAATTTTACCTGATACTCACTAGAAGAAGCTTAGCACTATTTACTCACTTCCCTCTGCAACAAGGTTAGACATGAAGTCAGTTTATTAATGTGATGGAAAAAAAAAAAAAAGCTTCTCCACAAGAAGGCGCTCTAGCTAATACCAAAGTAGTTGACAACGGATTCACAAGAGCATCTTGAACGACGGGCAATAAGCCATCACCCTCTCCTGAAGGAGGAGATAAACCTGGTAGAGTGCACCCGTTAGAAACGAGCCGGATGATACATCATTCCAGCAAAGAAGGGACTGCTGGTTGAGAACAGATCCTAGAATGATTCGTACTATTTGGATTCATTGGACTACTGTTCTCATTTTGAGTGTGATTTTCACAATATTTTGGTCTATGTAACCTCCGACCTTCTTCAGGTGTATCTAGTTGAATTCGAGAATTTCGAGCAGAACCCTTTATTTACTTAACGGGAGTAGCATACTCTTGACTGGGTAGAGGTCCTAAGTGATTTGCAATTGTATTTTTTTTGGTTACCCACACTGAGGATTGAACTTTCAACTTTCAAGAAAATATGACCTTTTACAATTGATTTTTCCAAATACTCCACATGACGAAATAAAAGCCCCCCCCCCCAAGTAAATAAAGGATTCCGCTCGAAATTGTCCAAATTCCTGAGTTCAACAAGATGCACCTGAAGAAGGTCGGAGGTTGCATTGATCGAAACGTTGTGAAAATCACACTCAAGATGGGAACAGTAGCCCATCCAAATAATATGAATAACCTATCCTCATCTCAAAAATTCAGAAATACCAGAATGATGTCAAAACGAATCTCGGCTATTATGACAGCCTTACTAATTGTTTTCACTCTGAAATGTAGTGAGTAAATGTAAATGTCAGGTTTTATAATTGCACTGGTCTGAGTATTTGCTTCGTAATGGTGAATAGGTAATCAAAAAAAAACAAAACTAAATATACATCAAGAATTCAAACAATATGACAAAATGCTCATTTAAATCCACATTAAAAAAAAAAAAAATTATTTTTTATTTTGCATATTTACCAAAACCTATAAACATAAATCTTGTACTGTTCTGGATCCAAATGTTTGTTATTATTAATACTTAATACAGATATGCTTTTATCAGACACATACTTGACCTTGAAGGTTAGCCATAAAGTCAAGCATGTTTCAGTTAATGTTATTATTATACCATAGGTACCTTCAACGCGTGCCACATATTTAAACCCCCCTATATATGTATGTAACTGTAATTTAATTTTAATATTATCATCCTAACTTTTGTGCCATTTAAAAGAAACTTCAAATAAACTGCTAATATTTAAAAAAAAATTTTTTTACAGCATACAAAAAAAATGAAAATGTGAGACTAAAATCGTATTTTATATTATCAACACCTTAAAACAACGTTCCTATTTAGTGATCATTTTGAAGCCGTAAATATACCCATGTTTAAAAAATCTAGAAAAATCAACTAATGGTCAGATTTTCATTAAATTTTTCATACTTACTCATTTTTTAATTTAACTTGCAAATTAAAAGTAGGTTTCGTTAAATATATTAAAGGAAATATTTTTTTTTAGGTGCCCCCCCCCCTCCATATTTCATGTTACAAAAACTAAAAATAAATTTAGGTTCATAAAAATTACAACATTTCATAAAGCTGAAATATTTAAATAATGAAAAAATATATCTATAACTATTACAAAATTTACTTACCTTGAAGTTGTAAATAAAAAATGGATTTAAATCTATATTGTTTTTAAAAAAAATCAACATTTTTTCTCAATATATATTATAATTAGTTAAATTTTTAAAACATATTTTTATATAATGTAAAAATGACTATTGGCAATTATAAAAAAGCAAATTCAACTACAACTTGAAGTAATTTTAATTGTTAGAAGATGTTTATTTTTAAGGGGATAACTTGATTTTAGGACCTATTTTCAAAAAAATATACAGAAGTCTCTAATTAATAAAATGAACATATACCATAATAAAAAATAACACTGCTTTCCTGATTCAATTAAAGCAACCAGGGTCTTCTGTAAAAAGTATGCACGATTACACGTAGGCACAAAATGATGACCTGGCTGATAGTGTATAAAATGTTGGTAATTTTACACAAAAACTTGCACATCCCTATTATACCATCTTCAGTCTTATAGATTACTACAGTAGATGACCTGTGACCTCTTGGTACAATGCACACAAGTGTATACATATACATAGTGCTTTCAGCCAATTGTGAGGGTAAATTAATTGATATTTTAAAAGTGCATCTATTCGTAAGTTATTAATAAACGTCCATTAGATTGGAAAAAAAATTGTATAACTATTTACAAAACATTCACAATATTTTTTTTTTTTTTTTTTTTCACGTCTTTCATTATTAACAACAATTTTAATTATCTGCATTTGGTTTTGACTCTATCGATATAATATCAAATAATAATAACATTTATTATTGGATTTGATTTATAATAAAAACAAAAATTAACTGCCAATTAATATTGTAAGTGGCTTCCAAATTACTTTTGATGTTTTTTTTTACTTCCTTTTTATTTCTTTGTTTCATTCGCCTATATTCATCGATCTGAATGTATTCAGTGTAGAATCAACCCACCAAGATTTTCTTGCTCTAACATTGATATTAAAAACCTACTTTTCCTATTTAAAACTTAAAACAAACTTAATATACTCAGTCATGGATATGCAAGCGACTACATGATAGTTAGCTAATTTGCATATTCCTTTGAAAAACGTGCGCAAATTAATTACTTATTATGGTTTCTTTATTAGATAACTGGTTCTATTTCCCTATTACGCTGGATTCTATTCATGCGTAGTTTCTAGATCTAACATAATTACATAAAATTTAAGATGAAAACACTCTAGTGCACAACTAATATATATATATATATATATATATAACCTGTATTGCAAACTTTGCTTTTGTATAAGTTGTATCGCCTGAAGAGATCTCTAGTTACTGGTGACTAGCTGATTGAAACATGCTCATGAGTGTGTAGTAACATATTACTGCTTATGTAAAAACAAATAAAGAGAGTGTTCCCCAAAACCTCTGGCCTTGATGGAGGGGAAACTAAAACTTGCTGCTACGGTTTCAAATGATCTGAAATAACAAGGTGAGATTTGATTCCAAATATTTCTCATATGTTATATTTCCCCTCTTTAGTTTTCATACATAAAATAAATTTCAGTGTATGAGTATTTTTTTATACTGGATATATTCATGATCATACCCTACTTCCAAAAGAAGGGAGATTATAACACATGAGAAATATTTGGAAAAAAGTCTCCCCTTGCTGTTATTTCAGATCATTTGAAACCATACCAGCAAGTTTTAGTCTCTCCTCTATCAAGGCCAGATATTTTTGGAGAAAAAAAAATATATATATAATGACCTTGTTGGTGTGTGTATGTGTGTGTGCGTGCGCACGCACGCAAAAAGTCTCTATCAACCTCCTCTCTAAATATTTGGTTTACAGAGTTAAAATTTGATATATATGGTATTTGGACTTAGCACACTTTCGATTTGGTTTTTAGCCGGGGAAATATGTTGCTAAGAGGTTAAAATTGAAAAAAAAAAAAAAAAACAGTTGACCTTGGAATGGTAAGTCACATAAAACTTTACATCTGCTGTTTCTTTTAGATTTGCTCAATAAACATTCATAGCTAAACGTTGCTTAATTTTTAACATTTCGAATCCATCTGTTCTCAGCTCAGACGGTAACTATGCTGGATAGACAAATAACAACTAAGGCTGGAATGCTAAATGTTCTGGTTTTGATTCTAGAAGATGGTACTCTAGTCATATTTTTTTTAAATAACTTTTGAAATATCAATAGAGAATTAGCTCTATATTAATCAGAAATCTGCATGAATTTAAGCACAATATTTATGCATATTTTATGACCGGGCAACTTTGGGTAGCATACTAGTGTTTATGTGTATGCATGTGTGTGTGTGTGTATGTATATATATATATATATATATATATATATAATGTGTGTTTTTTTTTTATTTATATTTATTGGTCATGTTTGTACAGACTGTCTGATCGCTGAATTAGTTAATCCTCAGCCAATGGAAAAATTGGTTAAATTAAAATCTCAAACCTAGGTTGGGCAGTCATAATAGAAGGAAAATAGATAGAACACCTGCAAACACATCTCCATCTGTCATCTTGCTGGAGTTCAATCTGGTTAGAAATGAGGAAATTCAGCTGTGATTCAATTTGGTGAGATATCCTCCACCAGGTCCTTCTTGCTTTATTTTTACTAAGAAGTTAGAATAATAAAAGTATTAATCATCATCATCATCATCATGATAATAATATCCACATGCTTTCTGCAAAAGTGCTTGCATGGAGAATTTATAGTGCAGTAATGGTTGCAACCTCCGACTGTGCTTCTTCTGAATCTGCATTTTCATTGGTCAGGCATCTTATAGTTACATTTCAAATAGAATTTTTATTGGTCATGCATGCTTAACTTCAGAATAATATTTCCATAGCTATAAACATTCAGATAGAATGGAAACATCTCATTTAAAATTATAACTTCAAGCTGATCATGAAACGTTTATTAGAGGGTACTTAATAACCATGGAACTCAAAAGTGATAAAAAGATGTTAGACAACAACTAGATTTATCAAAGACATATTTTTGTATTAAGTTTTAACTTATAAATGCCATAGGGGTACCAGACCATTTTTTTGATAGCTCATTTTAATACAGCTTTATATTCCAATAGCATCTTTCCAAGAACTGCAGGCTTGTAGAACTCTGTTCCTGCTATTTTCCTCTTATTTAAAGCCTTCGTCTTTTCAAGACTTTTGTTTACTTGCCTCCCTACAAGGGCAGAGTTAGACATGAGATCGATTTTTAATGTGGGGAGAGACCAGTTCCCCAGAAAAGAGCATTCTGGTCAGTAACAAAAATAAAAAATGTATCAGTCATGAAGAATTTCTCCTCCACTAACCAAGACCAAAAAAATGAAATGAAAAAAGTGCAGCATCAGAACAGATACTACACTTTGAGGTATCACAGATTTTATTCAGGTTAAAATATAAACATGAACAAAACATTTAGGCACAATGCCAACTCAAAAAGAGGGAAAATGGGTGTCGTTGGTCATGCTTGTCACTCCAGAACTAAACAAAGGATTCTCTTAACTAACATCCTATTTCACCATAATACTGCATTCACCCATTCGTACTGGGGGACATCCTACTTAGAACCCAATCATTTAAAACATTTTTTATTGACGTGTAAAAACAAAAGATAATAATGATATTGCAATAATTCATCAAAAACCTTTTTTTCTATTTTCAAGATTTAGGCCTATAGAATTCAGTCTTTGCGATAATCATTTTTGTTATTTCCTTACATCAAGTGGCTTCATGTTTTTTCTGGAGTGATTTTCACGAATAAAAAAAAATAAATACACATGACCATCAGAATATTGTTAATATAATTTACAATCGCTTGTATTGTTAGATGTTAGATTTTTTGAAAGAAAATAATTAAAATATTTTGGAGCCTAAATTCTCTTGAGAATTTTAAAATGTATGCAAGATTAGCTCTCATCAATATAAGAAAACAGCAGATATTAGATAAGCAACCATCTTGCATGTACCAGCATTACACTGGGCTTTATACCTCCTTAGAAGCAATTGAGATGAATTAAACCATTTTAATTGTTTCTTAGTCATGAAACGTAATGTTGGTATATCTGGGGTGAGTTGTAATTTTAAGAATTTTATTTATATATATACTAGCAAGCTGCCCAGTATTGCCCGATCATAAAATACACTTAAATATAATATATTGATTAATGCATACTTTGTATTTGTTATATTGGACCCAATATATAGTAATGAAAAGTTAAAAAAAAAAAAAAAGAAGCCTCGTGCACCACCACCGAGAATCAAAACCAAAACGTTTAGCTTACAATTTACTTTTTCCTTTGACGTTAATGACCAGTTTACTGCAAGGCTAAAAATTAAAACATGAACCAATAGCTCATGCATATTCCTAATACCGTCGTTCGGCCTTCACCTGGCAATTTTTTTTTTTTTTTCTCCACACTTTCGCACTGATTTTTCCCTGGCTAAAACCCAAATATAAAGTTTCACATCGGTTCAAATATCCTATATATGAAGTTTCATGTCTGTAAAGTAAAAACTGAGGGAGGAGTTTGGTAGGCAAAATTTTTTAAACAAAAATATATGCATATATAAATATATATAGGAAGAGGTTTGTGTTTACTATAACCTTTTTACGCAAATATTACGCAAGTATAAATCATGTCAGCTCATGAAGCTGGGTGAAACATTGTGTCATTGGGTCTTCATTTTCCCATTTTTAATTCGTTTATATATATACTAGCATGGGTGCTCGGGTGTTTTGAGGTGTATGCTGAGTAAAAAAAAACAAAAAAAAACGGTCAATTTTTTTTAACTTTGACCCCTATTATGACCCCTTAAAATTTTATTGTTTAGGGCTCAAATCAATTTATTAAGTTAGATCCATGTCCAAGGAACCTATACCTAAAATTTCACGTGTCTAGATCCAAAATTGTAGGAGGAGTTTGGTAGAGTTCTCAAAGATCAAATCGCCAAATTTCTGTCCGAAAACCAATCACATCGATTTTTTTCCAAATCTCAGTACCCTGTATATCAAATTTCGAATCTGTAGACTTAAAATTGACAGAGTTATTGCGTAGGGAAATGTACACAGACACACTTTCACTTTTATATATATACTAGCATTTCAGCCCGGCGTTGCCCGGATGTTTGGATGTGTATGTTGAGCAAAACAAAAAAAAAAAATAGTGGTAGTAGGAAGGCAGGCTCGAACCCGCACCGCAAAGGAGGAAAAGAACGGGGTAAAACCTAACGTTTATGCTGTTACGACCACCGCCAAACCGGAAGCGACATTTTTTTAAAATTAAGGCTAGACAGTCTAAAGGAGAGGATACCTTTCAAAAATATCGCCGAAAAAAGTGACCCCCCCCTGTAGAAAAATGCCTAGTTGAAGGGGAAGATATTAATGTTTTTAGCTAATTTTTCAATATTTGTCGTATGAAAGATCGAATTTTAAAACGATACTGATCTTGGTAAAATTCGTCGCCTCTATTGAAAGTTTAAGGCAGACATGCATACATACATTTATATATTGATAACTAAATATTTTCGACCCAAACTGATGCAAAAGCTTGCCCTATCTCTGAATACCCTTTATGTAAAATTTAAAATATTTAGACCAGAAATTGTCTGAGTAATTTGGAAGAGACCGCAAAGGTCAATTTTTTTTAAAACTTTGACCCCTATTATGACCCCTTAAAATTTATTGTTTTGGGCTCAACTCAAGTTATTAAGTTAGATCCATGTCCAAGGAACCTATATCTAAAATTTCAAGTGCGTAGACCCAAAATAGTCGGAGGAGTTGTGTAGAGTTCTCAAAGGTCAAATCGTTGAACTTTATCCCCTTAATCGCCAAATTTCTGGCCAAAAACCGATCACATCGATTTTCCCCAAATCTAAGTACCCTGTATATCAAATTTCGAGACTGTAGACTAAAAATTATTGCGTAGGGAAATGTACACAGATGCACAGACACACAGATACACAGACACGTTCACTGTTATAGATATACATATATATATAGAGGGAGAGAGAAAGAGAGAGAGAGAGAGATACACCGCCTATTTTCAATATTTGTTTTGTTACCAGCACAAAGTAACTTTGCATATTGGAAGATTATTCTTTTGATAGTCATTTTTCTATTTATTCATGACTATTTGATCTCAATATGAACCATTAAAACGGAGTGAATTTGTTGAGAGAAAACATAACATCACATGAATTCTTTTGATAAATTTTTTAATACCAAACTTTTAATTTGAATATAAGTCAAGGTATTCTAAGAAATAATCATATGGAAGGTAAGTAAACAAAGTTAGACACAAGGTCAGTTTATCGTGGGAATTCATAATGATCTTTCCCCATCGGCATTTTACTGGTGAGCCTAACTTTAAACTAATCACCTCACAAAGGAGATATCTTGAATGATGGCATCCTGAAATGGAGCAAATACTATTCTTTGATTCTGGTTCAAAGGATAGGTAGACAAAGTTTTTGCTGTTAATTTATCTGTAATTAGAGGATTAGTGTGTATTTATGTCTTTTCTAAGAGCATTCACTGTATATGAAAGGTAATGGGGAGGGTGTGCAGTTGGAAAACGTCTGACCAGATGGGTCAGATTATCGCATCTTTGTTTGATAAAAGTTCTTGCACCTGTCTTAAAAAATGTTATATAAGCCACTAAAGGATTTAACTGATTTAAAAAAATCACATTTGAATAAATGTTATTTTGTTTCAATATTAGATACCCAAACAGTATTTCTTTTAATAAATTAATTTAAAAAACAACATATATATATATATATATATATATATATATATATATATATATATATATATATATATATATATATATATATATATATATATATAATCATAAACTAAAGTGCAATTTGTCAGTTTCGATATGTTCAATTTCTACTCTTTTCAGGACACAATCATATATATTTTATTTGAAATTTAAATAATTCTTACAATATGAACCACCAATATAAAAAAAAAACTTATTTCATATTTTGAAAATAAACTTAAATTCAATGATATTCATTTATGCTTGCATATTCCTTTGAATATTGATGTAAACTATATTTAATGATGTTAGCTTGGTACTTATGCAGAATACGGACTGTGCTATTTTTTTAGTTAGGATTTTCAAGTTAAATTTAATTTTATGGTATATTTATACTGTTAGGTGAAAATTAAATAAAAGAAAGCCTCGACCCTTCCCCCATATTAAGAATAGGTTTTGAAATGTTATTTCAGTTCGGTTCATATTCTGCATTATTGACAGCTTCATGTGTGTGCGCTTTTTTTCTTGCATCAACGTAACTTTGATAACCGCTTTGAATTTTTTTTTTTCATTTACTATCAATCATTATTCTTATTTACTATTAATTATTGAATAATATGGAGTTCATTTTTTTTTCTTATATATTCTCTGCTATCATATTGACTACAAGTTAGATACGTATTGCAGTTTTATGAATTTAGACTGAAATGATAAACTTTTTAAATGGGATTTTTAGACCTCAATAACAAATCCTTTACTCTAACACAGTAGCCAAACCCACAAGTGCAGGTGGGGGCTGTGAATTGGTTAAAAAACATGTGATAAAATGAACAAACAAAAAAAGAGAAAAGGAAAGCTGCACTTCTTCAAAAGATAATAAGCGACCCTTATACAATAACTACCGTCAGGGCTGCCGGTGGGTGCGGTGGAAGGGACCACAGGATCTGAATGTGGGTCTTTGTCTGCACCAATTTTATGTGAGATATCTGAGAAAATAAATATGAACATGAGTAGAGGGGTTAAGAAGAGAATAAGAAGGACCAAAGAGAGTGGAAAGTTTCCGAGTTTTGAAAATGTTTCATATTGAGTATCAAACGACGCTTAAATGTCAGCCATTTTCAAATTAGGTTCAGTTAATTTGGACACCATTTTAAAAGTAAATAAACTAAAAAAAAAAATTTTTTAATCTGCATTATTAACTCAGTAATCATGATATTACTGACATAAATTATTTTATAAAGGAAATGCAGTTGAGAAATTATTAATAATAAAACAAATTATTTTGATTTACCTAGTCTATTGTGATCTATTTGCATTAAAAAAATAGTTGATAGAAGTTATAAACCTTTAAGGTTTGTGGAAATAAATTAATTCCTGAACAATAGCTTTGCACCACTTTTATGTCTTCTTACAAAGATTAAAACCAACACATGCTCCTAAATCTTATGTCTAGAATCCTTGTGATTCTAGAAAATGTAGAAAATTTAAGGTTTGATCTTAAGAAGTCTTAAATCAGAGAATCTTCCTTAATTGATGTTTAATCATTATGAATCAAATTTAATGCAAATCTGAAATATTTTAATTTTCAAATGGGAGGTTGTACCAATATTATACCACCCTCTTAAATATTTAACCCCCCCTTCTTCCCTAAAAAACTGAAATTTAGAGAATATTTTAATGATTGATGTCTAATATATATTGTTAAAATTTCACAAAAGTTGGCGGTATCTAAACTTTTATGATTTTTTTTCTACCTCTTTTGCACAAAAGTAAATTAAACTAAATATGGACTCTTTACGTCCGGCAGCACATTCCAAAATTCATAATGATTCGTTAATGAGTTTTAGAGCGCGCACGTGTATATTTATATGTATATATACACTTTCTATTTGTTTTTACATAAGCAATAATATGTAAAAACAAATATAAAAACAAATAGAAAGTATATCTTGCCCTACTTTGGTATTGAGCACTCTTGTATTCACCTTGTTAAACTTCATTGGTTATTTTACTTCTAGAAAATATTAACTTTTAGCTTAGTTTAGTTTAGTTTTTTATTATTTCAACCGCGGATGAATTAACTTAATTCGTTACAAGTTGTTTCAATAGATGGGATAAAGATTACCCGTCTATCAGATGGTTTAAGTTAATGTTTCTTTTAGCTTTACTCGTCCATATCTTCAGATGGTTTAAGTTAAAAAGAAAAAAAAAAACATTAACTTTAATCTTTATCCCATCTATTGAAACAACTTGTAATGAATGTTAATTCACCCAAGTAAAAAAAAACATATTTAGTTCTACTAACGTATTGAACACTTTTTTTTTTTTACCAAATATACCTCTTAATATATATATATATATATATTATATATATATATATTATATATATATATATATTATTTTTAAAATATAATTTATAATATAATTATCCACTAACACGTGTTTCGTCGTCCACGACTCATCAGAGTGGCTGAATCTAGATATATAAACACACACACACACACACACACACGCACGCTATATAAATTAGTACTTGTGGCAGAACATTTCTCAGATGCAGCGTTGAACCTTTAAAAATTTCAAGAGTAGCGGCCGCTGCAGCCCAGGTTTTAAGCTGCCATTTTACTAAATGAACTTTATCTACTAACAAAAGTGGTTTGGCATGAGAGTAAGAGAGAAATGTCATCTCAGCCACTTCAATTTATTGTAGACAAAACTAAATTGTGTTGATAACACTTGACCTTTTATTCTATGAAATGCTAAATGTTGAATGAATTGGATATTCTAAACACAAGCCGCAATGCTACTGCCGGTTGAAACGAGATTACAAGTACCCCCCCCCCCCTTGTTGTTGTTGTCTGCTTCCACTCATGTGAGTTTTAGATTGATTTTAGACATGTAATAAGAGCAACTCTGTTTGAACTGGGGAAAACCAGAAATAGTGTCTTATAATGTATCAGAAATATATCAAACCAGTAGGGTTATCCAGTATTACTCGGAGACATGAAAAATTAGAAGAGTTACAAAAAAAAAAAAAAGTTAATAATTGGGTATTTGATTCATGGTTACCACAGAGGAATAAAAATTACATTATTATTTGTTTACTATAACCAGATCTGGATCACAATGAATCAGGTGATCTGTCAGTGTTTCTTGTGTGGTTTCTGACTTGGCTATCTCCACTCTCTTATAACTAATTACAAATTTCCTTTATATAATAGCTGCTATAGAATAATGGATTTAAAAATTATAACAATTACTGTTATAAAATTTAAAAAAAAATTATTACTTTTGGTTTTATTCTTATCGAGACCAACAGCTACTTGAGGATGAAAATTAATGAGACAGAATGATTATCAGCCAAAATGTGAGGAACAGTATGAGAGTACTGACATTGATCATTGGTATGAATATTTCTGAATTTGGTTGCTTGTGGTAAATACTAAGTGCTGAAACTAAAATGCTCAATATTTATTATAAGTTGAAAAGTGTTTATAATAATAGTAATAATGAGAATAATTTATACAAGATGTATTTTCCTGGCATTGCCCGGGATGCAATGAAGTCATTTTAGATTTTAATTTTTGCTTGTACATTGTTAAAGCTTAAAGGTAGACAACTCCTATTATATTCTTGAATTTAAACTGAGTTATTTCCCCTTGGCTGGTTTTTATTTGTGGGTGATTACTTAAAAATGCTGCATTTCTCTGCAATAAGTTGTAGCTGAGTATATTATATTGCTGATTGGCTAGCCAAAATCAATTTTTTGATTTGTCAGCTGAAATGTTATTTAAGTCTAAGTTTGAAAAATGACAAGATAACTTTGTTAGGTGATGGCTTACATAGACTCCGCCCAATGAATCAATTAAAAATAAGCATTTATTTTAAACTAGCTATATCTACCTGGTACCATATTTTCGTTTTCATTTTCTTTTGAGTTTTTATTTATATATTTTTTTTTTTTATTTCTTCAATTTTTTTTTTTTTTTTTTTTTTTAACTTCCTTAATTTTATAAATAATAAGCCAAAAGGTACTAAATCAGCAAATCGGTCTCTAGAGAGCAGAGGGTGCTGATATGTGATGGATGCAGGGAGAGAGAATCTTGCATGTAAGTGAAGCAAGAAAATATTAATAAAGTCTGAAATAGGATTTTTTTAAAAATTCCATCTTAGTTTTCGCTATCGCATTTTTGATTTCATCAAATATACAATTAATTGTACAAAAAAATGGGAGTTTGTAATTAGTTAAATTACTTTGAGGTGAGAAAGCATGCATACAGCTAAAGTTGCATTGTAATTGTATTAATATAGATGAAGAAAATTATCAAAAATGTAACAACTATTAATAATAATTAAAAAAACAAAGTTCTTTAAAGAACGTCCTCTGAGAAAAGGAGGATATATTCAGTAACTCAGAAGTATTCAATAACACGGATTGGAAACTTATTAAAATCGACCCAAAAAATATTCAATTTCTTATTTTTCCAGTAACTTAATGTATAATGTCATGGAAGAACGCAAAATATAAATCTGTTTAGACATTAAAAGTAGTTTTATGTTGTTTTTGTTACATATTATTAAATGAGGAATCATTTTTATTAAAAATTCAGTTAGTATTATGCATCTAAGATGGAGAAAAGCAAATGAGCGAAATCACACATCAGTTAAATTCGTTCGCCATATTGTTTTGATTCCAATTATTCACAGTGTTCACACTTCTGTTGTGATGAATAAAACTATATAGAAATTCTAATGAAGTGGGTGAAAAGAAAAACACTTTAGTTTTGTAAAACTGGGTTTTCTTAATGGCCCTTGACCTTTCACACACGTATACACACACGAGATCATTTTTTTAATGTCTTTTTCATTGATATAGCTAAAATAAAAAAAATTAAAAAAAAACATTGGATTTATCTATATTATGGGACAATCCTTGTGTGTTTGTGTATTTCTTGTATCAACATCACATTGATAATTACACATTTAGTTTGTTTTTATTTACTATTAATCAATTATTTATTGAAATAAAAAAAAAATTCAAGATGCTTGTCTAGAATTTCCCCTATATTAAAAACAAAAAGAAAAAATTGTATGATGTACGTACTTGTGACGGAAAGAAAATATTGTATTCCAAAGATTACAAAAAATTGATCAATAGTTTTATTTTTATAAATAAAATAATTTTTAAGCGATTAATGGGAATTTGTAGGAATTACAACAAAAGTCTTGCAAGTTTAATGTTATCTCCTTGAAGCTATTTTCAAAATGACATGGCGAGACGGTCACTCCCTAGTTAGCCATAAAATTTGATTTTCTTATTTAGAAATAAAACTATTTGATCAGTTTATATGATTTTTTGGAATACAATATTTTCTTTCCAGTTTGGATACATACATCATACAGATTTAGGAGTAATTCTGGACAAACACCAAATTTAATAGTTTAAAAAAATTAAATTTTTACTTTAAAAAAACATAATTTACTTTCTGAATTAAATCCAACAATTTGGTTTCTTTTTAAACAAGTCAGCCATTTTAATCTTTTATTAGAGTTTAGATTAGAGTTTAGTTGTATGATATTGATCTCATTTCTTTTGTTTTCTCCAGTTTCTGGTTGGTTTCAGTTTTAATCACTTTTTCTTTTTTTAAGAAGCAATTCGTTCTCTTCTGTTATGATAATTAGTTATTATTCTACACCTCATTCAATGATGTCTCTATTTGCATCCCCAGGAGGGTAGACATAAGATTGGTTCTTAATGTCATGGAAATCCAGTTCTCCAAAACAGATGGAACTCTGGATTAGACGGGGGAAATTGTGCTTATTTTGAACTGTTGTTTTAAAATGGCTGCTACTGAACAACATTATTTTAACCAAATTAGTTTTATAATTATTTGGTTCAATTGATAATTTAATGACCAAACAACATTGTAATAATTAAATTATTACATATACATATATAATTAAATTATTAATTGAACCAAATTGTTAAAAACTAGAACAAATTTGGTTAAGACAATGTTGTTTAAATGGCAGCCATCATAAAAGCTGAAAAGTTCAAAATAATCGAAATTGTTTCTTATCTTTCACTTAACTAGAACAGAAACGATGAATTATATCAGAACAGATACTACACTTTACCCTTAGGCCAAAGCCTTATGCTGTTATTAAAATGGAGAGTTGGTCAATTTGTGATTTAAGAAGTCAACTGTTGAAATACAATCTTTTATGATTCACTTATTTCATTTTAGACGGTTAAAACAATGAAAGATTTCATATAAAGTAAAATTTTGAATATATGTTCTGTTCTAATTCTTTAACGCCTTTATTTTGTCATGCTATGAGGCAGGGTAGGGAGCATATATCTAAACAGCAGAAACAACGAAAACAATTGATGACATAGTCCGACTTCCTAGTTAAAGTAACCATGCACTCTTTTAATACACTTTCTTCTTTTTTTTATATAGAAACAACATGTAAAATAATACATGAAAAAAAATCATGATTTTTTTTTTTTTTTTACATCAATAACATAACCAGATATTTGATAGTTGATATTTGCACCACCATATTTTAGAGAGGGGAGTGAACATGGCTCAGATTATAGATTTTATTTATCTACCTTGGCAGCCTCAGTTCCTTGAGATTTTTATTTATATGTTATTGCTGTGTTTCAGCTTGGTTTATGCTGTTATTTTATTTACTCACTAGGAGTTTTCACACGAGTAATTATCAATGATTATTTGCTGGCAACAAGTAATGTTTCTTGGAGTCTAACTGCAGAGACTCTTTGCTTCCCTCACAATAACTATTCTAAATCACTTTGCATGACTGCAACAGCTATTTACAACTGATTACTTGCTGATATCAACCGTTGGATTTTTGTGGAGTCTGAGTGGCAAGAAGCCTTCATAGGAATTAATACTACTTAATATTTCTTAACAATACACTTAATTCAAATATTAACTTTTTTCTGCTATAGGTTTATAGTTTGTATGTGTACACACACACACACACACACACACACGCATGTACAGATTTTGGCAGTATCCTTTCATTTAAGCAAACGTTGCTCAGGATGAAGTCATTTTAATTTATATTTGTTTGCATATTTTTTCAGCTCATACAGAAAAAGAAATAACATTTTAGGTATGAGGGAAGCAATTCTTTTTATGTTTAATTAAAAGATAAGTTCTTTCTCTTTCTGATTTTTTTAGGGGGGGGGGTCATAATTGAATGTTTCAATATTACCAGTTGTCTTGGCAAAACTACATAATTTAAAAAGTAAGCAAATTGTAACAAAATAAGTTACTATAGTACCAATAACATATTGCAATGAAAGCATTAATTGGATAGTTAGAATCAAAGTTTGATATGTCAGTTTCAATGCTCTTTAGGTCCAACTTAAAAAAGATGAACTGTGTGTGTGTGTGTGTGTGTGTGTGTGTGTGTGTGTGTGTGTGTGTGTAAAAGCATTCAGCACATAAAATATTTTGAATTTGGTTAGTCTAAAATTTGTTTAAAATTCATTAAAATTGGCCCAAACGTTATTATATTTAGTTTATAACATGTTAATGACATTGTCTCTTTAAACCCATAACATTAAAATGTCATCACTTTTAAGTCATTAAAATATTTGTTGTGATTCAACATGTATTAACTTGTTAATTTTCAGCTTTTCTCAGTGTAATTGTTTTCTTGGTTTTATTACTTATACGTTTAGAATAAGTACTTGTGTTTCTATATGAAATTAACCCAACAGAATTGATATGCCAAAAAAATAGAAAAACAACTTTTGATTTGTATTTTTAATTGTAATAGTTTTTTTTTGTTCATACTGAAATTATTAACCAGGCAAATGTAATTAGAAAGAAAATACTTTCTTATTGGATTTGAATCCGCATCCCCTTTACTCTGACATTGTAAAATAGTTTGGAATGCTAAAATTTTGGCAACATATATCTATTTTCTAAATTTTATATTTTTTGTTACAAACAATGATTTTATATGGTTCATGTGAATATTTCTTACTAGCTGTACCTATGCGGCATTGCCCAGGATGCAGTAAAGTCATTTTAGTTTTTAATTTTTATTTATTAGCATTTAAGGTAAACAACTCCTAGTATATTCTTCAATTTAAAGTATGAGTTAATTCTCTTGCTAATGTTTATCTCTTAAGTGATTATTTAAGGATGCAATTGTCTGGGGCATACAGCATAATCATGTTGACATACCGGTTTAGATCACCAAAGTTAAGCAGCATTGAGCCTGGTCAGTCCTAAAATGGGTGACCTTTTAGAACATCAGGTTCTGTATGTGCTCTTCGCTTTTCTCTTTTCCTTACCACTGGAATCAAGCAGTACCAACTCAGGAATGGAGTGGTTAGGGATTGTGTAACCCTTGCTTCACAATTCAGTGCGTGTCATCCATCATCCCTCCAGGATGGTCATTATCGTTCTGACGGACAAACAACTGTCCGTGTCTGACAAAATAATTTTTTTTTTTAATAAATGTAGCAGCATACATTATTATCTTGCCAGTAACATGGTACAGCAATAAATGAAAATTGACTCGTCAGAAGCAAAGTTTGATTTGTTAGCTTAAATCCTATTTGGGTACAACTGTTGAAATCCGACAAAATAATTTTATAAGTTAGATAAACCACTTTTGATTTTATCCGTCTTAACTTCTGTCTACTTGGACAAAGTGATATCAATGTTGAGTCTAACTTTGGCTTTCCTTAATTAATTCAATTAACGCTAGATATTTTTCGATCAATAATTTCCCTTTTTGATTATTCTCAGTTTTTTTTTTGTTTTTTTTGTTTTTTTTCCACCCATTGCAACTGAAATTTCCATCCAATCACTTATTGCTGTTGGCCAGTTATTGTGAGTCATCTTCGCTTCATGGCTTTTGTTTAATGGAAATTTTATTCAATTACTGATTAATTATTGCAAAAACGACAAGACACTTTGGATATGTTTTACATATCTGATATTCTTAATTAGTATTTGTACTGAATTACATGTGTAAAAAAAGGGGTGTGGGGGGGTCAAAATTATTAATTATTTATCTAATATTAGTTGTGATAATCCAATCTAGTATAGTGTGTCCAGTTAAAAAGTCAGAAGCTATATAATGCACAAAACTAATATATTCTTTTTCAAAATTGCCTCTCATAGAATTTAGGCTCGTTTTCTTTTTAGTATCAATTCTTTTAGAGGTTAACAGGAACAAAATTAGTCAAGTGTGTGGTGAATATCTAAAAATGTTTTGTCATTGATTTTTGTTCTAAAATACACTTTCTTGACCTTTTGCCCCCACTCTCCGTTTTATAATGATAAAACCCTTGCATATAAATATAATTATGAAGTAAGATTTCCAACAAATTTTGGGTTATTTTATCGTGCGATTTTGTTTTTATGGTGATTGAGATCATTCCAGTTAAGAGTAGGATAGACATTTTTATCACTTTAGACCAAAGATGACCAACAACACCCATATTCTGCACACTTTTTGATGGCCTTGTGCTTAATTTGTTTTTAATGTATTTTTTTTTTAATAATTTTTCAAATAATTCAAAAGTGAAGTATCTGTTCTATCCTCTAAGTTTTAAAAGAAAGATATTACACTTTTTATTTTTCTATTTTGTAGTCGATACTCCTGGGCAGTGCCGGGTAGCCATGTATGAATAAAACAAGGAAGAAAATGTAATGAATACGAACGGTTGATATTTTGGAAGTTATTGTTTAAGTTGTTGATTAGAGAGAAATAAAATTTAAAAAAATAAAAAATTTAAACACAATTGAAGACACTTCATAATTATATCTTTGCGTTTATTCAGATTGATTTTCAATACTGAACTTTAATTATATTTTCAACAAATTTAAATTATTTATATCCTGTCCAGAAGATTAGACCCAAGGTCAAGCTGGGTTTTGATAAGTGTTTGAAAGTTGAACAGACTGGATTCGAACTTGGCGCACCCAGGTTTTTAGACAATTTTTATACTAAAGTTTGGTCAGGAACATTTACATATATGAATTCGCATAGGGTGTAGGTTTCCAATAATAGCTATTTTTCAAATTGATGAAAAGTAATTTTTATTACATTAATTCTTTTAGTATAAAATACGGCCTAAGGTTTGTTATCTATAAAAAAATATTTCACTGGATAAAATTGTTTAACACTATCTGGTCAGAAAGTGGGTAATCATTTTATGTTTATTTTATTTTATTTACCCCCCCCCCACTTTCCCAGGAGGTTAGACACAAGGTCAAGTGTGGGTTTGATGAAAGTGTTTCTGTGGAAGGAGTGAGCATGATTTGAACTTGGCACACCCACGTTTTTAGTTAGTGGTATTAATCGTTTACATAATTAAAAACTAGTGAAAAAAAAATCTCCTAAAAAGCAGTAAAAGTCTTTCAAAGCAGAACAATTATTTTCATATAAATGAAAATAGTCAACTCCTTCCTCTACTCCATTACTTTTTAATTGTTCATTTTGAAATTCAGACATTTTATTCTTTTTAACTATTCGAAACAGGAAAGTATATTTTGTATGTTTTTTTTTTCTCTTGAATTTTCTTGTATAAAAATGAAAATTAAAAGCAAAAAGATGAACTGTGTTTACATGAATACACGTTTTCAGAGAATTCTTTTATTCAGTTAGCCTCATCTGGTCATGCCAGGTTATTAGAAGATACTGGTTTCCAGGCCTAAAATGCACCAAACAACCTAATTGTCATGTCACAATTAATTAAATGTTTCTGGAATATTACATAAAGCACATATTTCCATGATTCAATGAAAAAATGATTTCGGCCATGTTTGTTTTGTCATGTGTGATGAAAACACAAGGGAAATAAGTCATAGTTTGAATTGGAATAAGCTTATGACAGTTTTTAAAAATGATTTACTTCCTCACCCAATAAGCGCACTCTTCAGATATTATGTAAGCTAAAATTATTAATTTCTTTGAAAACTATTTTCTTCTGCCTATTTTTTCTATCTTTTTCATAGTTTTTGAATGAGTTCATTACTGCGACTTGAAATTCAATATTTCAGTTTTCGAATTTCACTACAATAATGAAGAAGAACCAAAATGTCTCTACTCTATCAGTTTTTTTAAGTGGAATAAATATTTTGAGAAAAAAAAATAGCGAAATAAAATATATTCATGCCAATAACAGTGGAAGTGGAGAGGGATTAAAAAAACTTGTCAGATGGATTGATAATAAAATGTTAAATATATATAAGATATACCCCCCTCCCACAAGTCTTAGTTCTTTTTTATTTTTTTTAGATAATTTAGTAGTTCAGCTTCGTTTGGTTGTTTGGCCACCCTTTTCAAGTTATTTAATGGCGAATTTGGTCATTTCTTTTATAATGATTAAGCCTTGTAACTCTTGCTTCCCTTATTTTGTCCTTTAGTCTTCACATTTTATGAGCGATGTTTTTGACAAAGAGGGAAAAATTGCTACTTTTCTGGGTTGTAATCTATCCATCTTGCATATATTGTTCATTACTTTGAAGTAGTATTTTTTTTTTTTTTTGCTGCTTAAATTAAGTGGCTTCATGCTAAGTCATGAACGATTTATATAATATGTAAAGTCTGATCTTCTTAATCTAAAAACATAAAAAGTATAAAAATTCAAGATGTTGAATTTTAAATCCTAATAAAAAAGACTAAATACAGCTACATCAGAAGACTACCTCTCCTTGTAATTAACACAGCATCCATTGCACTGAAGAGGGTGTGGGGAGAAGTATCAGTCAATACCGGATACTTGTGGTGTACCTCCACAGGTAGAGAAGTCCCACTGAGAGAGTTGTGGCAGTTTTATCTTTCCTCTTCGTTTCCACACAATCATGTCAAACTGTGTCTTAGTTAATACCACAAGCAAGCATGATGAATTGATACAATTTGCATGTTTGAGTGTGTGTCGATTTATTTAAGTGCATAAATCTATACTAAAGCTGACTCAATTAATGATTGTTTATTGTACAGACAAAGTCCATGTAGGCGTGATGGTACTAAATCTCTTTGGGTTAGGATCTTATTAGTTAATGAATACTGTGTGTCTATGTTACAGAAAATATTAACAAAAAGTAATAAAACTAAGTTTATCTCTACGTATAATATTTTGATTGCAGAAATTCCCCTCTGTACCAAAGTACCGTAGGTTTGCCACATACAAATTTATTATGTCTAGATTATTAGCCACTATCTTATGTAATTTGAGAACATTTTAGACACATTTAGTCGTTATAAAATCCTGCATTTCATCCTAGGAGCAACATCATCACAATCACAACCATCTTTAGAGGAAGTAGTTCCTATTTTTCCATCTAAATACCAAGTCCTTCTACCGCTCCCAGTCAACACCAGGAGGAAATATACACATTATACATATATTGTGCTTGCACCCTTCCTAACTGGATCATAAACTCATAGACATAACATAATCTTTCCCTTTTTCAGTTCAAAAATAATAAAGCCTCCCCAGACTCAATCCGATCATTCTGATTGGCTGAGCTCTGACCATTCCTATATTCCAGCTTAACGGTATTCGCATGCTACAGAAATACTAATGTACTATTTAAAATTATATCTACTTTTGCTCTCTGAGTAAATTGCTGCATTCATTTTCTTAGATTTTACGGTATCAGTTCTCTCTCTCTCTCTCTCTACATTTCTTTTTATGCCGAAGAAAAAAAATGTTTCACAGCAATGCTGGCCGAAGAAAAAGCAACAAACATTTATTTCCTTCCTCTCTCTCTCTCTCTCTCTCTCTCTCTCTCTCTCTTGCTTGCTTGCTCGCTTGCTTGCTCGCTTGCTTTGTACATTTGTTCTGGTAATTATACTTTTTTTCAAAAATAGTTACTTTTTTTTTTTTAAAATGTACTTTATTCAAATATATTTTATTTAAACCTGCGCAATATATTAGGATCATCGCCGATTTAAAAAATGTTTCCGCAATATCATCTACTGGATTCGTACTTATGTTGTTTGAATTTAATGTTTTTTTAACATGTGAAATATTCACATTTTAAAACTGTTAAACTATTTTTATAGCTCACTATACTTTATGTTTACTTTTTTTTCACCCTCCCCTTATAATAAAAACATATAAGAATTTGTAAACTATTCTTATCAATTGATTTTTTATTTTTTAATCGCATACCTTTTCAAATAACTGTTTATTTAAGTTAATATATTATATATTTTGTCAAACTGTTTAAATATTTTAAAAATATATTTATTTACAGAAACATGAAAAGAAAATAATGAATGTGTAACATTTTTACAGTTATAGCAGTTTCAAAAAGGTGAATATGCAACAGAAAATAGTTTAAGTTTTAAAATGTGAATATTTCACATATGTTAAAAAAAACATTAAATTTAAACAACATAGTAAGTACGAACCCATAGTAAGTACGAACCCAGTAGATGATATTGCCAAAACATTTTTTTTTTTAAATCGGTGATGATCATAATAGATTGCGCAGGCTTAAATAAAGTATATTTGAATAAAAACATGACTATATTTGAAAAAATAAAAATAAAACAACGTAAATATGTTTGAAAAATATATTAACAAAAAATATCTTAATAATTTGCCCAAATATATAAGTAAACAGTTTTAAAGAATAGCAGAAGTATTGTATCAGTTTGTGTTTCCATACCTCAATTGGCATGTTTAAAAGTTAGAGCCTCATTTTATGCAGAATTTCGTTTTTTTTTTTTTTTTTTTTTTTTTTTTACACAGATTACCTATGCTACAGTTTTAATGTAAATTTCAATTATTTTTTATATACTTGTACTTGTTTTCACCAATTTTGAATTTAGTGGAGTATTTTATTGAATTTTCTTTTTCGGACTGATTCTCGAGATTACACACACATTAACTTTTTTTGGGTGGGGAGTAAGTTTGTACATTTGGTCCACTTCCACAATTTTCTTTAGAATGATGACTTATGGGTTTTTCACTATGCAGATTAAGAAAATCTCATTCAAATTTTGCGGAGACAAGTACTTATAGTGATATAAAGACCTTTATTATGCACTGTACTTCACTGGCTGCCAGGTTTGTACGCATGCACAATAAACAAATCTTCTTTCCTACTGACATCCCCCCCCCTTTATTTTTAGCATTTGTTGGTAGGTATGCTGACAACGATTATTACAGTTAAATTTGGAGAAAGTATTTTTACACCCCGTCCCCCAAAAAGGGAGGGTTGTCTACTCTGAAAACCATTCTTTACATGGGGATGTTGGGAGTGTCTATTCTAAAAGCTGTTCTTAATATAAGGAGTTTGGGATGTCTATTCCAAACGTCGTTCTTAACATGACTTCAAAGAAGTGAAGTGAAAAAAGTTGTAATTGATGGAATTTAATTTAATATTATTGGTGGAAGAGTTTAAAACAAGTGGAAGACTTGAACAACAACTGGAAACAGCTAGGACTGCTACCACTGATTTTGATCACTCTAAACAGTTCATATACAGTGAGAATCCCTAACTTCTAAAACTTCTGTTTTTACTTTTCATTATTATTCTAATGGACCATTTTTCGTAATTTTATTAATTCATACTTATTTACACATTCTCTTAATTGTATTTCTTTTTTTAAATTCAAATAGTACCTGCATGTTATCACCCTAAACCAGCACTAATCGCCAGTGAAAGCCAGATTATTTAATTTCAGCCACAGCTGTCAGTGTCAACAATTGTTTAGGGATGGCAGTGGCCACCACCACCAACAACAACCATAGTTTACTTTTTTTAATGGGACCTCCTAGTTATATATAAATACAGTCTTATTACTCTTTAACAACGTGCTCTATACTACACATATTTATTAGAGCCAATACATTTATAACTTACTTGATTAGTAACATTATCCATTAACCCCCTCCCTTTTTTTGTCTTCATGCGTTTCATTATACCCCGGGTCTTTTCTCTGCTCAAAAACGCTTGTGAAAGGCTTTATATCGTGGTAACATAGATGCATAAGTACCTTATATTTCCATGAAAACACTTTTCTTTTAATAACTTCTTTATCTAATCCTTTTTCATTGTTCGTGCTTACATTTATTGTATGCATTTTTTTTTATCAATTTTATGGATTTTCTTTGTAATTTTGTAATTTTTTAATTTTATTTTCAATACTGTGTGTGTGTGTGTGTGTGTGTGTGTGTGTGTGTGTGTGTGTGTGTGTGTGTGTGTGTGTGTGGTTTTCAGAATTGTCAACATTGATTTTTTTGTTTGTTTGGAGCATGCATAATCATTTTTAAGACTGAGTAATAATGAGTAATGCAAGTTAAAAACAAGATTCATAATGAACCAACTCTTATTAACCTAAACCATTCAATGTTTTTGTACAATAATTAACAAATAACAATTTTTTTGTTGTTTTTTTTAATTGAAATAAATATTCAAAGTATGAGTTATCCCCCCTGCGATTATTATTAGTTGAAGCATATAAACGAACAGTATTTGCAACTTTTGTTGGATTAGATGGAGGGGATACTAATGAGCTATTTGTAAGAAAGGGGGAAAAAAATTGCCAATTTAGGGTATATTTATCAGTCCTGCGATGCCAAAACAGAGTTTCCTTGACATCACCAGTATTCGTTTCATGTAAATATACATTAATTCAGGCTTTTGCAAAAAGTAATTGCAAAACATTTAGATTTTTGTTTTAAAAAAAAAAAAAAAAAGCATATGCAGGTGTCCATAAAGTTTGTATGCATTAAAAAGAATTTATAACTTTCTTTGCATTTTTTCTTTTTCTTTTTACAATTATTTTTAATGGCAAATGCAAATAGTTATCTTTTTTCAATGCACACGGACTTAATGGACACCCTGTATATATTAGGGGGGCAAAATAAGATTTTTCTGAAGCATTTTACTCAGTCAGTTTTCTGCATTTGTAGTCATAACTTGATTCAACAAAATTTTGTAAAAAAAACTAATAAACCAATTTTGAGGAAATCAAAAGGCTAATGGATACTGGCAAAATCACAACTCCTTTCCGATAAGCATGAATATCAGTTCTCCATTTTTAAGCATAATCCTACTCTACTTTATTAAGAAAAACGCTGATTTTTACTTAAATCGCAAGAGCATTTCATGGAAAGAAGTTCTCAGGTTTTTGATCAGTTAGTTTTTTGCTGTTTTTTTAAGAGGAGGCTGACTTTTTTTCCTATTATGACAATTATCTGAAAATGTTTAAGAGATTAAAATAAGATTTTCATTTCATCAAAGAATGACTTCCTGTCTCTTTCCTCCCAAATCCTCACTCAGTGTCTTTTTCTTTGACTTTCTTTCTTGATTGGCGTTATTTAGGAAAGAGTTTTTTGGGTTTTTTCGTTTGTTTTATTTTTTTGTGCATCCTCCTCTTTCTTTCTACGCCCCTCACACAGAGGCCCATTTGGCCACTCAAATCCATAATAAACAAGTACTTAAATAATAATAATAATAATAATAATAATAATAATAATAATAATAAAAACTTGTATATTTCAAATGTATATATGTATACATTAATGACTATAATTTTAAAATTATTACCATGGGACTGCTTCCCTGTTGATTACAACTTGCCATCTTCAAGTCCAATGTCAACAAATTCTTGTTATAAACTGCCCCATAAGTAATAAAATGCAGCTCAAACCTAATAATCATTTTAGTACTCTTAGTGTTCCCTATCCATCAACTGACAATCATTTACATTTTATTAAGCCTTAGCCTTGAGTAACACAATAGTTAAAAAAAAAAAAAAAAGCTGCAACAATTTCTAGCAACACCAAGTATTTTTTTCAAATTCAGAACCAAATCTCAACCAAGCCAAATTTGTTTTAACAAAAAAGTGAGCTGAAATACTCTCTTGTAAAATTCTACATTTGACTATATGATCGGTTTAATTTGGAAATTGTCTTGCCTTTAGTTGTTCTTAACTTTTGTTGGAATCATAGGTTTATTTATGGACCCTATTCAAAAAGAAAAACATTTTTTCTTCATTTCAAATGTTTCTAAAATTCAGAATATTAATAAAATGATCATGGTGTTAAATAACAATGATCAAAACAATTATGTAATTAAATACAATAATAACCAGTTTTATTTAACATTATGTTCTGTAACAAGCACACAATCTTCATATAAAATTCTGATCAAAGGATGACCATAGGAGATTTAGCTTTTCTGTGTATGAACTTTACCAATCCTTTAAAAAAAAAAAACTCTTATAACCCTTTCAACATGCACATACATGCACACTTACTCAAAATAGTCATGTTTCTTCACTTGACTGAAATAGCTGTTTCTGAGGTCTTACACAGGTCACAACCTCTACTGACTTGTCAATCTACCCCCCCCCACCACCACAAAAAAAAAAAAAAAAAAATTGGCATATCTAAACATTCCAGAAGTTCAAACTCATTCATGATTTTCATTCATATGTATCTGATATTTTTACAGAGGGAATTATACATATTATATATGTAATTCCTATTCTCTCTCTCGCTCTCAGTACTTATTAATGGAGGATGATTCTTTATCATCATCTTGATTTATTTCATCACTTCTCTTTCACATTTAATTTCTACATTGCTTTCCTATTTCTTCTGTTTGTCTCCATTTAATATTTTTTTGTAAAAAAAATTCAAAATTGTAACAGAGGGAAAGATTGTTTTGGAATTTTACTGTTATTCTGCGTTTTTGTTATATCAAGGGCGATAACTTATTGAAACTTATTGACAATTGATTTTAACAAAAAAAAATTTGTCATGTTTTATGAAAAAATAAAATGAAGGTGTGGGAGAAAATAGTTATTAAATCGGTATGATTGGTGCTCTTCATGGGTCTAACCATTTTGAGTAGGGTGATTAGTTTTGCATATTAATTTAACATAAAATAATACTCTATCTTTGGGCCTTTTAGCTTTTCAAGGTAGTTAACTAATTTTTTTACCACTAACCCTAAGTCTAAGCGACAATTTTAAAACAAATTAAAAAAAAAATCTTTGTTTTGTTCCAATGGAAAAGTTGTTTTCTCAGGAGTGTTTTAAAAACAAGTTATCTCCCTTCATATGATAATTTGCTAAAGTAAAATGAGGTAAACTAATTTTCCACCTATAAAAAGTAAAAAACTAACTTTTTATAAATAAAACGATACATCTACTGTCTTCTTTTTTAATTTTCTATAAGAAAAAGTCATATTTTTGGTAACAATTAATGAGAAAGTAGACATTTTACAAATCCTTTTTCCAGTGCTTTTTGAACCGGCAATCAGCACTAAATGAATTGTTTATAGTATTTTGATTTTATGTTATGCAGATTTGTTGAGTTGGCAATTATTATTCCAAGTTTAAATGAAAACAAATAAGTAACTTTGTTTTTATTTGAGATTTTAAAATTTTCTTACCATTCTGAAACTAATTTGCATGTGATTTGACGGCCGTGCAATATCTGTATCATAAAGTCAAGTCAAATTTAGAACCGCAGCTTCCACTTGAATTATGAGGAAAATTGAATTTAGTCTTGTACTAAATGAGGGTGCTTGTGTAGTATAATGGGATTTCAAAAAAAAAATTTGCAGGTAAAAACATGATTACATACTCACTTGTCCTGTTGAAATTAGTAAAAATTATGAAAAATTACCACATAGAAGATCTGCTAGAATTATTTTTTACAAAAAAAAAAAATAATAATAATAATAAAAACATAAGTATATTAATGGTCTGCCATTTTATATTTTAAAATGGCGGATTTGTCAAAATCAGATTGCAGTTACTTCCCCTGGCTTTTAAAAACTCTTCTGCATTAACCAATATGACAAAACTGTAATTAAAAAAACTTTGTTTTTACCTATTTTGCATTTCAATCATTTTTTGGGGACTTTACTAGTTTTGACATGACACATAAGTATGTAATCATGTTTTTACTTAATATGCATTTTTTGGAAATACGATTATACTGTATAAGCACCATTTTTTCCCTCTTCAAGTAAACTTTAGAAAATCAGCATTGCGATTAATTATAACACAAGTGATTCCAAAAATGGATACTTTTACAAACTTATTCAAAAGGTAAGAAAATTTTTAATAATAATAAAATTGTCAACACAACTGCATGGCATAGAATTAGAATCTTATTTATTTTAGCAATATTTAACAATTCAAGAAAAGCTTCTTTTTTTTTTTTCATATAAATTTTCAATTTAGTTTTAAATTTTTCATAAAATCACTTTATCAATTAATAAGTTTATTAATAATGCTAGCTTATCAAAAGCAATAGTTATTTTACTAATGTCAATTATAAATATTTTTTTCTAATGACTAATGCAAGTTACATAGTTCAAGGTTTTCTTATAGAAGCTTTATTACTGTAAATTATGATTATAGGTTTATAATTTAAAGTTACAGATTTTGCATTAACTTTTGTATTTCTTTAATTTTTATTGGATCTTGGGAATATTAAAAAGCATATCGAAAAATAAAAAATAAATTCCTTACTTATTCCATCCTTGTCTTAATAGTTCGCCTACTAAATAAAGGTGCTAATTTCAAAGTTTCTTGACTTTGAAATATTCACCTGTTAATTTCCAAAAGAATTGGAAATTAAAAGAAAAAAGAAAAATGGCCACTTTTGATGATCAAAATTTTTGCCAATAATATTGACTTGACACAAAAATGTAGTCTCTGTTCTGATGCTTCACTTCAAATTTTTTTTTTTTTTTTCCATTATGGAATAGAAATTCTTATAGACTAAGTCAATTTTTATCTTTGTCCTAATCCAGAGTGCCTTCCTTTTTGGGGGAGTTGGATTTTCATCTCGGATAAACCGAAGAAATGTCTAACTCTGCCCTTGTGGAGAGGCGAGTAAATAGGAACCGCATTTGATTTGTTTCTTTAATTCTGATGCTAGTAATGCTTTATCCATAGTGAGTGAGTGATTTTTTTATAGTAGAAAAAAAAACAAAAAAGAATTGATTCTTTGGTGCAAGTTCAATCTAATTAAAAAAAAACAAAAATAAAAAATCTTTGCATATACCTGTCATAGAACAAGAATGTCATATGCCAAAAAATTACATAAATTGACTAAGTAGTTTTTTTTTTGTTAAGTAAGAAAATCAAATTTTATGAGGAAGTGAGAACATTGTCTTGATCCACCATATTTAATAAAGGGAAACAACTCAATTCGAACTACCAAGATCAAAATAAGCTTTGTTGTTGCTACGATTTACTATTAAAATTGCTAAAAATTCGCTTAAAAAATGATTTTTTATATATATATATATAAAAAACAAAACTACTTGATCAATTTATGTGATTTTTGGAGTATTACGTTTTTATGTGAGTAGTATGTGCATCATAAAGATTTTTCTATAGTTTTTCTTTTTTGATAAGGTTAAACTCTGTACTTGCACAGAGTCTTTTTCAGAATAGTGGTGCATTTAAAACTCTGTATTTTCCTTCACTTTTGTGTTGAAACTTTTTAGTCTAGATATTACTTTCTAATCAGAAATGTTGATTATTTTTAAAGTTTATAGATTAATATATAAAACGAAAAAATAAGGTCAATCAGAATCCATCTACAATAATGACAATCGAATTCAGGATAGTTAGCCTGTATTTATTTTGGTCTAAGTTCATTATTCAAAATCAATTTTTAAGACTTAAAACTAAACATTAAGAATTAATTTCCTTAAAGAAAAAAAACTTATTTAAAAAATATTTAATTATGAAATAAAATTCACAGAATGCATTTTTGTCTCTTAGTAAACAAGTAAATCATTTTGATCTTTTCATAGTTGAGAAAAAATTATGAATTACTTTGATACTTCGAAATTTGAAAAGAATTTGAAAGCGTTTAAGCTATCTGACTTAGTTCTAAACAAATCTTCAAGTATTAAAAGACTGAAAGTTTTCGAAGTTATTTGCATTCAATAATATAGATAAAAACAACCATAGCATAACAAAAATTATAGTTTTATAACAATTTAATTCAATTAATAATCTAATGATCATATAATGTTGTAATAATTAAATTTAATTGTCAAAATCGGTGCTTGCACAGAATAGTGTTTTTTTTAAACAAACGTATTTCAGGTGAAAACACTGTTACATACTTACATGCCATGTCGAAATTATAATGAATGTTTAAACATTACAAACAATGATTCAGTAGGAGATGTACTATATTTGATTTTTTTCAAAAATTATCCAAAATAACGGTTGGACACTTTATATTTGAAATAGCGGATTTTAATTAAAAGCAAGGGAGATAAGTCAGTTTTGTCTAAATGATCAATTGCAATTACTTCCATTGGAATTTAAGGACTATTCCACATTGACACATACGATAAATGTCTATAAATCAATAGACACAAACAATTTTATTTTTACTTGTAATTATTTTTCTACTGAATCAGTTTTCATAATTTTTGGAATTTATACTTATTTCGACATGAATGACATGTAAGTATGTAATCGTGTTTTCACCTGAAATGTGTTTGTTTCAAGATCCACTATTCTGTACAAACACTAAAATGAGTAATAAAGGATTTTAAAAAGATTTCAATTAATAAAATGATAAAAAAAATTACAATATTAATGTTTATTGGTTTCTTATTGAATTGTGGCCGAACCTTTGATTTGTTGTGGTCAGCCATGTCATCTCAGCCCATCCATCTCCATCACTATTTTTTTTTAATCTTCCTTCTGTAAGAGCGTCTTTTGCTGCTGCCATGCCCATGTCAGCAAGGCTGTCCTATGATTGTGACTGATTTCTTTTCAGGACTCCCCCAGGGTGCCAAACCCCCACCCCTCACCATGGTCAACTCAGGGGCATCCAAGGTGACCCGTAACACGGCGACAGTGCAGCCCCTCAGCCAGGTGTCGTCGCCTAGCAACAGTGTGACCGCTATGAGTGGTAATGCGGCATTGAATGCCACACGTACATCTAGCTTTGCAGCTGCACTCAGGAAACTGGCCAATCAAGCCAAGGAGCCAGGTAATTGCTCTCCTCATCCTCCTACTCATATTTGTCCTCATCCTCATCCACTTCCTGTTCTTTCATTTTTTTCTGTGCATGTCTTCATGCCCATGCTGTGTTTTTCTTTTTATTGCCATGTGTTCCTGTCTGCCTGCCAGCACCACTGTCATTCATATATGTATATATAAACACCAAAATTACACCATTTCTAGTAATTGTCACTTAATTATCTAAAAAAAAAAAAATTAAACTCATATATATATATATATATATATACATATATATATATTTGTGTTCTTGTTTCACTGTTATCACTGCCATCATATTATTATTATTATTATTATTATTATTACAGCTTGCACAATGACAACAATTGCCACTTTTATTATCATTACATTAAGCGTCACCATTTCATACTTATTTTAACTTGTGATTATACACCTCTCCCTTCTCTCTTCCTGCCCCTCCAAAGAAGGAAATGTGACATAAGTTTTTTCCAAGGATTTTTTTTTTATGGTTAAAATAATTTTATTTGATTTGCTACTTTAACGTCAACTGAACCCTTTTTTAATCCGATTGCATTTTAACTCTTTAATTTAGCATACCTAATTTCATTGTCTGTGAACGTATCCATTACGCCAATTACCCCTGCTTCCTTCCCAAATGATTATGAAATAATTATACAAATTGGTCCCTCAGGGAAAAACGGGCCTATTTTTGCTTGAATTTTCTCCTGTAGTTTTGAAACTTATAACTTCATTCTTAAAAAGAAAAAAAGATGGGTTTTCTATCATTTACTGGATGAATGCCTGGCATCTGGTAGGATGCCCCCATCTTCAACCAGAACAAATATATATATATATATAAAATTCTCCAAACCAAATATTTCACTTTAGATCTATTTAAGCCAATTATTTTATTTGGAACAAAAAAAAAAAAAAAAAAGGTATTCATGTCCACTTTTCAATGTTGTATAAAAAGCATGCTATTAATAGTTTCTTTCTTTTTTTCCTGTTTAATGTTTCTTTTTATTGTTTCAGGGATGCTGAATTATCAAGATTGGTTTTAAAGAATTATTTTTTTTTTATAGGATTTAGATCACAGGATGAATAAAACATTTCTTGGACATTATTGCCTAATTTTACTATCATTCATAAAACATATATATATATATATATATATATATATATATATTTTTTTTTGCGATATTGATTTGTATAAGGTTATTTTACTGTTGCAACCTGCACAATTAATGTTTCTTTTTCTTTAACTTTTGTTCACCCCAAACAAAACATATTGCTACTAAAATATAAGAGAATACATTTATTTCTTTTTATTTGCGAGTGATTTTAGATTCTTTAGAATCTAAAATCACTCGCAAATAAAAAGAAATAAAATGCTATTGTGTGGTTGTCTGCATAATGAGTCTATATAATAAGGCAAGAATTGCACAATCCTTAACTACATATCTGAATCAGTAAGAAGAAATCAAGTTGACCAGGTATAAATATTTGTTTTAGTTCTTGTTCAGAATTGAACCGAATTACATCAAACATTTTTCTGTGTTTTTTTTTTTTTTTTTTTTTTTGTACCTCTCACTGAACGAAAATGTTATATTCCAAAAATTACATAAATTAATCAATTAGTTATTATTTTTTTTACTAAAAAAAAATTGATTTTATGAGAACGCAACACATTGTGTTTTGATTTGCCATGTTTGATAAAGGGAAATAACTCCATTCGAACTACCAAGATTTTAAAATTAACCTTGTAATGTCTACGATGTACTAAGAATAGCTAAAACTCATAAAAAAGAAAAACTATTTTGTCAACTTACATGACTTTTGGAATATAATATTTTCTTTCCGTCACGAGTATGTACATCATAAAGATTTTTCTGCATTTTTTTTTAACCTAGGTTGAACTCTAGACTTGAACTTTTGTTTTTAGTTTTTCTTTTAGTTTAATTGCCTTATCAAGGATTAAGTGTCTTTTTTTATCCTACTATTTCATTACAGTAGATTTTAAACACAGCATGCCAAGCTCACAGTCCATGCTGATATTTCTGAGTGACAAAAAATCCTTAAGTTTCTAAATTTTTGAGATGAAGATTGATTATGCGTATCATTGTGATTCATGGGACTATTGTTCTTATCTTGAGTATCATTTTTCACACCGTTTCAGTCGATGTAACCTTCAACCTTCTGCAGGTGTATCTTGCCGAACTCTGGAATGTTTTTGTAAAATTTGAGAATTTGAATGGAATTTCGAACAGAACCCTTTACAGGAGTAGCATGCTCTTGTTTTGTCAGTCATGACTGGATAAAGATCCTAAATAATTCACAATTGTATTTTTCAGTCACCAACACTGAGAATTAAACCTTCAACCTTCAGGAGAATATCACTTTTACAATTGATTTTTCCATGTACTCTGACCTCTGCACCACTGGTCTGTTTTGAATAAATAAAAAAAAAAGTGGGGGCATGCATCCCAATTGAAATTTGTATCTCAAGTAAAAACACTTTGATGTCCTTATGTTATAATGAATTAAGTATCCTCACCAAAAATTAGAAAAAAAATAATTAAGTAGAAGATTAATTTACAAATAAAAATCAGTTTTATCGCAAATTGCAGTTTTATTGTATTGTGTCGTTCATTTTTTATTTGCTTAAATGAAAGATTGACTTATCACCCTTACTTTACAACTTCTGGTACTTTTACTCTTATTAATTGCTAATCAAGAAAATCAGATAAGATTTATGTTTATTTTTAATATGATGTTCTAGGCAATTTTATTTGATCATTTAAAAAAAAAATTTTTTCTAATTTTTGTTCAGGATACTTACTTCCGCTGGACATGTAAGAACATCAAATCGTTTTTACTTGAAATGGATTTTTTTATTGTGACTAACAGTAAAGATGAACAAAGAAAAAAAAACATTAATTCTTATTTTTGTTTTTAATGTTTATTTTTGCAGTCTGAATGTTATATAAAAAATTAATTTTATTTTTTAATTTAAATGTAATTCTATCATATGCATGAAAACGCTTCTTGTTCTTTTTCTTTTTTTTTTTTTTTCTACTTTAAAGAACGTCTTCATCTTTATTGAATTTCAAAATTTAACATTTTTGATTTGGTTCTTTTATAGAATTGCTGTACAAATCAGCTTAATTTGATATTGCTTCACAAGAATCATGAAATTTGTATCTTGAAATTAATATCTATTTAACATTAATTACAATGTGTAACTTCAAAAATTCCCAAAAGTTATTTGCAGTCTTGTTGTATATAATATTTCTTACTGAAATAAAACTTTAAATCTTTATGTACCAAAGGCTTATTGCCACTAAAATTCCAGAAAAAAAAAAATAACTGATATTATTAATAAATCAACGGTAAGCAACTGTTGCGATAATGTAAAATAATCTGCAACAGTAATCAAACATTCTCACAACAGCTGCTTATTGATTTCTTGCTGATACCAATTTTTTTCTGGAATTTTGTGACAGTAAGATGATTATTATTATTATTTTTTATTATTATTATTATTTTTTATTATTATTATTATTATTATTATTATTATTATAAAGTTGATACTTTTTTTTTTATTGGTGGAAATGGGTTAAAATAAGGACATCAGTGTCATATTTTCTTTTTACCTTCAAAAACAAAGTTAATTTAGAAATGAAACAAAATACATATTGAATATGCAAGTAACCACATCCTTAAGCCTTTCTTCCTTTTAAGCAATATTCACCAATAAAACTGGATGTTATTATCATTCAACATTTTTTTATAAAATGAAAGCATTCCAATTAAATATCCTTATTCTATTCACTTCATAATAACATTATTTATAGTATTAAGAAGATTACCCCCCCCCCAAATGATTTATTTTGTCTATTCGTCTCGATATAAATAAATAAATAAATAAATGCTGTTTGTTTTAAACCATTTTTAAATATTTATTTTTTGGTCTTGCCTGAAGAAAATGAGGGGGGGGGGTTTAAAAAAATTGGATTTGTCTTGCCAAATATAAAATATATATATTTAACTAATGAAAATGATAGAAATTAAAAATGAATTGAAAGAAATCTCTTTTGGTTACATTTAACTTCAATCAAAGTTCTCAAAAATAAAAGGGTCTGTTCTTATGGGCTAACACTTGATCGCTATATGAATTACAGCTATTCAAATATTCCATTAAACCTCTTTTATGTCTCAAATGTTGAGTTAGTAAAGAAGTTAAGAATATTAATTTCCCCCTCTGCAATTGACCAGTTAAATATATTGTAATATATCTTTCTTGCAGTCTCTTGGACTTACTGGATTCCAGGACACGAATACGTCCAATCTGGTGGCGTATCCAACTTAGTACTGTTACTATAAGAAACATCACTTGACGAAAATGCACTATTCCTTGTATAAACCGCTGTGGGTTAGACATACTGAGATCTTAATTAGGCAGTGAATACAGTGTGATTTTGAATATTTAGTCAAGGTTTACTTAAAGGAAAAAGTTTCCACATGTCAGGTTGTTTTATGTCTAATCAAGCTCAAGGGATATTAAGCATGGGTTTTAACATGCTTTTCTCACAATTTATCTTACTATTAGAAAAAACACATCCAGATAAATACAATATAGAATATATTGATTTGATTATATTGATTTTTATTTTATTTGTACCCTTTGGATCTGTTAATTGCCAAATAATCCTTTTCTATCTTATGTATATTAAATTCAAGGGAGATAACTTTGGTTCTTAGAAAAAATACTTTTCCATTTGAGATTGTTTAGTTTCTTTGATACAACAGGACAGCATGAAAAATATTTCCCTTAATTTAAGTGCACACATGAACCATAATACTTGATTTTTTTTTTCTTTAAAACTTGAATTTAGGTCAGAAATTTTCTATTTGCCAGATTATAAGAATTAAAATTCTGAATTTCGAAGTCTTTTTATCCAGTATTAATAAATCAAATATACCTGAAATGTTTACTTTGCGATATTTCTAAATACACAGGTAATTTTTAAGCCTTTAAACTGAACAATACAAAGTGATTTCAAAGAAGTGAAGCATTATGGTTCAAACCAAAGGAAAACATAAATTCTCCCGCTCATATGAAAGAATTGGTGTTTACCTTTGCCATTTCAGAGAAGCAATTATTTCTTAATCTTAAAAGGATCTCTTAGTTAGAATATATGAGGTGAATGTCTGGGGCCTCATCCCTAACTAAAACAAAATAAGAGAATTAAAAAAAAAAAAAAAAAAATGGATGGGGTGAAGTAGAATGTAAACATGTACAAGCAATATATCATTTTCTCTTCTGTGCATAAACATTTTATAATTCTAAACATTTTTGACAAATTGATGTTTAAATTTATTTTTTCATCAACTGTTGATGAAGATAAATTTTTATTCAATCACTATCTTTGATTGATAGTATATACTTATTTTAGGTACAAATCCTTAACATAAGAGATTTTGTATTTCTAATTAAATTTCAACTATCAATTAAAAAGAGCATAAACACGAGTCATGATATTTCTATACCTGTGTCATTAAATATGATAACCGGTGTTATTTAACACCATATTCCTTTTAAATAATATTCCAGACTTTGATGACTAAACACAGACATGAAATTTGCATTATGTGGGAGGAGGGTGTACTGTAGGAGTCAGTGATCCCAAAAGGTTAAGAACAACCATTATATAAAATCACCAAGAGGATTTCTCTATTAGACTAATCACATAGGTAAGCACCCCCCACCCCACCCATCCACCTACCCTCCATATCATAAAATTTGCAAGGAAATGGTTTACTGTTTTGGTAAAATGTAAATTTGGTTTCATGCCAATTTTTCTCTGACATGAATAGACAAACAAATATTTTTTGCTTGTTTTTATTTATTTATTTGAATGGCATGCTTCAGTTCTGTATATCAGTCTGTGTTTCTGCTAGAAGATTGCCCTAAATATAAAATGCATGTAAACGGTGAACACAATAAATAATATTCAAATTAGAATGTCCATTTCTTTTTTATTTTAAGGCGCAGCCTTTTGCAGAGAGGATATGCTCTAATTTTTTTTGCTGGTTGCAAACTATATTTTATTTTATTTTATTTTTTTTTTTCATTTTTGTGTCAATTTATATTTTATGCACAGTTATCTAAAAAAAAATTCACTGAATTTAATTTTTCTCTTTATGTAAAATGTATCTATTTGTGTTATAAATCTTTGTTACTAAATATTTGTTTTGTCTTATTTCCTGAAATTATTTTAGTTAAAAAAGTCTGTTAATTTTTGGTTAATGTATAAAATGTCATATTTTTATTGTTGTTGTTTTTGTAGAAGATGGACCAAATGTAAAAGCTGTGCCCCCCTCCACTACAAGTGTAAGTCCACGGGCATCAACCCCAAAGAGGGGGCCTCCTCCATTGGTCTACTCAAGCCAGTCTTCATCATCGTCATATTTGACTTCTCCTCCTGTGGTGACCATTGCCCCAACCCAAGCACATCAAACACACCTACATTCAGATGCACATTCGCAGGTGAGTAAGAATTTCCCCCTCTCTCACATTCTTCAATCTATTTATTACCTTAAATTCTAAAAAGTGTATCAAATATAAGTTAACTAGATGACAGCCCCAAGCATTAAATTACCTTGGGCAAAGTGTTCACCTTCACTTCATGTGACCACTCCATAATCCCAGCACTTAGCTTTTATTTCAACTAATTTGTTCCTTAACCATATCAACTTCTCACTGCTATCAACTGTTCTGAACATGATAGAAAACTGCATTCAATGATGAGACCCCTATTTGCAAGCTTTTGGGGAGAAGGTAAAGTCATCCTTTAATTGCTTAACCAAATATTTGTTTGTTTTACAGCATATCAACCCTTTTTAAGTCCTTTAATGTTGAATCTAATCAGACTGATAAAAAATTAAAAATAAATGTACTTCAATTTTTTGGTGTACTAGCCTGGGGTTATAAAAAATATATATGTAAACTAAAATGTTGAATAGTGTTAAATTTCTTTACCCCCCCCCCCCCAACTTAGGATGCCTTCAGAGCGCTACTGAAAGTGGCAAATAAAATTAAAGAAGTCTCCAGAGTACTACTAAAACTAAATTTTTCCCACTCCTCTTTCTTTAAAGAGGAATGACAATAGTTAAGAAACGATAAATTAAATCTGAAGTTAGTCTTTCAATTTGAAAAAAATGCTGACTCATTTCCTGGCCTGTATTAATATATGATAACATTAAAAATCATGTTCAGTTCTTGATAACCATTTGATCCTCAAACAATGAATCAATTTTCTAAATGTTAGATATTATTTATTTATTTTTATTTTTTATTTTTTTTCAGGGTTACGCTGATTTAAAAAAAAAAAAAAAAAAAAAAGTATAACTTTGTAGGGATTTGTGTATTTTTTAAGTTTTAGCTAGGCATGCAGAAGACAACTGCCCTTTATATAATAGATTAACCCACAAAAAGTTTTAGAAATGAAAATATCCATAAGATTCTGTTATAAACACCAGCTTTTAAATATTTAAATATTTTGCTTGGATTTACCTGGAGAAGTACTTCTCTCACATCTGTTTGTTTGTATTATATTTGTCAAGTCAGTTGTAGAGTCCAACAATTCATCAATACATGATGTGAAAAAATAATAATTAAACAAACTTTTATTGATTACATAGTAACAAAAAAATTTCTTTAAGTCGTACGGAATATTTGAAAATTTCCTCATCTTCCACCATTCAGTGCATTTAATTAGATTTCAAACAGTGTTAACTAATTCAAACATCATGGCATTCAATGCCGACTTCAAATCTAGTTGGATCTAGATTATTTACACACTAATAGGCTTCAGAATGGTATGTTCCAACAATTTCACCTTCAGACTTAATAGCAATTTGTATTCATTTGATCATGTACAATGAAATGTTTCCAAGAGGTTAGTATTTCTCAACCTTTGATGACTCGTGGCTTCTTTACAGAGTATCTCAACACTCGTTCCCCCCCTCCTCCCCAAGTACAAAAAAAAAGTGCAGATTTCTTTTTATGTTGATTTAGCTCTTATTTCATTCTGGTTTTACCTTTTATTATAAAATTTAATGAGTATTTTCATAGGGCTTGAAACGGATTAGATGATTTACATGTAAAATACAAAAATTTCAAAATACAAAAGCCAAGCTAGAACAGATTTATTTTATATCTAGAGGTTCCACTGTATATAAAAAAAATAAATGATTTTTTTCATGGCTGGAGTCTTATCACCTTATCTATACATTGAAAAATTTTGTATTTTAAATTACATTTATCTAGCATCCCCTTATGGCTCCTCGATCAAAGGCCTGTGCTCCTCTTAGGGGGCCATGGACCTACGGTTGAAAAAGGCTGCAATAGGTATTGTTTCACCCTTAAAGTCCTATATGTATAAAACATACATGCAAAATCAAACCAATATCATATTTGAAGAAGAGACATTCCAGGAGAGTTTGTCTCTTATAAAGATTAGAATTAAAATACAATTACCTTAAGAATGTTTGTTCCAATTTTTGATCAAAAGAAAAAAAAAAATCTTCAAAATTTTAAAGATTATGCTTAAGGGGAATGTTAAAAAAAAATTGAAATTTGGGAATCTTGCTTAATTGATGTCTAATGGCTAGGAGTCAAATTTAATGCAAATCTGAAATATTTTAATTTTTAAATGGAAAGATGTCTATATTATGCCACTTAAAAATTCTTTAAAATACTCTAGAAAATACTAAATACTTTAGAAGCTAAAAATTGGGGAATATTTATTGTAGTCTAATACTCATTGTTAAAATTTTACAAAAATCAGAGATATCTTAATTTTCACAAAAAAACTTCCTCTCCCCCCTTTGAATAAAACTAAGTATAGCCCACATTATAACCTCTTACACCTAACAGCTGTGTTCCAAAATTTATAATGATTGGTTAATTAGTTCAGGATTGTACATATAAATATATAACCAACTTTATATAAATCAAAAAGTTTTTTGTATTTAGTGGAGTTTGACAAAAACTTGTAGCGAATCATGTATGTAGCTAACCTATGTATATTAGAAGTCAAGAATTAGAAACAGAAAAGGATACAACTGCAATGTTGGAAAATATTTTCACCCAGTACAGAATTAAATGATTTTTAGATTTTTAATTTTAGTTTATTTATTTAGTTTTTTTGTTTTTTTTAAATACATAATTAGACTTCCTTGTACAGCAAAAATGTTATTCTGGCCTAATTACTGAACTTTGTGTAACATTTTTATGATTACTGATTTTATACACACATGCACACACATTTTTTTTTTAAATTCTTTTTCTTTCTTTCTTTCTTTTTTTTTTTGTAATCTCTACCAGCTGTGACTCGATTAATACCACTTGATTGTTGGCCAGCTGACATCATGTAGTCTAGTATAGATTTAAGTTCACTGGGCTGTGTCACCTCTACGACTCCACCTTCCAACAGATGGTCACCAGATGCAATTTAATCTAATTCTGTTATTCCCTATTGTTAGGCATAAAACTTAACTCCTCCAAGTATCTGTACATTCAAATAATAATATTTTTTAATTGTTCATTCTCTCTCTCTCTCTCTCTCTCTCACTCACTCACTCACTCACTCACTCACTCACACACACACACATATATATACAGTCCTGGTCAAAATCATAAGACCACTTAAAAAAGTAAGCGTTTACTCATATTATCGAATTTTTAATAAAAAAAAATGGTTGAAACCATTGCCAAAAGGGAAAATGATGGAAAAAAATTAAATCTGCTTCATTCGAAACCTTAACCCTGATCTGATAATTCTTTTTTAAAAAACAAACATTTTCACTTGATCAAAATGATAAGACCACTTTAATAAAATCAGCTAGTTTTGAAAAAATGAATACGAAAAGCTTTCTATGTTACTAAAAGCAACTTGTTAGTGGATAAAAAACATCTTACTAAATTATAAATGGCAAAAGGGAAGCCATTATCAGAGTTTGAGAGAGGAAGGATCTTTGAGCTTAATAGGGGTGGACTCTCCCATAGATCCATTGCAAACGTAGTGAATTGTGGCAAAACAGTCATCACAAAGTTTTTAAGAAATCCAGATCAATATGGGCACAAAAAGAATCTAGTTCGACCAAAAAAAAATAACCCCATCACTGGATTGCCGTATCAGAAGAAGTTTAAAAAAAAAAACTCCAGTATGAGCTCAAGTCGATTGAAAAGCCAAACAGCAGCAGAATATAGTCCTAAAGCCATCAGAAGGCATCTGAAAATGAAGGGTTTCAATCATTTAAAGCGACTTCAGAAACCACGTCTTCTTGAACAGCACAAAACTAACCGACTTAAATATGCCGTCAAATACCAGACTTGGGATGAAGAGAAGTGGGAAAATGTAATTTTCTCCGATGAGAAAAAGTTTAATCTAGATGGTCCAGATGGATTTCAACACTATTGGCATGATAAAAATTTGCCCAAAGATACTTTTTCAACTCGGCATAGTGGAGGAGGATCTTTAATGATCTGGGGTGCTTTCTCGTCAGCTGGGACCCTAAAGTTGCAAGTAGTGAAAGGCCGGCATGCAAACATCATTGAAGTACATTTCAATGCTTGAAAATGCTTCTATCAGGACTGAAGGTCCACGTCTATGTGGAAGAAATTGGATTTTCCAGCAAGACAACGCTGCAATACTCACTTCTCGACAAGCACGAGAATACTTTTCTTCAAATAATATAGAATTGTTAGATCATCCAGCATGTTCTCCGGACCTCAATCCCATTGAAAATCTTTGGGGATGGATGGCAAAAGAAGTGTTCAAGGATGAAACCCAGTGTGATTCGATAAAGGAACTTTCTGATTCAGTTTTCAGTACATGGCATAAAATTCCTTCGCAACTGATAAAAAACTTAGTCGCAAGCATGCCGAAGAGAATTTTTGAAGTAATTCGTAATAATGGAGACTATACTAAATACTGAGACCCTTTTTAGTAATTTATGATTGCCTTTTGTTACATAAATTATCAGTGGTCTTATCATTTTGACCAGGTGAAAATGTTTGTTTTTTAAAAAATAATTATTAGATCAGGGTTTCGAATGAAGCAGATTTCATTTTTTTTTTCCATCATATTTTCCCTTTTGGCAATGGTTTCAACCATTTGTCTGATTAAAAATTCGATAATATGAGTAAACGCTTACTTTCTTAAGTGGTCTTATGATTTTGACCAGGACTGCATATATATATTTAATACAGCATGTATATGTATATTTTTTCTTTCTATACCCATGATTCAACGTAGATTGTGTTAGTTGAAGCTAGTGAATAACCTTATTTTGCTTGTATTATTATCAATAATAATAAAAATGTTATCAAATCTGAATTCATCAATGTATGTTTCTCTTAGGTTTTTTTCATATATATATATATATATATATATATATTATATACTCCTATAAATTCGTTTTTCTTTTGTGTGTATTGATATTCATATTAAAACCCCTCTTTTCTATTTATTTAAAAAGAAAATACAATTTTCTTATATATGGGTTGTGGAAATACATTCACTAGCACAAGATCTAGCTAATTTGCATATTCTTTTAAACATTCGTTTTAATTAATTCCCTATTAGTTTTTTCGGGTTTTCTTTTGGGATGATCCTCTAGAGTTAACTATTACGCGCAATTATATTCATACAGATATTCTACATGATTTATACTTGCATAATATTTGTGTAAAATCTTTACAGTACACAAAAAATTGTTTCCATATATATTTATGTATATATTATTGTTTAATCTATTAGTCTGTCTATCTATATATCTATAAAAGTGAACGTGTCTGTCTGTGTACATTTCCCTACGCAATAACTTTGTCAATTTTAAGTCTACAGACTAGAAATTTGATATACAGAGATATGGGAAAATCTTTGTGATCGGTTTTCGGCCAGAAACTTGACTGTTAAGGGGTCAAAGTTCAACGATTTGACTTTTGAGAACTCTACCAAACTCCTCTGACAATTTTGGGTCTACGCACTTGAAATTTTAGATATAGGTTCCTTGGACATGGATCTAACTTAATAACTTGATTTGAGCCCCAAACAATAAATTTTAAGGGGTCATAATAGGGGTCAAAGTTTAAAAAAATTTGACCTTTGCCGTCTCTACCAAATTACTCAGGCAATTTCTGGTGTAAACATTTGAAATTTTACATAAAGGGTATTCAGAGATAGGGCAAGCTTTTTCATCGGTTTGGGTCAAAAAATTTTAGTTACCAATATATAAATGTATGTATGTATGTTTGCATGTCTGCCTAAAACTTTCGACAGAGGCAACGGATTTTACTAAGATTATTATCGTTTTAAAGTTCGACCTTTCACACGACAAATATTGAAAAATTGGCTAAAAACATTAATATCTTCCCCTTCAACTAGGCACTTTTCTACAGGGGGGAGTCGCTTTTTTCACCGATATTTTTGAAAGATATCCTCTCCTTTCAATTGTCTAGTCCTGATTTAAACATAAGTCATTCAGGTTTCCCGTTCTTTTTCCTGTTCTTTTCCTCCTTCGCAGTACGGGTTCGAGCCTGCCTTTTTTTTTTTTTCTGCTCAATATACACATCGAAACACCCGGGTAATGCCGGGCTGAAATGCTAGTATATATATATATATATATATATATATATATATATATATATATATATATATATACACACACACACACACACACACACACACACTATTATATAAAAGGAACTTTGTGTGTGAATTTGTTCCCTATGAACTTGGAAACAGCTGGGTCAGTTTTTTTAACATTTCACATGAAGGTACTTGATGTGCCTGGGAGGGTTCTTACATAGGTTTTGTATCGAAATGCATCCGATAAGTACTGATAATCGAAAAAATCCGATTTAAAAAAAGAAGTTTGATTTTGACCAAAGTTAACACTTTTATACAATCTAACATCACAAGTGCATTTAAGTTGTATCATCACACAAACAGAAAGGCCCAGCCTATAAAATCAGCTGTAGATTCGTTTATAAGACAGGCATGTGCATTCGAAATGAATGTTTCTGTTTAGAGCACAATTAAACCATGATACTTGACTTTTGCATGTTAAAGTTTAAGTGAAGCCATTATTTACAAATAATTTTATAAAATCAACAGTAGATCCTCTATAGTACAATGTAGACTACAATGTATTGTGGACTAAGTCATTGTGGGAAGGTATGTGAAGCTTCCTCCTGGTATACTGCGGGTGGGGGAGGCCTAACTAGAGCAAGCAATCAATTTGATTAAAAAAATGGGCGATTTCAAAGATTTCGATCACAATAAAAGTATGGGAGGGTGGAACATTTGTTGATCCTCATTCAATTCCAGACAATGTCTGGTTTCTTTGCTAATATATATACATACACCTTGTAAATATCTACTAAAATATAATTTAGTTGTGGGATTGAGTTATATTCGAAAATTAGTAAGTATTCTAATTAACCAAGTCCTTCAGCGCTCTCTCTCTCTCGGCTATCTATGTATTTTTCTTACTGTGTAAATCTCTTCTAATATTTATTTATGTGTCTGACAGAAAGAATGACTTCTTATTTTTTATCTAATTTACATATGTGTCCATGCACACCACAAACACATCAAAATAAGTCTCTTTGCAGCTATATACAAATAGCATTTCCATATAATAGTTATAATAATATAGAATTAAAGAGACTTTTATTTAGTTTTGCAGAAAGACTGCTTTAAAAGGTATGTTAGAGTTTGTGAATTTTAAGAATAAAATCAAAATAGAATAAATAATAGTTGTTGTTGCAACTTAACATATAAGTACATCTTATATATACACACACACTGATTGGTTGGAACCTTATGCCCAGCCCATTCCTCTCTCTGGACATACAAATTTCCTTATATAAATTTCTCAAGAATCTGTGATTAAAAATAAGTATTGATTTTTGTACAGCATGCAGTGTTCACATCAAACAAGAAGAATACAGAAAAAACGGTTGCTGTGTTTTATTATAGGCTGGAGATATTGTGAAGTGACGAGATTTCAGAGCATCTAATATGCATATCAAAGGCAGACAGTTTCAATAAAAAGCATTTTCCTTTTGGTAGAAGTGAGTTTTGTCAAATGTGTATTGAATTTTGAGACCAGGAATTGTGAGGAGGTGAAGAATCAGCTGTGTATTGAATTTTGATACCGAGAATTGTGAAGGATGAGAAAAATAGTTAACATAAATTGTTGGGAGACTGCAGAATATTTTACAGCATAGTCAGTAGAGAAGAATTAAATTGAAAAATAAAATATCAAAGTTACTTTCCTTAAATGAGTGCTTGGCAAAATACGACCTCCTCTTCCCTGGCAAAATTTGCATAAGTTTAGGGTCAGTGAATAATTTTTTTGTAAATTTTAGAGATTATTCAATCTTGGAACAATGCCAATCATGAATATAAAAACGTTGTCTTTTTAGTTGTTTTAAACGTTTAGCCATACGTACACTCACACACACCTGTTCTTTATATAATTGATAGTGGATAATACTAAGGGAGATAATTGAGAATATACTATTATGAGCAGTTTAGTCAGTCAACTGTTTGATGTAAAATAGAAATAAACGATCTTTATGATTAAGCTAATTTTGATAAGTATGGTATAAATCATTGTTTAAAGGGAAATCGATTTTGTTGTGGTATAAAGTTTGCCTATTTTTATTTATTTATTTTTTTAATTTTTAAATGCTTTCTTTGGACAATTGTCACACTTCTGTCATTTTTAACATGGCAGTTATTTTAGTATATCTTTATAGTTTTTAACATGTTTTTAAATTTAATTTCTAAACAGAAAAAAATGTTGTAATTTATTATTATGATTTATAGGTTTGTTTTTTATGTTCTCACTTTCTAACATTTTTGGCTTACTATTGATTAAGCATTACATTTTCAGATTAAAGTGTTTTCTTTTATCAAATTTGCTATTTACAGTAAAATGATACCCTAGCATGAAATTCCAAAATGGTATTTGTAAACAGAATTATTTTAGCCATAAGAGAGGTTAAAAATTTGAAAAAAATCAGTAATGTTAAACGAATACATGAAAGTGAATTTACTTGATAAAAATTGCATACACAATTATTTTAAAGATTTTTTTTATACAGGGTGTCCAAAAAGTCACTGAAGGGTTGAAAATCTTTGTCATTTTGCTATTAATAATTTTTTTTTCTCTATTTCAGATATTTTACTGATAATATTTTGAAAATTAATTATGGATAAGTATAGCATTGAACGACATACACAAGTTATGAAATTGTTTGATCAAAATCAAGGGTCAATTGTTTTGACTCAAAGAGCTTATCGACGGCATTTTCATATAAGAGATACTCTAAGTTACAACACAATTTGAAACGTGCACCGATTTGAAGACCAAGGAGCTGTACTTGATTCTCTGCAGGCTGACAGACCTTGAAATGCCATCATAAATGAAAATAGAGAAAGAATGTGAGAGAGCATGGCACAGCATCTTGAAACATTGATTCAACGACGTTCCACACAACTTGGGATATGTCGAAGCTCACTAAACAATATTCTGCACAGTTTAAAACGCTTTCCTTATAAAGTATAGCTTGTTCAACACTTGAAGCCTGAAGATTTTCAAACCAGGATTCAATATGCAGTTCAAATGCAAGTTGTCTGAAATGACCCCAATTTTCTGCAAAAGTTGATTATGTTAGATGAAGCTCATTTTCATTTGAATGGATTCGTTAACAAACAAAATTAGATTTTGGAACTCTGAAAATCTAAAGGCAATTCATCAAAAGTGGTTGCATCCCATAAAGTGCACTGTATGGTGTGCAGTAACGGAAGGGAAGATTACTGGACCTATAGTTTTTTAGATCAAGACGAAAATGCTGTCACTGTTACTGGAGAGAGGTATCGAACTATGATTACAGATTTCCTGCACCCACAAATTCAAAATAGGCCAGGATTATGGTCCCAACAAGATGGGGCAACAGCACGTACAGCAAGACACCATGGAGCTTCTCAAGCATTACTTTGGCGACAACATTATCTCACACTATGGCAATATCAAATGGCCACCACATTCTCACTATGGCAATATCAAATGGCCACCACATTCTCCAGACTTGACTAGCCCCGACTTTTTCTTGTGGGGATATCTTAAAGAAAGAGTTTGTTAACAAACCCCAAACCCTACAAGAATTGAAGGATAACATCAAGAACAAATTTAGGGAGTTAAATCACAGTCCAGAGATTCTGAAATCTGTGATGAATAATATTTTGAAAAGAGGATAAATATACAAAGCTGAAAATGAGCAACATTTAAGACATTATTTTTCATAAAGATTGTTTGAATTTTACATTTTTTAAAAAACAAAAATTTCTCAATGTCTTGGTCAGATTGTGCTAAAATTACAGAAAGATATCATCTAAAATAAAGAAGCTATTTAAGTTCAAAACTCTTCAGTGACTTTTAAGACACCCCGTATATAATCTGAGACGGTGTTTGTTGAGATGGCATCCCTCCAGATTCTGACGATGAACTTGAGACTTAGGGGGAGTGGGTCGTAAGCTTCCTTGTCCCACTCAACCAATATACGTTTCTGTATTTTCTGTTAATATATATTTCACTTTACTGTTTCCAAGCCTTCTCGTTCTTTCAACATTTAAACCATAAGTGTTCCTTAATTGATAATAATCCAAAATTTTTATTTTTTGTAAAGCATTTGCTTGTTTGTTACATAATTAATGTTTTTCTGTCATTTAAAAAAAAAAAAAAAAAAAAAAAAAAAAAACTTTTATGTGTATGTATATATATATATAATCTGAGGTGGTCTTTAATCAATAATAGTCAAAACTTTTTTTCTTTTGGAAGTGAGAGGGAGGTATATTTTAGCCCAATTTTATTTAAATATTTGCTGTTTGTTACATAATTAATTTTCTGTTTGCCACTTAAATATTCGTCTCAAAATCAACAATTTTGTTTTCAGAATTTGGAGCGTACACACTCTGTCCAGAGCTCCTCATCTTCCCTGTACGATCCATTGAATATAAAACAGGAAAGAGATCATCGACCGTTATCGTCTCAATCACGAGATGGCGATAACAGTAAAGAGTGCATTATACAACCATCTCACCGGTGAGTCCTTTTTATGTATATATATACATATATATATATATATACTATCTCTATCTGCCTATCCTCCTTTTCTTTTAGGACTTGATCTCTATACATGCTATCAAAATAGTGTATGGTATAACTACAGATATTTTGGGGCGTTGTTATTTTCTTTCTTTTCTTTTTTTTTTTTATATATTTCTATTTTTTGCGGCCAAATCCAATTCTAATTATTGACGTTTCTAAATTCTTTAATTTAAAATAAGAAAATATGTATATTATTTTTAAACGCTTAACTTTTGTGAAACAAAAAAAAATTACTTATATACCACCTTTTTATTTTTTTAATTAGATGTTAGGTTAAAAAGATTTTTTTATTTCATCAAGATGTAACATTCACGTTGAGTTCACACCTTGCCAACGAATAAAATTTTTTTAAAAGTATAACATTTAAGATTAAAAATTTAAAAACACTTTGATTGAACGTTTACTTTAAACCGATTTAAATTAAAAAAAATATATACATCATCAGTTATTTTTTATGTGTGGGATGGAAAAATAGTTTTATTATGAAGAATGTCCATCTTAAATTGTCGCAGAAAGAGTATTAAAAAGATGATAATGCATAATCTGTTATATATATATTTTTTTTTGTCTATTGCTAACTTTGCGAATTATAATTATATACTTAGTGCCGCGTATTTGTGTTTCAGAACGGCTTCTTCGGCATTGTCATCTTCCTCCACTCATGGCCGAGATGACTTGCCAACCCGAGGGTTCCAGCCTTACAGGCCAGAAGAAGACATCCGGCCGATGCTGCCATCTCCTTTTGGACTGGATGCTGCCTACCCTTACCATCCAGCATTGTTCCCTCACCAAGCTTACCCCCATCCCGCATTCAGGTATCCACCTTGAAAAATAATTAACACATCAGCAATGCACAATGCACTTATAATGTCTGCACTTTATTTAGTTTTATTGTCTGTAGTAGTAGTAGTGATGGTGGTGGTGGAAAAGATATAGTGAAACTAGGATATGGTGTAGTTGCCTACTTTAGAATATACTCATAAATAATGTGCGATAGTTGATAGATTTGTTTGTTTTATTTTATTTACATTTTTGCATTTTTGCTTCTTGTCCAACCCTCCACCCCAATAATAAACAAAAATAAAGAAAAATCTGTATAATGTATGTACCCATGATAAAACGAAAATATCATATTCCAAAAATCACATAAATTGATCATGTAGTTTTATTTTTTAATAAGAAAATCAAATTTTAAGAGCAACCGAGGAGCAACTGTCTTGCATCCCCATTTTCAAAAAAACTATCTCAAGAAAGAAAGGGATAACTCAACATAATTGTAGTTGTAATGCCTATGAATTCCTATTAATTGCTCAAAAAATTTCATTTATAAAAATCAATTTATATAATTTTTGGAATGATTTACTTTTGTCATGGGTACGTTCACATACAGAGTTAAAGAATTTTTTTTTTTTTTTTTTTTAATATGCGGAGGAATTTTGGACCAGAACTGTATTTTTTTCATGTTCGTTTTTGTTTTTTTTTTACGTGGGATTGTGAAGTGACGTTTAGTATAGGATGTGTATATTTAACTGCTGATTTGGCAAAAGGTGTGTCGACACATTATGTAATGTGTATGTCCATTTAATTCATATGTTGCGGGTTTTGTGAATGTGAGATTATCGAAATGGATTTGAAGGGAGTAAAAATGTACACAAGGTTTTGTCTTTCGTTATCACTGCACTTGCCTTGTGCAGCAGGCCTATGCACACAGTTCGATATTTTACTGTTTAGATCTGTCTTCTATGTTTTCTTCACATTTCACTGTGTTGTTCGTGTTTGCATGAGTGTCGTCAGTGTTTAAAGAAACAACTATTTCAACAGTTGTCAGGATATTTGTTGTTGTTGTATTAAAACAATTTTTTTTTAATAACAGAGAAATTGTATCAATTTTGATGTTAACTGACTTATGAAGTGAGATTGAAAGGAAGATCAGTTGAATTTGATTGTTTTGAAATATTGTTATGATGATTATCATAATCTTGTTAAAAACAATTTCTTTTTTTAATCCAGATTTTTCAAGTGAGTGAATAGATTCTATCTGAAGTCTGGCAGAATAGATAACTGTATATAATGTTCTTTTCTTCTCACAGTTAAGATAAATAATGTGTGTGTGAGCATATGTATGTATGTGTGTGTAATATATATATATATATATATAGTTGAGATAAATAGTGTGTTTGTGAATATATATATATATATATATATATATATAGTTGAGATAGTGTGTTTGTGAATATATATATATATATATATAGTTGAGATAAATAGTGTGTTTGTGAATATATATATATATATATATATATATATAGTTGAGATAAATAGTGTGTTTGTGAATATATATATATATATATATATTCAAACAAGCAAAAGTATGGCGGAAAATATACATGATCAGCATCAGAATTCCATCATATTTTTGCTTGTTTTAGTGCAGATGTATGTGCATATTAGATTTTTTAAATATTAGATGATATATAATTATTTCAACAGACAACACAGCTCACACAAACCATGAAAGATGCAAACTGGAAGTCTCGGATACTAGTTTCACTTTTCTTTTGAACTTATTAGTAGAACATATCTGAACCCAGTGTTTGAATGAAATCTGAGTCACTTGCATGCAAATTTTGAATCCGGAGTTCGGATATCTCCTACTGATGAGCTCAGAGGAGGATGAAACTTAAATCTAGGACTTCCGGTCAACAACTTTCATGATTTATGTGAGCTGCAGTGTTGTCTGATTATGGAAATAATTGTTATATATATGTATATATATAACATGTGTTTGATTTATTTAAATAATAAAAAAAAAAAACATTTTCAGCAATCATTTAATAACTGTATCAAATGTTTCTATGTGTATCCCTTGCCAGAGCTAAAAATGACATTGATATAAGCATTTTACTTTTTTAACCATGAACTCTTTTTTTGTAGATTTGTTAGCAAATATGAAATCACCATTTCTCATAAATTGCTCTAATCCAATAAAGTTTAATATTAGGTAAATTACATGTGAACAATTTAAAAAACAAAAAAAACGAACAAATAACATTTTTTTCTTATTTTTTTTTAATAATTCTAAAGCAATGCTTAGAAATAAACTAATTGATATGGTAAAACTAACAATTTTTTGATTATTTCATTTGGGTGGAAATGAATCAAATCTCTGGGAAGGGGAGGAGCATAATAAAAGTGACAAAAGACAGAAAATTGATTGCTGCATTTTTTTTGTGCAGACTTTCTCAGAGAAATAAAATTTTGAACCAAAATTCTACTATGTGCATAAAAAGAAAAATGTGGTCATTTCCAGTAGGTTTAAAAAGTTCAAAGATCCTATTTAGAGGTACAGGATTTGTCTAATGCAACTTTTCTCAATCAGCCTTTCTCCAAAACCTGTTTCTAAAAGAAAAAAATATTTTGTATCGTGTTATTCTGTCATAAAAAGATTTCAATTTAAAAAATGAGTTTTATATTCCTTCAGTGGATGATATTTCCAAAACAATAAATATTTTATGACAAGAAATTAAGGGAAGGGGATTAATGAGTAAAACAAACAAAAATTAAGACTCCTGAGCAAGGTTGGATATACATTGCTAGTTTATTTACATTTGTATATATTTCTATTTTCATAATAAAAGTTCCTTAAAAATTACACAGGTTTACAAAAAAAAAAAAATTGAGGCAAGCATAAAAACAGGCATTCTAATCTTATTTGAGGATTCAAATTTCATTTTAACTCATCACCACAGGTTTTCTTTTTTGCGCCTGACAGCACAACTGTGTTCATTGGCTGCTGCTGATCCTGATTCGCTATTGCCATTGGCATTCATTCAGACAATCTCTGTTCATCATCTGATGCAGCTTCTGATTCCTGTTAGCATTCGGGCAATTGTGAACCATAGTTTCTGAAATGTTTTTTATTTGAAATAAAAAATAATATGGATTTATTTGTTTGTAAAAAATTATATGGAATTTGAATGTGGACCTAAAAAGATATTCGCCAAAATAAATTCTCGTTGGGGAGGGGGGTAAATCATTCCTTGATATATTTAGTTTTTATTGTCAGTGTTTTAGGTAAACATTTACTATTAAAAAAAATTAAATTGTCTTTGTAATCTAAAATCAGATGTAGTATGCACACACACACATCTGAACTAAAACAAGCAAAAATATGATGGAATTCTAATGTAGATCATGCATATTTTGTCACAAATTTTTTCTTTTTTTGTCCATACTTTTGTTTTTTATACATTTGTTCAATAGATCTTTAGGAAATGTTTTAAAACAGCAAAACTAAAAATTATTATGCTAGATAGCCTCTAACTGAAACAGAAAAATGGGAGACAATTGCAACTGGTTCAATTATGATAATCTATGGTATTTTAGTCTGGAAAGTAAACATTGTTTACTTTTTAAAAGATTTTAAGGTGATGTGCTGAGATTGTCATAATGCAAATGAGAATAGAGAATCATCATCACCAGCATCCATAGCAGCTGTTGTTCCAACATGCCTAATCATGTTGATGAGCGTAAAACTGCATCACTACTTATTTGTTAGATATACATAAGTACATATGTCTACATGTATACATATAGACATAAGCCAAAAATATTTAAATGTTTCATTAATTTATATATTTAATCTCGGTAACAGATGCATTGTTTTGAAAGAGTATAACTATTTGGAATCAGCAAGAAACAACTAAACAATAGTTCAATAAGTCTGCAGAAAAAATTTTTAAAACAGAAAAATAAAGCTGGAATGGGAAAAGGGGAGATAGTTGAAATTGGTTTAGTATGATGATCTATGGTATTTTTCTTATGGCCATGTCCATTAAAAGACACCTGCAATTATTATATATTATTAATCTCCAATAGGTTTATAAAAACAAATTAAGTGAAACATAAATAGGTGTTATAAACTTAATTTAGTGATGCTAATTTCAGATACGTCATCTATTTTTATTCATCACTCCTGATGCTTCAGATGTGTATAGACAGTGACAGTTGTGAAAATGACAAATGTTCTATTATAATGTTAAATTAAAACTTACAATGGATTTTACATTTAAATGATAAAAAAAAACATTTTCAGCAATCATTTAATAACTGTATCAAATAGTTATTTATAATGAGCTATTATTTTAGTAAGTTATTTATCTGAAATTTTATAAGTATTTTTCCCACCTGCAACTTTCCTACTTTCTATAGTTTAACTTTTCAGCTTCATGGACCACCAAATGTAATTTTAAATATGGCAGACTACTAAAATGAATTTTGTGAAAAAGAAAAGTGTGATGAATTCATATGATAATAATAATAAGGAAACTATTATTTTACTAATATCATGAAATGCAGCTATTACTCCATTAAAAGTAACAAAACATGTAATTTTGTACATAAAACAAACTGAAAAGTTTATTCAATTATTTTGGCTTTGATTTACAATTTTCAAGAGAAAAATGATTAAAAAGAAAGTCAACAATTGATCAAAAATAAAATTTTCAATAGATTTGTAAATAAAAATGCGATGGAGGTACAGTTCAATGAGTTTAAAGCCTATTCAGGATTACACTTTTTCCTTATGTGATGATCAACAACGTGTCGCTGGATATCATTGAACTAAAATAAAACAAAGATTGTTGGACATTCATGACTGCAGTTTGATTGAAGTTTATTTGTACCAAATATGGTTGTATTGCAAATAAGGTGGTGAATTTTATTAATGATTTCATGGATAGCATTTTTTTTTCTAGAAAAGGTCACTCACATATGGTGAAAGTAGTATTGTGTAGTGGTTATATCCACAAACTTTGGATTCTATGAGTTACATTGGGGTAATGCTGTTTACAAAGCTATAAATCCATATATTTTCCATCCGACTATGACTTAAATAGTATGTTAGACTAAACTTTCAAGCCTTGGTTGTGCAATTCCTCTAAAAGAAAAACACTCCAGAATGAAACCAGTCTCTTTGTTCATCCCAGCATTCTTTTCAATCTTCTTAAGACTTCTCTTTACTACTGAACTTGTATAATGCCGGTCCAGATGAGGTGTGGTTTTGGTTTGTGCAATTGCTATGTCACTATAGATTCTCTGCACAGGCACCCTTACAGAGGGTATCGATTGTTTCTCAGATCAGAATGGAAATCTTAATATATGATATATGCACATCAAACTATATATGATGATAAAATAAACCTTTACTTTATACATTTTGTGGTTGTTAAGCATATTTTTTTTTGTTTGCTTTTTTTCTTAAAACGTAAATTAAAAGAACTTCATGACTTTCTATTTCAGCCGCATGGATGAACCTTTAGTGTTAGACCGTTGTCGGCTGATGCATCCGCCATTCATACCGTTCAGCCACCCTGGAATCATTCCCCCACCAGGGGTGCACCCATTTTTGGCATCTACCCGCTACCCAACCGACGTGCTCCATCAGCAATACCCTTACTTACCTAATAGCTCTCGGTTAGCTGGTTACAGGTCCCCAGGCCCCAATGATAGGTAAGTTTTGGCAACATCATTCTTTCTAGTGTGAGTGTACACCATTCATAAAAAGTGATAGGTAAAAGATTATGCTTAGTTGGGATGATTAATCAGAAATCGTAAAAATCGGGATTTTTTTTTTTTTTTTTATCATAAAAAATTGTCTATTTTATGATGCCAAAAACGATTCTTTAAATTTTTTTTCTTAAACTTAATTTTCCATTATTGGAATTAATGATAAAATAATAAATATTTATTAATTTTAAGCACCAGTAAAACTTAAATTTAAAGATCACGCTCCCACCATACATGCAAACGAAAATGTATTTTTACATTTGCAAAAATATATGCACATATTACATGGGTTTTTAAGTTTATCAGAAATCAAAAAAATAAAAACCAACTCATCTATAGCTAGATATTTTAAAAGAATTGAAACTAGTAATTGTATCATGATGAGGGAATTTAGAATTGAATCCGGGAAAAATGGAATCATCCCATCATTAATTTGACTAGTCCATTATATAAAACACAAAATGTGCGTGTGTTTGTATGCCTAACAAAACCTTTCAACACACGCGACCTGACTAGATCAATATCGTTTTGAAGCTAGACGTCCAAGATGACAAATACTGAAAAATTGGCCAAAAACATTAATTTCTTTCACTCTCAATTTTGCTGTTTTTTAGAAGGAGGGGTTGCTTTTTTCATTGACATTTTTGCAAGTCATCGTCTTCTTTCAATTGACTACTCTTAATTCCAACGTTCGCGACTTCTGGTTGTGTGATGGATGCGTCAGCTAAGGTGTTAGGTTTTTTTTCACCTTCTTTTCCTCCTTCGCGTTACGGTTTTGAGCCAGCCTGCTTATTACCATCTTTTTTTTTTTTTTTTTTTTTTTTAAACACTTCTCTAAACCCAAACTGCCTACTGTTATTTTGACCCCCCCCAGTTCTTTATTACGCCACCTTGACACCCTCGCTGAGTACCCCCGTTAATTTAATATATAAAAGGCAAAATGTGTGTGTTTGTATGTCTGCCAAAAACTTTCAGCACACGCAACAAACACTAATAAAATTGATATCGTTAGAAAATCAATCTTAAAACTGGAAAGTTTAAAAAAGAGAGATGATGTGTTGGAACAGATTTATATTTATATAAAATAATACAAATAATACACATTGGTCTTTACTGGACTGGAGGATAGTAGAAGAATATATTTTTTGTTACAATTGTTCATCTGATAATATATTCAAATAACCAAAACAGACAATGTGTTGATATTAAACATTTACAGCACTAATCTGTTAGTTTTTCTTTACTTGTATACATTTATTTATTCAAGTGTTCGCTCATCATTACCTCCTCTTTTGAGAGTCAGTGTATTATATGTTCAAATTTAAGCAAAATTATGCCCCTTAAGTTGTATATTTTTGCTAGTATATGAAAAAGTAAATACAGGATATTATTTTCAACACTTCCATGTTTGTGTAAGTCATAGCACTATCAAATAGATGCTAATTTTTCTAATTTGCCAAAGAGATAAATGAAATGTAATCCCAATTAATTTTAACTCCTCCATTCTTACTCTCATCTTGAGAAAATAAATGTTTAACTACAAATCATTATGAAAACATTTGAATTAATGTTTTGATACACTATAAGAACAGACATCTAACAAAAACCTTAGCCTCTATCATTCTAATGTCTCTCATAATCCTAATTTTTTTTTAAATATTTTTTCAGACCGAGACAAGAAGATGAGAAACAAAAGCGCATTGATAATGATCGGGAAATTGAGCGTGAAAAGGAACGAGAACGTGAGAAAGAAAGAGAGATTGAGCGTCAAAAAGAGATAGAGCAACGTGAGCAACAAGAGAAGGAGCGTCTGCGGGAGTTAGATCGGCAGCAGTTGGAGCGACAGCAGCATGAGGCAGAACGTCGCAAAGTAGAAGTAAACTATATACGAGAAGATGACCGCAGACATTCCTTGCATCAACAATCAGATTCATCATATTCAGGTGAGTTTTGAGCTGACATTTTGATTTCAGCCCACCTTATTCCATGTGACTCTGGCAATTGCATCAAGGATCTATTTTCTTTTTATGTATATTTGCTCAATATCTTGCGTTATGTTGTGTTGTAGTTAAGTCAGCTTATTAATACACAGGCAATTAGCACATTATCAACATGCATACTAGAAGCTTACTGATTTTTGCTCAGCTATTTTTCGGGGTAAATCCAAAGAGTTCAAGTAAAGACTTCAACATAAACAGGCTGGCATTTTATCTCTCCCCTCATCACCATGATGATGATAAGGGGCAGAGCTAAACTCAAGATCAACTGGAATTATATTACTTTTATACCTGCCGACCAAGTAACTGAACGCACATATCTATATTCTTACTGTATTCTTGTACCAGTTAAATATATTATTGTAGAAAAGATTTTCTTCAAACTCTGGTGTGACCCATTTCTTATTCAAGTCAAATACTAAATGATCCTAAACAGAAACACAATACTGGCGGTTCAACAAACAAAATATCTAAGCATAATATTTGACAATAAACTAAATTTCAAGGCACATATTGAACATCTAATACATAAATGTCAAAAAGATATAAATTTACTAAAGGCAATATCGAAAATGAACTGGGGTATTGACCACAAGGTCATGTTCAGAATCTACAGATCCCACATTAGAATAAAACTTTATTATGGGTCCCCCATTCACAGGGCTACATGTCAATGCTACCTTAAAAAATTACAAACTATTCATAACCAAGGACTTAGACTAAGCCTAGATGTTTTCCGCACCTCACCAACACAAAAGTTTATACATAGAAACTAGTGAACCTCCACTAACCATTAGATGGGAAAACTTATCCCTCTAATATGCAATAAAACTTCAATCTAATCCAAATAATCCAACATATCAACAAAGAATTAAACCCCAGTTGAATAATTTTTTCAGCAGTTTAACCTCAAACTATTCCCCTATTCAGTGTCTGTATCAAAGAAGCAATACAGTATATAAATCAAAATGCCAACAACATAGCAGCACACACAATAAGAAGTTTGCCCCCATGGATTATCACAAAATCTGACATAAATTTAACTTTAACCCAACAAAAAAATAAATGCAACTAACAACCATATCTGCTAAAAAAGATTCAAAGAACTAAGAGACAGCTACTCAGAATATAATGCGCTGTACACCCACGGATCAAAAACCATAAGTGAAACAGGAACAGTAGCCACTAATCAATACGGACAAACCAGACTACCAAATGATGTATCCATCTATACAGCCGAACTCCAAGCAGTTAAAATGGCTCAGGATATGATGAAGAACTTAGAGAAAGACAAACACATAATATTCTCAGACTCTCTATCAAGATTGGTAGCAATCCAAGAAGCAAATGAAAATCACCCATACATACAAGAAATATTAGAAAAATATATATATCTAAAAGACCACAGCAAAACAGTAATCTTGGCATGGATTCCTAGCCATACAGATATTAAGGGAAATTAAACAGCCGACACACTTACGAAAAAAGCTACTACAATGAGAATAACAATTCTTAAACTTCTATTTACAAACTACAAAACGAAAATCAACTCTACATAAGAAGAAAATGGCAAACTACATGTTTCCGAACAACAAACTTCATAAACCCACAATTAACTTCATAAACCCACAATTAAACTGAAATCACAGAACCACTATCTAATAAGACAAGACATCATATTAAGTAGAATTGGACACACATACTTAACACATGCCTACCTGCTCAAAGGAGACACAGCACCCTTATGTACCTGCTGCAATCAACTACTCTCAGTCACCAATATGCTGATTAACTGTAAAAAATATAAGAACATTCGCAGGAAAAGCTATCACACAACAACCCTTGCACAGTTATGCTAAGAAGTACCTGGCCCCTCAAATAGTAGAGTATTTTATAAAAGCAAAATGTGTTCAACTCATATAAAGCAAAAACTAACAGAAATTAGTTTGACAGCAATAACATTAAGCAAAAATTACTATTACTGACCTAAACTTTCTTCCGACAAACTAATCACTTTCAGATTGTACAAACTATACACACATATAAACCATATTTGGCATAAAATGACCCACTGCAGTTGATTTGCCGTAAAAGCAAACTGTTCCTCCTCAAGTCCAATACTTAGAGACACAGCTGATTCCACAAAATGGCTATCTTCTGTCTCAACACTCTCAGTAGATATCACTATTCTAAAATAATATCTATGACAAAAAGGTTCTCTTAAATTGTGGTACTCAAATGTGAGATATTTCTTGTAGCAAGTGATTATATAGTGATGACTAAACAGTTATTTTCTGTTTCATCTTTGAAATTGTGAAAGACAAAAATAAGTTTTTATGCATACATGTATGGAATGTTAACGCGCTTTCCTCCTATTTTCAGGAGTCATTCGTCTCATCTGTTGGACGAAGATAAATAAAACTCTTTATCATGAAGAAAGACACACAAAGGAGACTTTACTGAGTTTTTTCAAGGTTTTATTTGGATAGAACTGATTTAGGAGAGAAAGACTAATGTTGGTACTTCTGCATTTACCGACCTCACAGTTTCTAGAGTTTCTCGGGTCTGCTCGGACATTAATGGGAATAACTGGAAGTGGCTGATCCCGAAATGTTAAACCACTATGAGAAAATTATGATGGTAAACAGGAAAAACATGGAGATACAAGAAATAAAATTGCAAACCTGTATCTAACCCACTCCAAACCCTAACCCAAACCTGTGTGATTAAAATTAATTTTTTATTTCTTTCAATTTATAAAAAAGTAGCCTTCTTGGATTTGTATTAGTTAAAAACAGTGTGTTTGTTAAAAATTGAGAAATACTTCTATGATCTTTTCCGGTTATTTCCATCAGTTACCGAGTGATTCCGAACAAACTTTGTGGAAATTTCAACTTGGTAAACGCAGAAGCACCCTAATGCCATCTTAGTTAACTGTTTACTTTACTTCCTAACTTACTGAAATGAGCGATGCAAACGGACAGACATCTGAGTAACATTCACTTAGATTATTTCTACATTATTTGCAGCTTTTCATTTGTATGGCTTCTATGGAGAGACTGATCTGAAAACCCTAATTTTCTCTGCACTCAAAAACGTGACGTCATTCTTTGTCTCTGTTTTATTCACAGCATTTGGCCTCTACCTAAACTTTACATCAGTCTTTCATTCAACTCTGGAAACGATTTTGTTTACAGATATGGATTAATTATCATGCATTCGGTGTGACCCTTGTCAAAATTCACACTAGCTAACTTAATTCTTACCGATATAGGGTCCTTAATATGTAACTATACAACCCTTTGAACCTCTGTACATACTGATTTCTATATGAGATAATTTTATATAATTCTATATTGCTTAGTCTTGATTAAATTTTTAAAAGTATATTCATATTTAATGTTTCTCAATATATTTTCAAATTGTTCTCCTTTGCATATCTTTGAAGCATACAGTCACACAACAATTTGCCATTATTTTTCACGTATTCCTTTGCAATTTTATTATATTCTGCAATATCTTTCAAGCTGCACTGTTGGACAGTAGAGGATAGATAAAGCAATGTTACATTGTATGGTCTTCCTCTGCACATTTGCAGATTGTTGGGTTAATTTTGTAGCCCCATTTAGTCATAGGAACTTTTCCTGTGCTCAGGTGATTGAACATTTTTTCACTGGAGCCAGAATGCTTCTGAGCTGGGTATGAAGGCCTCAGAAGGGGAAATTCCCATGCTAGTAGTGGGGGAGGGGGCATTATCTAGCCATTTCAAATTAAAATGTTATGGGATATGTGTCAAGGAGGAAGGAGGACGAAGTAGACTATTAAAACAGGATACAAATATTCAAGTCACAAAATACTTGAAAAGTTATAAAAGAGCAGATGTTTATACACTGACATACATAAGATAGCAAAAATTGAACTAGTCTCTTTCTTCTCCAACATGAAACAAATTAGATATCAAAAGCAAGCATTACACAATTTTACTTTTTCGAGTTGAAATCAACAAAGATAAATCTAAAAAAAAATTTTTTGGTTTTATTTTTTTAAACATTTTTCCCTCTCATTTTCAGGTTCTATTACTCAGGGAACTCCACGTGATGTGTTGTATGGGGATCGGTTGGCACCTCCCTCATCAAACTCGTCGAATGGGATCCCTGATCTTAGCCATCATCCCCACCGAGGGAGCCGAACAAGTTATGACCACGCAGATCATGGCAATAGTGGGCTTATGTCCACGTCATCGGCGCATCAACTAAAGCAGGAACAACAAGATACTCATCAACCCAGCAACAACAGACACAGCAGCAGTCCGGCAGTCCATATTGATGTTGTGGACCGCAGGAAACACCACTCCAGCTATTTGTCTAAGGTAAAAAAACAAAGCAAAACAAAAAAAACATAAGCTGTTTTACTTCTCCATTTTTAA
>NC_136487.1:82631406-82873906 GCF_053919585.1 Euprymna scolopes | reverse complement strand
GTCGAAGGAGCAACAACCCCAATGTCAACATGAGTGGGGATTTTAAAGTTGAGAATGTCAACAAATGAATTGTCCTCACTACAGTTTGTGTCCGATCTTGCATCCTGATTATGGAACAAAATGATGACTACTTCTCGTCCCGGGTACTGTTTTCCCATCTGTACACTTCTTCTCTATTCTACTCCTCACTTCAACCATATCTTCCATGTCGATTCCTAAGAACACAATGGACTTCGTTTCAGCTTGGCACACTTCCAGTACTGCTTTGTAAGTTAGAATCTGGTTGATCAATGTTCTCTGCAAGCTTCACTTTGCTGCATGCCGTTTAATGGCACCACCAATCCCATCACAAGGGGATTTCCCTGGTTGCAAAAAATATCCACTCAGCGTCGATACCTTTGTGAAAGCACAGAATAAGAAACTTTTTAAAGTTCTTATATTGGCCACCACAACCATCTGAAACAGATTTTGTTGATACCAGTGAGATGTTGTTTAATTAAATCTGTCATCATCTTCTGTAATTTGTGAACAAAGCAAGTGTTGTGTGTATTGTCGTCAGAGATAAAACATAGCGAGTGATGCTAGCATATTACAAGAGGATGAAGTGTTCAGTACTCTTTGCTCAAGTGAAAACTTTGTATCTCATTCTGAATGAGAAACTTATAGTTTTCAGCAAAATCCCCCAATATCATAACCTCATTTTTTCCCAAATTTTCTTTTGTTGCCTTCACATAACGTTTTCAATGTTTCATAAAAGTCAGTGTCAAAGTTTTACAAACTGATACACAGTAGTAGTTAAGTTAGAGTTTCTAAAAAATAGCACAAAAAGTTTTGTATTAAGAATGCCTGATTAGTAGATATTAAATAAACAATTATTTTTTCAACTAATTACCATTTATTTAATTAAAAAAAGAAAAGAAAACAAAATAAATATACATCATTTTATTGCATATAAAATCATTTAAACTGTTTTTTTAACTTCTAGGGTATTATTGATAGAAATATTTTTAATTAATTTCTAAAAATTATTAGATATTTTTTAAACTAAATTCATTTTTTACAAAACATTCTACAAAAATGCCCCAAAAATGTGAATTAGGATTTTTCCTGAAAAAACATTTAGTTTTTTTTTGTTCTTTTATTTTAAACAAACTCCCCAACCTTCATAAAAAAATTCAGTGGGTGTGGGATAAGAATTAAAAAAACAAAAAAAACAACTCTTTTTTCAATTTATGTTTTTCACATGAGGTAAAAATAATACATGTATTAGTTTTTTCATTTTTAAATAATTTTAATTTATGGTGGGGTGAGTAGAAAAACAAATTCAACCTTAAGAAAAAAAAAAATAAAAACCTATTTACTTTTCATTAATTTTGTAATATCTAGTAAATGTTTAAATGATGGGGGAGAGGTCTGACAGAAAATAAAGCAGGTTATGTAATAACAGTATTGAAAGTTATAGCAGAAAATAAACTCAAAGTTATTGCAATTGAACATGGCCATGCTGAAGGCATTATTTGTTATTAAATCTGCTCTTTCAAAAGTGGAGTTAGTGCACTGATGATGAAACGTTTCGAGAATTGTTGGGTTTTGTGCAGATGGGACAAATGTAAATACTGGACAGAGGAATGGTGTTGTGACACTATTAAATTCCCCATCTCATAGACTTCTACTGCACAACACACTGGTTTGAATTAGCCCTATTGAAGTCCCATTCACTCTTCCAATGTCTGTCAACATCAGATATGAAAGACTTACTGCTTCAAGAACAAGAGAGAACTTAAAATTATTGGAGAAGAACTAAAAGAAAGAATTTACTTGGTAGTGCCAGTGAAGGATACCAGTTGGGTTCCCCACCCCATGTAGACAAGGCAATGAGAGTCTTTTTGCAATGAAAGTCCTGTTTTTGGATCAAAGAAAAACTAAAGAAGCATATTGGTTCTACAGTTGACATTACAATTAAAGAACTGGAGTCAAGGTTTCAAAATCTGTTGGGAACAAACAAAAGTGTAAATACTGAAGATGTGGTGAAAAGCTTCATTAAGATGTTTATGTACAATCATGACACACGGCCAGAATGTAAAAGAGAACTGATCCATTTTGTAAATTATGAAATACATTACTTTTGAATGGTTTGGAAAACTTCTGGTAGTTTCAGGATGCAATATAGAGCTTGTTCATACAGAATGGAAACACATTGAATTCTTTGTTGCAAATAATTTCAGGGACAAATTTGAATATAATTAAAGATTAATTCTCTTTTATTACTGAACAGATGCCTTTCCTCCCTATCCGGTTAATTGTCTTTACCTGCTACTTGCATCAAACAAAAAAACAAAACAAAATAGTTTCAGCCAACTTAAAGAAACACTAGAAAGCATCAATACCACTTCTAAAATGAATAGGAAGTCAAAATAAAATTCAGCATTTTCTGTTTATGGTGAAGTCAAGTGACTCCTTGTACACTGTCAGGAAGTGAGGCCCATAAAATTGCCCATCTTTGAGGTTCGATTATGAGCTAACGAGGAAAGAACCAAACACCTTTTTTGGAGGAATTTAAGTTCAGACTATCAAGGAATAAAAAAAAAATTCAATTTCCAACAGTGCCACATGTTTTTTTTGGGGGCCACCTTAAACCAATACCCAAATCTCGGCTTAAAAGTTCAATAACTCAGAAACAGTTCATTTTCAGAGGTTTTGAACGTGATGTTTGGATTCCTCATGTGGAAAACCTTGTCCATGCAAATTTTCAAGTTTCTACCTAGTTTAGAAATTGATTTGTGCCCAAAAACGTAAATTCATAATGTTGTGAATTTGCGCATTGATGCAAAATTGCGATATTTCCGGAACCACTTAGAGTTAAAAGCTCAGATTTTCAGGATTCCCTAGTTTTTATGATACCAACATACGATGAAAGTTTGGAAAAAAAATCAGAGAGGTAAGGGTGCCATGGTCTGGATGATATGATATGGAATTACCCCACATACAACTCTCCAACCTCATTCCTTAGCCTCTGAATCATATAAATAGTTGAAAAAATAACCTTGTTTAACATATGAATGTAGATTTGTGCATGAAAATAGGTTTAATCGACTATTCCTGCCAAGGTCAACTGTTTAGTTTTAAATTTTGACCCCTTAGCAACAATTTTTACCGGCTAAAAATTAAATCAAAAGTGTGCTACATGTCCAAATACCTATATATCAAATTTCAACTCTGTAGACCAAATATTCAAAGATTTTGGTAGAGACTTTTAGCACAACACTGACAAGGTTACTTTTTCTTTATATATATTTTCATATGCTAGAACGTTTATATATATATATATATATATATATATATATATATATATATATATATATAAATAAATATTTCCGTATGCTAGAATGTTTCCATCTTAATTCGACTCGACACAATCATGCAGAATGTAGAAACTATGCATAAATAAAATTCAGCGTAATAGTGAAATGAAACCAATCATCTAATAAGAAACCATAAAAAAATGAGTAAGTAATTAATTAACGTTCATTTTTCAAAGGAATATGCAAATTAGTTAACTTTTATATAGTCGCTTACATATCCATGACTGAGTATATTAAAAAAGTTAATTTTAATAATTTTTAAATAGAAAAAGTACACTCTTAATATCAATGTCAGAGTGAGAACCCCCCCCCAAAAAAAAACAAAACAAAACAAAAAACCTCCACTTTATAAGCTATACAGATTAGCTGCATTGAATAGAAAGGCTCGGACAATTGCGTGTGTATGTGTTAAAGAAAGTCAAATGTTCATACTTTAGTTGTACTTTAATGAAATAAAATATCTCACCCAATTCTATAAATATAAAAAGTGAAGCAATTCAAATCTTTAAGATACTGTAGATGTAAACTTAGGTTATATTCTAACTCCAGTTTTGTTGATATTAAAGTTTTAGAACATGATTACATAATATTGATTAGGTCATAAACTTTGTATTCTTCTGATTATATACACACACACACACACATATATATATATATGTGTGTGTATATATATATGTGTGTGTGTGGGTGGGTAGGTAGGTAGGTATGTATATATATTTAGGCAGCATTCTTTCCTTGAAGAATGTTTCATTAAATAATATAGACAATTCCTGTCTATGAATTATTGTTCTGATCCTTTAGTTTTAGTCTTTTTGTTTCTGGTAAGAACTGGCTGACGTAATTGTTATAGTCACTTTTGACTAGTACTTTCAGATCTATTTCCAGGGATGATTCCCAGTGAAGATTTTAAGTTATTTATAGAGGTGATATTTTTTTCTCCAGTAAATCACATGCTATTAAGTATATTAATAAGTTCTACATTACTTTTAATGACATTTAAAAATATTCATGCTACTGAAATTTTTTTTTTTTTTTGTTTAATTATTAACACTTCTAGTATATGAAGTTTTTGTTCGTTAGCAGCATGTTCAAGAATAGATATATTGCCCATTAAAAGTTTTCAAAATTGGGAGCGCAGACAAAAAACTGATTTGCCTCAACTCAAAAGCTTTGAAGTATTTTGAGGTTTTGTCCCTTGCATTTAAAGGTTTCAAGCAAGTGGGATTAGGTGAGTATATTCAAGCATTGTATCACCAACGTTTTAGCATGATATAGAAATTCCACCTTCTTTGCAGCAGCCTTTGCAATATCCTCAATGTATTTGTTCCAGGAAAGAAGCTGAGTAGCATAAAATGTTACCATCCATTTACAGCCCCATTCCACTATGGATTGAAGGCCGTTTTCTAAGGATTCTGCCATTGCCTTAGATATGTGTACATCCATTTTTCCCTCATGTTTATTATAGAACGTTGTATCAACCACTAGCCTTTCCCTCTTGGACAGAGTGCACAAAAATGTTCTAACCTAACAGATCTTGTATTGTCTGACAAGTTCCAGCCCGTTACATCCTTATCTAATGTTGCATCCCGATGCTTGTTTCAAAAGTACTTACATGGAACATGCTTTAATGAATTTAATGCACTTTTACCTCTTCAATGCAAACACTCTTGACCCACCTGACTAGCAGCAAATCACACCTTTCTCTGTAGAGGTCCTTAGATGCCAGATTTCTTTCCTGATTTTCTTTCCTAAGACCACTTGCCTTTAGAATTACCTTTCTGTTCCCTGTCTCCTTAACCGTACCAACATGCAATTTTTTTTTAATGTGAATAAATATTTTGTTAGATAAATATCTAGGTTGTTCGTCTTTAAAGCTACCCTCTATCATATATGCTTCAGTAGCAATTTGCCTTGTTTTGGGTGGAAAAAGTTTTAAAAAAATTATTTTTTGTGAACCCAGAAAGGTTTGCTTTCAGTTAGATTGTAAAGACCTAGAAGAGTTCAAGAAAATTTGAAACGAGTATGTGTGTGTGTGTGTGTGTGTAGCATGTTATGTTCAAGATATAACAATTAAAAATATGAACGATATGAAATATAATTTCAGGAAAATGATACTTCCCTTTATTTTCAACAATAACAAACTTCAGAGGTCTTCAGACGTACCTCTCCACCGTACAGTATATCGATACTCTGGCTGACTGGGATAGCTTCTGTACATTTATATCTGATCTACCTCTGCATGCCATGTTTAAACAGAATGTGTCCTCTATAGTATCAGATCTGACTGAATGGTTAATTGTAGGTATAGACCGATTCATACCATCCAAAAAATTCCAACAAAAACCTAACAGCCAGCCAGGGTTCTTCCCAGAATGTGTTGCTGCCATCGTGCACAGAAATCACTTTTTCCATAGCTACTAGCATAATAGATGTACTGAGACTAAAGCTGCTTTCAAGACTGCCAGCAACTACTGTAAAAGAGTAATAAAAAAATGCAACTATATGCTCAGTCTGTTAAATCCAAAGTAGCTGAGCAGCGGCTTGGTTCCCACCAGTTTTGGCAAATAGCAAACAGGATCCTGAACAGAAGCGTGCGTTCTATCCCAACCATCATTAATGAACCCGAGGTAATCTCGTCAGCATCAGGCAAAGCCAAACTATTTGCCAAGAACTTTGCAGCTAACAAGGCCATCAACTCCCCGTATTTCCTCCTATAACAGACAACACGCTATGCAACATACAAACATCTGTGTGTGATGTCGCCAAGCTAATCAAGAACCTTGATCCCAGTAAAGCAACTGGCCCTGATGGCATTCCAATTATAGTGTTAAAAAAGCTTCAACCAGAACTTGCTCCCATACTTACAAAACTGTTTAAGCGTTGTCTTAAGGAGAATTGCTTCCCAACACCCTGGAAAACCTCATCAGTATGCCCTGTATTTAAGAATTCAGGTGATAGGTCATCTCCCTCTCAGTACAGACCAATAAGTCTCTTGTGCATCATGAGTAAGTTGCTGAAATCCATATTAAATAAAGAAGTAGTTAACCACCTCAGCAGAAATAACCTTCTTAGTGACATGCAATATGGTTTCCATTCTGCTAGATCTACAGCAGATGTGCTAACAGTTATATCTCATAGGATTAGTGAATCTCTCGACAAAGGCTTCCTTTCTAGGGCAATTGCTCAAACATATCAAAGGCCTTCGATAAGGTATGGCATAAAGGCTTACTTCACAAGATGTCCAGCTACGGTATAACTGGAAATGTTCTCTCTATCATTAAATCATTTCTCTCTGATAGGCTCATATAGTAGTGGTTGATGGGCAGAAATCAGAATCCCACAGTATTAATGCTGGAGTCCCTCAGGGGTCCATCCTGGGCCCAACTCTCTTCCTGATCTACATCAATGATCTCCCAAAACACATACTTAAATCATTCGTTGACATCTATGCAACACATCAAAGGCCATAAATGACAAAGTTCTCTCTGATTCTCTCTCCTCTGATCTTGAGCACGTAGTACAATGGGGGGGGGAGGTAGCTGGTTACTTTTAATGCATCTAAAACCAAGCTTCTATCTTTACATCATCAACGCTCTGATCGCCATCTGGCATGAAATGGATAGCTCTCGTCTTGAGGAGGCTCCATGTTTTGACAAGCTTTTGGGATTGACCTTTACTCCTGATCTGAAATGGAACACGTACATCAAGTCTGTTGCCAAGTTCGCTGGAAAAATGGTAGGATCCTTTTACCACTCCAGTAGATATCTCACTGCTAATGCAATTCTCTATTTATATAAAAGCCAAGTATGTCGAAGGATGGAGTACTGCTGCCACATCTGGGCAGGAGCTGCTAAAAACAGCCTATCCTGCCCTGACAGAGTACAAAATAGACTTTGTAGCTTAGTGGGGGATGCCCTTTTCTCTTCCCTGCAACCTCTCTCCCACAGAAGAGATGTTGCTAGCCTGTCTTTGTTTTATCGTTATTTCCATGGCAAGTGCTCGTCCAAGCTCCAATCATTGGTCCCCCCTTGCCAATCTTTCACGAAAAACACCCATCTAGCTGAAACCACTGTCAGTAATTTTCAGGACGAGGGAGTGAAGCTTGCGAGGGAGAACGAAAGGGAGTCAAAATTAAGAACAACCAGCAAGTTGGACTGAGTGACTATTCATTCTATTAATAACGAAATTCAATGACAATAAGATTCCCTTTTTTGTTTTTCTTTTAAATGTTTAGTCAATAAGAAAGTTTCAAAAATCTATTTACCACTAGTTCAGAAGGCATTTTCTGCAACTTTCCGTGGCGTGAGGGGATGTATTTTCCTTTTGTGTTTTGGATTTTTTAGGCTGGACTTATCCATGAATCAGGGACCCAAGTTACCTTATTGAGTACAAGCTCATAGCTGATCTGCTTCCCTTTCCACAGTTATTTATATGGCAACATAACCCATTCTAGGTTATTGTAGAACCCTCTGGGACCTTCTAAAACTTCTAGATCCTTCTAAAATTTCTATTATTATACTCTGGCTTTTAAACTATTTCATGAATTATAAACTTGATTTGATTATTAGGACTGCCTAAAATACTTTAGAACACATTTTAAACTGTTTTATCATTTTATAGAAATGCTCCCTCGTAACAGTAGAGATAAAGAAAATGTATTTCACATGTCTTGGACTTTGTGCGTGCATTAAGTGCACATGTCGGGTTAGACAAGGAAGCAAAAAAAAAAGAATCCCTTTGTGTTTTAACTTTTATAATTCTCAATGTTAGTGAACCTTAGTGTGTTGAAAAGGGAGATTATTAGGTCTGAATGTCCACTGTCCACCCCCCTTATTAAGCCACTAGCCAAGGTGCCCGGTATTGCCCGGGCATTTGGAGGTGTGTGTGTTGAGCAAAAAAGTTGTAGTAGGCAGGCAGGCTTGAACTCGTACCGCAAAGGAGGAAAAGAACATGAAAAAAAAAAAAATCGACGTCTTTGCTGTAGCACCCATCGCCAAACCAGAAGTGATGAATGTTTAAATTAAGGCTAGTCAATCGAAAGGAGGGAATGACTTTTGAAAATATCAGCAAAAAAAGCGACCCCTCCCTGTAGAAAAGTTCCCAGTTAAGGGTAAAAGAATTAATGTTTTCGACCAATTTTTTTATACTTGTCGTCCGAAGGGTCGAGCTTCAAAATGATACCGATCTTGTGAAAATCCGTTGCTTCTGTTAAAAGTTTTGGGCAGACATACAAACATACATACATTTAAACAGGCAGGTGAGATTTATATTATAGACTAGCGGGGCTACCCGGCGTTGCTCGGGACCGTATAAACAATGAAAAAATTGAATTTGGTTTTGTGATATATTTATTATTCTTATGAGAGAGGAATTTTGTATGTTTATGTATCATTTGCTATTTCGAGCAAAAAAATATTTTACCTGTATAAGACGTGTTTTACACATATGAAATAATTGTATCTTACCTAGGGTAGGTAATTTACAGCATGTATATGCAAGGACAGGTAATATGCAACACATTTATCTCATCAAATCCCAAGCGATGCCAGGTATTTTGCTAATATATATTCTCACCTATTTCATTCAATCCCAGGCAACGCTGGGTGTTTTACTAGTATATATCTCAATCAATCTAATTCAATCCAAGGCAACGCCAAGTATTCTGCTAGTATATATTTGCATCTATCTCATTACATCCCAGGTGACCATGTATTCTGCTTGCATACATTTGCATGTATCTCATTGAATCCAGGGTGACTCCTGGTAATCTGTAAGTATATGTTGACGTATCTCGTTGAATCCCATAATTCTTGGATTGTTACACATTTCGACAATTTAACCCACATTATCGCTCACCTGTCTAAAATAATAACTTTAAGGCATTGTCTTGGCTGGTTTTTCATTACAAACACATCATCCAAATAACTCACATTTAATCATTTTTCATAATATTTGGATATGTTACTAATTTCAACAACCATGTCATGATTTAACTTACAAAAAAAATTCCAAGGTGTAGTTGCTCTAGATATAGCATGAAGCCACTTGATGTAAAAAACTAACAAGAACAAATGATTATCGCAAAGAAAGAAGCCTATTAGCCTTAGTCTTAAAAAGACCAAGGCTAGAGATAGGAGGAAAACAGTCAGCACAGAGTTCCACAAGCTTGCAGTTCTTTGAAATGAACTACTGGAATAAGAACGTTTTGCAATGATGTATCAAAATCGCAAATTGATGGAGACCACTAGACCATCGAGTCAAAGAAACTGGAAAAAAGGAAGTAGAGAATAGATACAAAAATTTCGACGTACACATGCCATAATATTATTTATAGAGAAGACTGAGACTAGCAATATTAGCTCTGTGAGAGAGAAGTTGCAGAGAAGGGTGGGCGCTAATTAAATTACAGATGTGTTTATGCACCTTTTCAAAAATCCTTAAATGGAACAAAGATTCATCAATCACAATATAACAACAGTACTCCATACATTTGTAGAGATAGAGAATAGTCTCAGATGTGAGAAAATGTTTAAAGAAAATGTTTTTTACAAAAAGCATAAAGAGCAATGAATCTAATTATATAAACTTCAAGAAATATTTGATGAGACCAAAAAGTAATAACATTTTGTGCTTTCTCATTGGCTTTTAAATCGAAAAAAAAAAAAAAAAAAAAAAAAAAAAAAAAATCAAAGTATTCAGCAACCCATATGAGCTAAAAATAAAGATTGAAAATTAAAAACATAAATACTTATTTTAAATAATTAAGTCACAAATCCCAAATATATCAACATTTGTACCACAAATACAGAAACTGCTATTGCATTACAGAGATAATAGTTATGAATACTTTTAAGGTTTTGCAGATCCAAATTCAGGTTTTAATAATTTCACAAATTTAATAGGAATTCCTTATACAATCTTACATTTTTTATGAAATATTCACGAACATCTAACTTGTAAATGTATGTGTTGTATTAACGAACGAAGAGTAAAATATAAACTCCTTTGTTTTGTTTTGTGGCATATCAGCACTTTTTGGGTTATTTAATACCAAATCCAGTAATTTTGGAATAACATTTTATACTTCAAGTTCTTTATGTCTTCAAATATTTACTCATTTTGTTATGTTGGTTGTTTTATAGAGGAAAATTGTTTTTGAGTTTTTGAGCAAAAGGAAAAAAAACAAAACAATAACATCAATGTTTGGTGCATTTTATATCAAGAAACCAATATCTTCAGACAGCCTAATCTGGTACCACCTAATCTCTTTTGTAAAAGTAATAAAATTTTAAACTTAAAAGATGTATGCATTATGTGATGCTCAATACAGCATTAGTGAGTCGCGCTCAGATTCTTTTCAATTTTCAATCTCTGGATTTGTAACACTGCAGGAACAAACCAACAAAGCAAAGAAATAAAAATCCGATTCAGCATTTTTTTTTTAAATGCAAATGCAATGCATTTATTCATGGTTCTTCCAAAACAATGCATTTTATAAATTTCCTAATTTTTTTTTCGCGCACACACGTGCTTATCAAAAGTCTGTTTCCCCACCACCTTATGCTGGCCAGCACGTTCTCACCTTCATATTTACACATCCATCTTTCCCCAGCACGTAACTTGCTTCTCTTCTTGACCATGTGGTGTATTTTTCTCCCCTTTTTTTTGTGATGCAAGTTCACATACACTTGCTAATTTGCATACATGCTTTACCAGTTGCTGCTGCTAATATTTCTGCTAGTCAGCTATCCTTCGGCTACTTCTCATATTTTCACACGTGCCCATATACACTCTGTGACAGATTTAGGCCTTTATTTTCTGTTTATTTTCCTCAATTTATTGCATACTTTCCCACATAGCCAAATCAGCTAGCATATTTCCTCCCCCCCCCCTCAAAAAAAAAAAAAAAAAAAAATTAACGCGACTTATGATGAGAAGGTAGGTAGATAACACTTTACACATTTCGTTTTGACAAAATCTCCTGTATACGGTTTTTACGTTTTTATTTTTTTAAAACTTTGTTTCATAAAAGAATAAAATGATATAAATTAATAAATATCTGAACCCATCAATCAATGGTAGCACTCCTAAAAAGATGATTGCTTGATTTGGTTATTAAGGACAAGTCATAGTCATATTCTTATGTGAAGAAATCGATTTGATCATGAAGTGTCTGCAGGTGCAACTAAATACAGTGTGACCCCCCCCCCAAAAAAAAACGGGCCCTAACTCTAATTAGGCCCCGTTTCTTAGTGTTTTGTTTGAATGAAATGAAACATTGGTCATAACTAGTTTATTATATTCAAAACATCACATCAAACACTAGGGTATTTGGCCTTTTTTTCTCCGTTGATTGTAAAATGAAAAACAATTGAATGTCCTCTGTTTTTTTTTTGGTCACCCTGTAATAGAGGAAGGCAGAGAAAAATGATAGCATCAGTTTACAAGGGTTTTAATAAGTAGACCACCATAACCTGACAAAGATGACAGACCTTAAAATGCTTCTAAAAGGCAACACGTGTGGTGAGGATTGTCTCATGTACTCAAAGAATTAATATTGAAAGAATGCAACATTGTAGAAACAAATATACGTGACTTTTTACGGATTTCTAAACATGAAATATCAAAGTCTGTAGAGACTAGCTAAAATTCAACTCTACGTGACTCTTCTTTTTGGAGATTGAAGATTCAATCCTTAGTGTGAGGTGATACTAAGAATACAATTACAAATTATTTAAGATTTCTACAGGGTTATGGTGGACGGTACAAAAGCATGCGATTTCTATGAATTTAATAAACGATTCCATTAAAAATTCTGCCCAGACTTTTTTAATTAAGTCGAATTCTGGATAACAACCGCCTAGTTTTGTAATAAAAACAGCTATCATCAAAGAGTATTCAGCATTAGTTCAAATTGAATTATTTTTGCTTAAAAATAATTTTTTTTTCCACAAAATGTCAAATGTTTTTTTTTTTTCATGTTAGCTATAAAGCAGCAGAATCTGGGTAAAAATTACCAACAAGGTGCGGATATAAACTATTTTATCAATAAGATTATTTGTTTATTTTTTCCGCCCTCCAAACAAGGCATATTGCCACTGATGACTACTGTGATAGATTGATAGGGGGCAACCTGGGTTGGAAGTTGGGCAATATAATGAAGTTTTAGGATATTTTGACAAATTTGGACGAAAATAAAATTGAATCTTTTCTATTCAAAAATATCCAATTCTTTGAGATCTTTGCAAAACATCCTTATAGTACATCACTATCTATGGCATAACCACGTTGACACAGCAGTTCTTTATATGCTGTTACATATGTGCGATAAAAGATGTCGTAAGGAAATTTATAACATAGGGGTATGAAAAATTTCCGAGAAGAATGAAAATTGATTATCTTTGTAACTCGTTACCAAAAGGGGAGGGGTACAAGGGAATTTACGGGAAAGCAAAAACTCAAGTATTTTTCTCTTTATGGCATATGTGGCACGGCAAAAAAAAAAAAAAAAAAAAAAAAAGCAAGTGGATAGAAACACAAGGACGAAGACAATAGAAATACAATGAAATAACGAGATAACAGACACTTTCCCAAATGATATAAAAATAGATTTATTTAAGATAAAAATAAAAGGGAAGAGTTTAACGAAAGAAAAAGAAATGTATTCAAAGTTATGGGATCTGGTGTATATCTATGCGTATTGAAATGGGCAAAAGTCCTTTTGGGAAGGGGGGGGGTAATCAAAGTCTTACAGGTCCCTTGCTTTTCCCTTTTTTGTTTCTTTTGCTGGTGTGTTTCCCAACTCGTCAACGACGCAGTTAATCCAAGATATTTCCTTCAGTGGGGAAAAAGTCCGAACTCTTTCCCCACCGAAGGAAATAGCAAATCCATGTGTTCTCTTTTCTTGCTTGCGTGTTATATATCTGTCCCTTTCGTGAGGGATAAGGGTCACATTGTCCACATTCGGTACATCCATATCTCCTTCGCATGATAGGAAAAAGTCATCGTCTCTTTCGTGAGAAAGTAAATTCATCGCATTCTCTCGCATGACTAGAGAAGGTCGCGTCGTCCACGTCTCGTATATCCGTATCCTTTTCGCATGAGGGGAAGAAGTCACCCCCCTCCTCGCATGAGGAGAGAGACCTCTTAACAGGTCGGCGACCCAAACCGAAAAGAGCGACTTCAGCTAGTGTCCAGTTAAAAAAAGGGAAAGGGGAAGCGATCCCACTTCCGGTTCCCCCCTCTTCTTCTCTGCTTCACAATTCGGTCTAAAAATAGACTTGACGAAATCTCCAGCTGGTAAAGTCTCTGCAAGTGTTAGTAGACCTTCGCTCAGTTCCAAAACGACTACTGTATTAGTGGGAATCATGTTTTATTTTGCCTCAGCAACAAAATATAAAAACAGAAAACGATATATCTCGTCAGCTAAAATTAAGTATTTAAATTTTGATTTAAATACATAATCCAATTTAAAGATCATGTCACAATGCATAGAAATGATATCATGATACCAAATTTATTTTGTAGCGCTATTAATTAACTACTGCTTAAATTTTGTTGGAAATTAAAAAAGTTGCCATTTTGTGTATGTGTGTTTAAGGCATGTTTAACCCAAACGAGACATATTGCCACTTGGATGCAAGGGGTTACTATTTGGGACCATGTTTAAGGGAGTTGAGCGAGATAATTTACATTTAAACTTCTGCATGTCAGTACAGTCAGGAAAGCAGGAAACAGGGAGGAAATTCCAATGTTCAGCAGTTCAAGGGATGAAGCTATTAGTGTAGAAGGCTTTCAGCCATCTAAGAACTTTTACAGTGAAGAGGTGAGATTTTGTTGCTAAATGAGTTTGTCAGAGGTTTGTCAGAGGGGGTAGAAGTGCGGTGAATTTATCCGTGCACATTCTATTAAAATACTTGTAAGATAAGTACAGGGATGCAACATTGCTACGATGGAGCAGGGGTTGGAGTTTAGTTGATCGCACGGGACTTACTAGATTGGAAGCTCTTCTTTGGACGCAGACCATGTGTTGCATACGGGGAGCACAGAAGAGAGACTAGATGTTACATGGCAGGAGGAGCATAGAAGAGAGTACTAAGATAATGTATAGGACCAATATGTGTGTAAGGGTGGCAGTGAAATTGTCGTATGTGTGACAGCAGAACTCTGCTACATGTCATACTTCCAGGAAAACCTAGAAATGGCTGTCTGAGAAATTTCACAACTTCACCAGCCCCACATCTGCCCTCTCCCTCACTAACTTGCCTCCTTGCAACTCCATAGACTATTATATGTGTAACGCAGTTGAAAAAAATAAAAAGTACATATTATACCATCTGCAACACCAAGGAAGTGATTGTGGCGAAGTGGTTAATGACACAAACTGACAACCTGAATGTGCCAAATTTTAATCCATTTTGTTCCACAGAAACACTTTCACTTAGAGATGTTAGCAACCATTACGTGGTCCCTCCCGTAACTACCTGATGTCTTTCTAGAAAGAATTCTAACTAGAAAGCTATCGGAGAAATGAATGCCAACAATAATCATCCAATTCATATGAAATGAATGAATAAATAATGCCCAACAAGAACAACAATCTGCAACACCAGGAACATGCTAATTGGCGGAATCAAACGTGTTCAATTGTCTCTGTAAAGGACACCTGGAGATCGTGGATGAGGCTTAGACCAGCTTTTTCGAATGAGCTCTATTCAACAAAAATTCATGGAAGAGATGCACATTGAGTTTGATGATGTATGGAAGTAAAACCTGGCTAGTAAGGTTGAGGAGATGCGTTGAATAGAACAAAAAGAAATGATAGGAGAATGATACATTGGATATGTAATGAGAGTTTTAAAGACAGGCTTATATCTTAGATGACTCTAGAGGAAGATTAAATCGTTACAGTATAGGGCAATATGTGCAGGACAGAAGGCTTTCATTGGTATGGTCTTATTAGAAGAAGAGATGAGTTTTGGAATTATTAGATATAGAGCAGTTCAGTTAGCAGAGGAAGGTCAAGGTAAACATGGTAGTGATATAGAGATATAGTGATATAGAGATGGATTGGTGAGAAATAAGGAAAAATAGATATTTGGCTAGCTGTAAGTTCCTTTTGGAACTTAATTTTTAAAAGATATCCCAACACATGCCAGCATGTAAAATAGATGTTAAACCATGATGAGGATGCAGCAGCAGCAGCAGCATATATTATTATTCTTTGCTTATTAAGGAATACTGTTCTTAAAGTTAAATGCAGACTTGAAAATATCTTGTCTATCATTGGTCTAATTGATCTTAATATTTCACTCATAGTTTTGGACTCGACAAATGGATTCATATCATACAGAAGAGAATCAATGTAAGTATACAAGAGCGCACGCGCACATGTATGCGTGTTACAATTGATTATAAATCAAAATCTGACATACAAATTAGTATCGTTGGTAGCAACAAAAATGGATAATTGGAAGCCGCAAGCGCAGCAGTTAATTAAAGGTCTAAAAGATTATGTTTGTTATAGACAAATAGAGACCTGTCATGAAAGATTCAATTTATTTCCACAATTCACCTATATTACAAAAAAAAAAAATAAATAAATAAAAAATAACGATGATTCAAAAACCAGATGATATCAAATCTCCAGCTGCCAATCGTTTCCGTCTCATGCAGTAATTTAAGTTCCCTTAATTAAGTTATTTTGCGAGCCGGAAGGCTAATAGCGACAACGCTTATCCTCAGTTACCATAGCGTGCTAAGGAAATGGGTGTCACTACACTACCAAGACAGGCTGCTAGCTATGTATCCATTTTGATATCTAGTTAAGATAGTACCCATATTACATACTGAATAACGTTGCAGTTTATAGACTCTGCTATTTAATGTGGTCTTTTTTTTTTGTACTAAAGAGTCACTGTTTATCAAGGCTCAAAGACCACTCAAGGTTAAGGTGGATGTGAGACAACGTGAGTATTGGTAATGATGGTTGAAATTGTGCCGAATTTGATTTAAGAGGATGTTAAAACAAGAATTTGTTAGCATTGGACTTGAAAAACGACCATATTGTAGTAATCTGGGAAGAAGTCCCATTATATTGTGTTTCACAGATGGGTACTTCTTCAAAAGAAACTTTGCTCGTAGAAGTTCTGTTTAGATTTAGGTATACGGAGAAAGAAAGGAAAATTATTTATAGTGGCTGTAGCTCAACGAGTTTTTTTGTTTTGCTTAATTGTTGTTTTAGAGAACCCTAGATTGGAGCTCAGTCGAGTACCTATTATGAAAATAATGATAGAATAGAGAAAGACTAATAACCTCTTCTGTGGAAAAAGAGGCTGTAGGGAAGAAAAGACATTTTCCACTGGATTTCGAAGCCGTTTTTTTTTTTTTTTTTTTTTTACTGTTAAGGCAAGAATGAATGCCTGAGAGCACCTCTCCAGATGTGTCAACAGTACTCCATCTTAAGCTGTATTTGGTTCTTCTACAGGTAGAATTTGTGTTCAATTAAACATATAAAAGAAATTGTTTGAGATAAATAGTGATTCAGTACTAAATAATAGACTCCCAAGTTCAAAAAGATGCATCTGAAGATGGTCGGAGGTTGCATCAGTTAAAACATTGTGAAAATAACAATAGAGATGAGAATAGTAATCAAAATAATACTGAATTAAAAAAATTTATCTGCCATAAAACGGACGAACCAAACTCAATTCTTTGAGCAGTAAAGCAAGTTTAAAAAAGGATTTCTTAAAATAAATTTTGGTTTTAAAGCAAAATACATAACTGGATTTAAAAACAATTTACTTAAAACAAAACTACATTTTAAAAATTGGAAGATGCTAAATTTTTACTTTTTAGCAAACAATAATGGTTGGACCTATGGGCCTAAATTCTAATACATATTAAATTGTTTTTAGCACGAATATGTAGTTAAAGCAAAATATGTTGTTTGGGAGTATAAAAATAATTTCCAACACAATTGGTAATGTTTACCTATTGATTTATTTTTTTGTATTATGTTACTGGTTCCCGAAAAATACCGGATAGCCTGTTGCATGGCCGCTTGTCAGTGTTAAAGTTAGAAATATTTTGATAAAGAAAAAAATATTATCAAAGCTAAATAAATATTTAAAGATAAAATATTTACATTAAAATAGTTCTTAGGAATTTTAACTGGTGAAAAGGAATTTCATAAGTAAAAATAAACACTGATGATGTAACAGAAATCAGTTGATGACGTCATTTATAGGGGGAGATTGTTTTTTTAGAGAAATGTAGAAATTAGTCAAGAGTTAGCAGACAGAGTTGGTAGTCAGAGGGAGAGAAAAGGTCTACTGACCATAATGGTTCCAAGCAGGAAAGACTATTGGAAAATGTCAATAGTAAAAATCTAAGACCAGTGTGCAGCGTTACAATGGGGAAACATTGGTAAATAAAGCTGCTATAAATACAACCAAAACTTTGGGTCGTACAAATCTTCATTTGCATCTTTTTGAAATTTAATAGAAACTATTAAATTGGAAAAGGTATGCTAAAAATGTTGGAACATTTGTTTCTAATGTTATTATTTATTTATTTTTTACATGATTTTGATTATGTTTTAAAAAAGATTAAAGAACTTTTAGCATTGATTTGGACATCAGATTACAGGTGCTGCAACTTATTTGATTTTTCTTTATGGAAATCACTCCAGACAAGGCATGAAGCCATTTGATGTAAGGAGCAAAATAAATAAATAAATAAATAAAAAAAAAACAATTCAAGATCAAAAACTAGCTAACAAGTGTTATATGGACAAATTCTGACCCAAACAGCAGCAATTCTTCCTCCTTTGTCAGACACATTGCTCATGGAATGTAGATTTAAAGGAGAAAATAAGGGAAGCTAACCGTTTAACTATGATGCCGCAACACACATACATACATTGTTTTATATAGAGAGATTTATATACCTTCTACTCCATATTAAAATTAAATTTAGTTTTTAACATTAACAAGACAAAACTAGCTTTTTGTAATGATAGGGTTCCTGTTCTTGAATAAAGAAAATGGATTTATTGTTTCCAATGCCATTCTGAATTTGACTGTACAAAGATTAATGGAGCACATAATGTTGTACATTCCACTGCAGGTGTATAGATGCAGTTAATTCGAATTCAAACAAACGGATACCAGAAGCGTAATCTTAAGTAAACTTTAACAGGCAGTAAAAAAATCTAACGTTTGTAAAAAATTTCAAGAATAAACACATTCCTTATGTCCACATTACTCAACGGCTGATTTAGGATTGAAAGGTCGATCAGCATTTGCTTGCTAATCCTGTTTGTGTTAATCGCTACACGGATGACTGCATTAAAATATCGAGTTACGCCTGAATACCTTTCCAAAAAGATGACAATCACTTAATAATGACAAAGATCGAGCTATATTTTTGGTTAGAAGTATTTTCTTTTCATCACGTATCACTTACTTTTTAAGTCAGCGACAACCTGTGATACTATTGACCCACCCCCTGCGAAAAAAAAAAAAAAGAATTCGGAATTTAAAAAAAGAAAAGAGGAAGGAAGCGTTTATGAGCAAAACAAAAGTATAGGAAGTTGTTCACCAAGGTACACAAAGGGAACTAAAATAGGATTATTAATCGAGGTGTGGTAATGATTTTTTGAGACAAAAAGACCAAACAAAAAAGGTCAATATGTTTAGAATTAGTTTTAGGAGTGTCAATGAGCTTTGCGACAGTTTATACATAGTTTTGAGTTTACAACAGTTGACGACAGTGTCTAGTTTGAGACAGTAGGCAGATCAGAAGTCTTCTGAGAGAGAAGTTGAAGGCAGGTTGTGGCTTGGACCAGATCGAGAGAATTTTAAGAGATTGAGATGAGCTGACATCAACTAATGAATACGGCCTCAACAGAAGATAGATGAGGACGTTAGCGTGTAGAGCGTCGATGGTGTCACACACTCACCCAGAGTGCAACTAATAGTTGCAGAATGCGTCGGAATTTGTTCGAATTTTTTGGTTAGTTTTATAATAAATGTTTTACTGGCTCTTGGTTCTTGATGCTGATGCACCATCATAAAGCTTAGGTTACATAAACTCACATATAAATAGTTTTCTCCAGTATATATATATATGCATATTATTTAGAATGAATTTAGGAGACTTTTATACATAACTAGCATGGCTACTTGGCATTGCTCGATGCAAAAGTGTAACATAATTTCTATATGCCGACAACTTGTCGGCTGAAGAGAAATAATTTTGACCCCCCCCCAAACAAAACAAAATCAGTTACTCCCCTTTAGCTAGTGACTGGGAAATAGACAACATGATAACATTAAAAGATGTGTGCATGTCCTGATAACATTAAATTATAGAAATGGTCATGTGACTCACAAATAATGAACCTTTGTTTTTTTTTTAAATTTTAGATATACACCCAAAGTTACGCTGATTTAAAAAAAAAAAAATACCAACTCCGTGGGTGTTTGTTGTGTATTTTTCAAGTTTTGGCTTGACATACAGACATTTGCCCTTTATATAATAGTAGATGTCCTTTCTGCTTATCTAAACACCAGCTGTGGTTACATTTATCATATTACATTTTCCTTTGCTTATTATTTCTAGTTCTACAGTCATCTGCACTCAAATTGTTAATTCTTGTATCACATGAAACAAAGTATTTTTGCAGTAGAGTATAATCAAAATATTTGCTTTTTCTCCATCGAATCATGGCATACTGTTTTATTCAGTATACTTAATGACTAAAACTGATCTATTAAGGAAATTCTATTGATTGACCAGAAGTGCTTCACTAAACGCTCTACTTGTGCAACTTGTGATGTTCAGTATTAAACTTGAATGAATGGCTGCAGTAAAATATTTATAGTCGATATCACAAACCAAATTAGTCTAGTGTGTGAAAACAGGTAAATATTGTAAAATTCACTTCAGCTACAACTACAGATATATTGTTTATTTAATTTTTTTTTTTTTGGGGGGGGGGTACCTTGATAAAATTTAGATGTAAACAATATTTAATTTTTTTCTTTTTATAAATATACAATTCCTTCTCTTGTATCATTAATATCACCCCCACCCCCTCCTGGCTACTTTAAGTTATTTTAATATTTTTGCTGATGGGTGATTTATTAATTTTTTTTTTTCTTTTCTTTTTTTTTTTTACATGTAAAAAGATCATATTTTTCGAATTTGGTGTGTGCAATATTATGTAAAGACAATCTCATATTTAAGAAAAGAGGGCCTTCATTGATATGGTGGGTTTGATATAAAGTTTGAAGTTGTCTCATGAAAAAAATAAAGTTGAAAACTTTAGTGAATGAAATAGTAAATGTTGCATTTTTTATGGAAATCGCTTGAGACAAGACATGATGCTACCTGATATAAGGGGCTTTATTGATTATTGCACAGATAGCGAATGCCTATTGGCCTTAGTTTTGAAAAAATTAAAAAAAACTAGGGCTATAAATAGGAGGAAAACAGTCAGCACAAACAGTTCTACAAGCTTGATGTTAAATGTTGAGCCATTATGTTGAACAAAGATGGCAGTAATAAATCAAATCGGCAAAAAATCAATGCAGTCATGATCTCGAGTTTTTAGTAATTCTTTAGAATAATTGATATCCCCCACACACACACCCTACCCAACACTCCTTGCCACATACATCATTTCTCGATGTTCTCATGCGCCAAGTGCCAAGATTGTGCGCAGTTTCATTGCCAGGCAAACAAATAATTTGGATGATTTTCATCATAAATAAGTAGGATCTATAACCTGTTTACCAAAATAGATAATCTATTCTTTCATATTTTATGAAAAATCCTTTTAGAAGGTAAAATTCACCCTCAGTGAAAAAAAAAAAAAAAAAAAAAGAAAAAATCTAAGTCTTGTTATTCTACATTTTTCCTCTCCATGGTGGTGGTAGAAGGTGGCTAGCCAGTGTTTTCTGTAGTCGATCGTGCACAACGGTGCATTCACGAGAGCAACGAGGTTTTGTTCATTTGATTTGTTTTTTGTTATTTTGCTTCACTTTCGTATTTTTGCATATCTTGTCTCTTAAAGAGATCTATTTGAACAATGCCTCGTAAGCCAGTATTTCATAGAAGAAAAAGAAGCAAAGCTATGAAAGCTGCTTCGAAAAAAAGATCTTAAGAGACAAGAATTCACAAGATGGGGTTGGGGAACGCCGTTAGCCGCTTTCAGTTATAACTGATTCATTGTTTTATGCATCATGTATATGAATAACCCTAGAATTCAGTCATTATTTATATGTAAACATATGTATGTTACTTGGAATCCAAAAAATTATATTTAAACTGATTGTCTAATCTAATTTGCTTTCTCTAAACTTAGATTTTTTTTTTTTTCATGCATATGTTAGAAATTAAGAGTCTTTTCTTTTGGTGGTCTTTTCAGATTTGAATTATATACCAATTACTTAAAATTGGTTAAATATATAAACATATATCCCTATCAATATGGCAAGAAAGACACCAGCTAAATCAAGTGTATTTGAGCAGTTTTTGCTATCTGAAGATAAGTTTTATGTTTGTAACTGTACAGTAAATGAAGATGAGAATGATGATGACAGTGGAACTAAAGAGCTGTGTGGAAGTAAGATAACTACATTTTGTGGCGTTGGTAAAAGTGCTCCAACAAGAAGAGACATTTGTAACATCACCATCCAAATATTTTTGAAAATGTTAGAGAAAATGATCAAGCTTCAACTTCAAAATCTTGTTGAAGACCTGGTGATCTGAGGAAATTTGTAATATCTGATAAAATTACTATTACTGCAGAGACGTTTCAGAAGAGCATAATTGATTTGGTTGTTCAAAACAGCATGCCTCCTGCTTTGTTCTCTCAACCAGCATTCCAGCAGCTTATTGGTGAAATGGCTAGAAAGTTAAATTTTTCCTTGGAGAGACATAACATTAGTAAAATTATCATAAATGAAGCAAATACAAAAAAAAAAGAACTACGGAACATTCTTTCAGGCCGCTATCTGTTTTTGAAAATGGATGCAGCAACAAGGTCAGAGTCAATTACTTTGCAATGAATGTAAGGTACTGTACTAGTGATGGAAAAATGGTAACAAGCACTATTGCTGTTAAAGATACAGAACCAAAACATGACAGCAGCGTTCTTCAAGGTTTGATTGAGAATGTTTTGAAATAATACAATATTGATAAAGAAAACATCAGCATTGTTACTGACAATGCCTCTAACATGATAAAAACTATAGAAAAGCTAAATGAAAGTCAAGAAAAAGGAACCAGTGACACCACTGATAAAACTGCTATATCATTCATTGAAGGAGACCAACAACAATCAGATGAACATCTTGATGATGTTGCTGAAGAAGCATCAAAACTTTCTAAGATCAGGCACATGCGATGTGCTGTACACACACTGAAACCAATGGCACTCAGCAACAGAATTGGAGGAGTTTCTTTTGCTACCATACACTGAAGACTTACAAGCTGAAGACTTACAAGCTGAAGACTTAACAGCAGGAGAGTTTTTTTATTCAAATGGAAAAAATTAATTTTCAATCTGACTAAAAAAGGTCTTATAGCTAATGGGATACTCGACTCAATGAACAGAAGAAAGCCATAGTTTACTGACAATGATATTCTGTTAGCTTCGATATTTGTAAATCCAAAAACCAAATATTGCTAGTGGAACAGCAGTGCAAAAGAATGTCTTTGCAAACTTGGAATACAAATAAAAGGTCTTCTGAGCAAATCTTCAGAATATTCTAGTTTACACTGTGCAAATATTGTAGTGGAGTCTTCATCTTCAAGTGATGCTGCTAATTCTGAAAATTTTGTTAAGAAATTAGCACTACAGAAAGCTAAGAAAAAAAAAACTGCACAGCGGCGCCACCGAAGCTCAACCTGTGGAAGTGAAATAACTAAAATGAAAGATTTCAACAGAGCGTTGGTAGAAATAGAAAATATTGAATACAACAGCAAATGCCAATTATCTTTGCAGGAAATAATCAAAGGCTACCCAAAAATAATAAGGGAAGTAGCTTTCACTATCGTAGCAATTCCTCTGACACAGGTTAGCATGGAAAGGCTCTTCTCAGTTCTAAAGCTGATAAAGAGTGATCTTAGAGCATCAACGAAAGAAGACATAGAAGCCATGGGTGAGTTAGCGGACAATGAAAAAATTCTTAAAAATAAGAGGTTAACTGTCTCGGACGTAAAGAAGATATAAAATAGCTTTGCAAAAAATAAACGTTTTATCATTAATGTTTTATTTCTTATTAAACCGTTTCGATTTTTCTTATATTCACCCATACTTATAATTAAAGATTTTCATGAACATAAAAAAGGGGTGCAAAAAACAAGTGTGGACTACCAAACTGTAAAATTGCTTGTTTTATGTTGATTTAGACACTAACATTTTTCATATTATTTTGATTATTTGAACTACTGTTCTCATCTTGAGCATTATTTTCACAATGTTTCGGTTTATGTAACATCCAACCTTCTTTACGTGTATCTTGTCAAACTCTGGAATCTGCACAGAATCCTTTATTTAATCCATGGGAGTAACATGCTGTTGCTTCATCGACCATGACCAGGTACATGTCCTAAGTAATTCGTAACTGTATTTTGAGTATAGCCAGCAATGAAGCTTGAACCTTCAACCTCCAAAAGAGCATAACTTACAAGTGAATTTTACCAAGTATTTTAACTGTTTTGCCACAAGTCCTTGCAGGTGATACTCAAAATACAATTACTTAGAACTTCCACCCCCGTTGTTTAAATAAAGGGTTATATTTGAAATTCCATTCAGATTGCTCGAGTTCGACAGAAAGATTCCCAGAGTTTGACAAGCTACAGTTAAAGATTAGAGGTTACATCGACTGAAACATTGTGAATCCAAAGAAACGGTTCCCAATGACTGTACAACAAATACCCACAGCCCACTCGGGAATGCTGATCACGCTGTGATAATGGTAGAAATCTGCCTAAATTCTCGCTCTAAAACTGAAGACCCACTACTCAAAACAACGAGGTATTACAAAAAGGCTGATTGGGAAGCCATCAGGGAGCTCATCAGAGATGCCCCATGGCAAAATATCTTTACTCTTCCAGCGGAACAGTGTGCAAATGAGACCACTAAATGGTTCAAAACTGCTATTGAAGCACATGTTCCCGCACGGAAATTCTATAGCAAGCCCCACTCTCCTCAATGGTTTACTTCTACTTGTGCAGCTGCCATTTGTCAAAGGCAGCATGCGTTCCACAGATTCAACCGACATAAGTCCAGCTCAAATAAACAGAAGTTTATAGAAGCTAGAAATAATTGTAAGAGAGTGATAGAGACAGCTAAGACAGATTACTCTGAAACCACCAGAAAACGCATCGAAGCACAGAAATTAGGAACCCGGGATTTTTGGAAAATCTACAACAGCGTAGTAAATAATGAACAGTCAACTATTCCCCCACTATCAAACCATCATGAGGTTGCTTGCACGGCAACTGACAAGGCTAATCTGCTTGCCAGTCGGTTTGCCTCAAACTCCACACTGAACTCGGTACACCACTCACTCCCTGATTTTCCTCTGCGAACAGACACCACACTAGACAATTTGAAAATCACCCCTTCTCAGGTATATGCTATTATAAAAAACCTAGACACCTCAAAAGCATGTGGACCAGATCTCATCCCAGCTGTGCTATTAAAAAAATGCTCTGCCGAGGTTGCTCCAGTTCTGTCCAAACTTTACAATAAATGCCTCAACGAATCTTGTTTTCCCGACTGCTGGAAAATGCCTCTGTGGTACCAGTCTTCAAGAATTCTGGTGAAAGAACTGACCCACTAAATTATCGCCCCATTAGCCTCCTCCCGCTTTTTGCCAAAATATTTGAGTCCTTAGTTAATCAAGCCCTAGTCCAGCACCTAACAGCTGCTAAACTCCTGACTGACAAATAATATGGATTCAGGCAAGCCCGTTCAACAGCAGATATCTTAACTGTAGTTTCTGAACGTATATACCGTTCATTGGATAAAACAGGGGAGGGTAGAGCGGTGGCCCTTGATATATCTAAGGCTTTTGACAGGGTATAGTACGATGGTCTTCTAACGAAAATTAGATCATATGGAATCACTGGAAGAATTCATAATGTAATTAAATCCTTCTTAAGTAATAGAAAAATCAAAGTTGTCCTCGACGGTCGTACATCCAAACAATATGACATAAATGCGGGAGTACCTCAGGGGTCTATCCTTGGACCTCTATTATTCCTGATATTCATAAATGACCTCCCTGATAAAATTGTTTTGGAGATGGGTATATTTGCCGATGACACCACTCTCTATAACAGATATGAGGGGAAAACAAATGAACACATATCTAAGGAAATAGCAGAAACTCTAGAGGATGACCTCCAATCCGTAGTGGAATGGGGACAAAAATGGTTGGTCACATTCAATGCTGCTAAGACTAAGCTTGTTTCCTTCAATAACTACAAGAAACCTTCTCTACCACCAATAGCAATGGCCAAGAACAAATTGCCTGAAAGTACTTCTTTTAAACTCCTCGGCCTAACGTTTACAGGGAATATGAACTGGAATAGATACATTGAGAGCATTGCTAGGGCTACTGCAAGGAAGGTTGGCTCCCTCTACCGTGCTAGAAAACTACTTACGCCTGACAGTATCCTATACCTCTATAAGGCAACAATTCGCCCATGTATGGAGTACTGTTGTCACATCTGGGCTGGTGCATCTGCTGCTTGTCTCTTGCTCCTGGACAGGGTTCAAAAGAGAGTCGCCAACCTGATAGGTCCTGAACTGTCATCTAGGCTTCAGCCTCTGTCCCATCTACGAGATGTTGCATCCCTCTACCTGTTCTACAAGTACTTTAATGGTGAATGCTCTGACGAACTGCAAACACTTGTACCTCCCCGACGTAACTAAACCCGACAAGCTACTAAGTCTCATCCCTTTACAGTAGAGATCCCTAGGTGCAAGAAAGCCTTTTACTCCAATAGTTTCTTCCCCAGAACTGCGGGTCTTTGGAACTCCCTTCCGGGATTCTGCTTTCCCAACTGCAATGATATGCAGGAGTTCAAGTGTAATGTTAACAAACATCTTTCTACTCATCTCCCTTCATAATTGCACTGTGCCTTGTTTGGGTGAAAATTGAATTAAAAAAAAGAATCCAAAGAAACATTGTGAATCCAAAGAATCAAAATAATAATATCAATTTTCATGTCAAATATCCAGAAACTAACATTTTTAATACCCGTGACAAGGACATCACATAACTGTGAGCATTTGGAGAAAAAACAAGTTTTTCCTTGGTATTTTCCTTTAGTGTGTTGCAGATTGAGTATAAGCAAAAGAATGTCAAAGACTATCAATACAAAATTAATTATATATTTGACAACTTCGTTTGAGGAATGTTCCCCAAGTAATAAAGTTGTTTCTTTCAGCTGTCGCTGCATAGCTTGCGTTTACATGTGTATAAATGGAGTAGGTATATGAGGATGCGTGTTTGTAGCATGCCTTTGTTAATGAGAGTGTGTGGCATGTGTGTTTCGCTGGGCATACAAAAGTTTGTATGCCTCTCCTGTGTTATTGCTGAGACTCTTAACCCTAAAGCCTTCACCTCCTGAACAGAAACGCGTCATACGCACGTGTTGTCTGTAAAAGAAATGAAGAAAAGAGAAACGCTGTGTTTGGGGGTGCCAATATACGGAGCAAATATTTCTTGTGTTTTGATTGGTTGAAGAAAACTGCTACTTTAAATTTTCGTCAAATCAAGAAGGATTAACAATATTCACTGCCTCTGCCAATTATAACAATTTCTTTACTGTGCCACTTAATTTACATACTGTGTTTCTGTTCATACACACTGTGAATGCATATGTGAATTAAGTGGAAAAATAAGTTTCCTTATAGCTATATCATCTATAAGAATAATATAGAAGTAAAGAGACTTATTTTTACTTATGCAAGAATGTTGTAACAACTGTTTATAAATTTTCAAGTAAAATTAATAATATAATAATCAAATGCTAATAATAATACCAATCAGAAATCAATGGTAAACGACTACTGTGATAACAAACTAATTTGCAAAGGTCATCGAAAGAAGTGGTGAGTATGGAAATCTTGAGACACTTTTCATTTAGACTCCAGGGAACACCATAGGTTGGTCTCAAAGAGCATTCTTTGATGATGACTAGTGTGAAAACTCCTAATGAGTAATAATAAAAACTTGATTAAACAAAACTTTTCCCCATTAACGATTTTATTCAATTTTTCTGCAGTCTTATTATGTTAAATTTTTTTTATTTTTAACCAAAGATTCAAAAATCTTTTGAAAATTATTTAATGTAAAAGATTCATTGTATATGATTAATAGGGCAACGACAACAACGTATTCTTTTCATTGTTTTGACTCTTGAGTGTGTATCCGTTGATATTTATGATATGCTTTGATATAGAGTGATGTGGTTCTCGGTTGATTAACTGTGTTGGACATATACTCGAGAGTCAAAACAATGAAAAGAATATTCTGTTGTCATAGCCCTGATGATTGATTGAACACAGGTTGTTATTTAATCATAGCGGAGGGGGAGCGGATAAGAACCTGAAAGAAAGTAGCCTAATAAGATTGATTTGTAGATTGGAGTAATTTTTAAAACAAAAACTCTCCCTATAATTAACAATATGCTAAAATCCTAATTATCCAAGTGGTTATCATAGTTTTACAATAAACGAGTGTATACCCATTGTCAAAAAAGACGAAAAATAAATTACACTTTAGTAATATTCATATAAAATAATGTGTTAATCGGTGAAATTAAAGAAATAAGGAAAGGAAAAAGTAAAATTTCAAACTGGAAAGTTAAAAAAAAAAAAAAAGTGTTGATAAGAGAGTCGACATTGATTTTTTTTTTTTTAAATTTGTTGTTTTAAGAAAAAAAAAACAATATTACGTACTTAATTGTCATGCTGAAAATAGTAATATATCCAAAATTATGGAAATTCACTGAGTAGAACAATTGCTATAGTGTTTTTAGTAAAAGAAAAAAAAAAGTATCACTGTAGGCTACACATGGACTCCATTACGATGTAAGCTAAATTTTGTGTCTTGACTCATGTCTCCTGTGTGTGAACTTTTCACCGTCTACCAGAAAACATCTAAGAAAAATGGAATTTTATCCAATTTTTCGTAAAAATTACTTTTAACTAAAAATAACTTTCTACTCGATGAATTTTCGTAATTTTAGGATATATTACTATTTTCAGTATGGCAATTAAGTACATAATATTGTTTTTGTTTAAAACAACATTTTTTAAAAATTGATCTGTTGACTATCTTAACAAGCACTACAATGACAAAAATGTATCAATCGCACATGCATAGAGTATTATTGCTACATCTGGACTGGTGCATCTACCTCAAGTCTCTCCCTCTTAGGCAGAGTGCAAAAAACGTTTCCAATCTAATAGGTCCTGCACTATCAATCAAGTTCCAGCTCCTATCCCATTGCTGCAATATTGCATTCCTGTGCCTGTTTTGCAAGTACTTTTAATGAAATATGCTCTAATAGTTGGATATTTGGCAGGTGATCCCAGGAAGAGAGGCATTCGATGGGTTGCATACATGCAAATTAATTCCATTTGCGGAATGCAAGGCTTTCCACCATTGTCTATTGAAATACATAATTTGACCAGAAATATATGAGAGGATATCGGTTAAAAGGTTGAGACAACACCTTCACTGATGTCAACACCCGCTATACTAAATTGAAAACTTTTCGGTGCAAGATGGATGTTCAAATTTCCTCTGACCGCTTTCTATTGTCGATTTATAAACATTATATAATTCCAGAATGTTTAATATCATCTGCCAAGTATCCAACATGAGCTCATAGCACTTGCACCCGCTCCCCTCAACGTAAATATCCCCAACTTACCTGATAAGCAACAATATTCCACCCTTCTACTGTAGAGGTCTCTAGATGTCAGAAAGCTTTCTACTTTAATAGTTTATCCTCACAAACTATTAGATTCTGTTATTACCCTCGTTTCCTAATTCCCTAACTGTTATAACATACAGAAATTTAAATGTAATGTGAACAAGCATCGAGCTTCTCAACTCCCTACATGGTGTCTCTGTAAATATGGTACCAAATAGTAGTCCCTCACATCCAACTGACAATATGCTTTATTTGGGGTGGATAAGAGTAAAAAAAAAAATTGTTACAGAAAAAAAAAAAAGGGAAAAATAAAAGGTGCATGTTCTCTCCTGATGACCTGACATTATTGTGATACCAAAGTATAATACCCTACAATAAAAAACAGCCTACAAACTAATTTATGAATAAAATAACTACAAAAAGAAAGTGACAAAACAATCCATATTTCTATCCTGATTACCCGACACTAATTGGAAGCCTAAAGGAAATACTTGTGCAAAATGAATGCCGATGCTCAAAATGTATAAACATGTTGACCCCTCTCTTAACTTAAAAATTAACCAAAAATCAGGAAATTAACCATTTTTAATGAAATTTTCAGTATGTATCAAATAATGATTACGGAATATTTTTATTTGAATCTTAGTGGAAATGTATTATTTTGCTTAAACAAAAAATACCTTAACTAATTAAGTTATTGTTTTCAGTAGTATAACAAAAATAAATAAATAAATGAATGAATTTACTTTTACTTCTTTTATGAAAATAAAGCATTGCATATTGTAACAATAAAAAGAAAAATTAATTTTTTCAGGAAAATTACGAAAAAAACCCCTAAAGTCCGTATTAATGAATTCAATACAACTTGAATTTCTTGAATTCCTCGAACTACCAATATTATCATTCAATTAAGCATTGTTTATTTAATATTTTCACACAAAAAATTATTTTTGTAGATAATGTTTTGGGTAATTTTTATATGTAAGATTGCAATAATTTTCCTTGCTTGAATGAATGTGTAACTTTCAGCGTTACATAATTTTTATATAATCTTGAAAAAAAACTTTTTTTTTTTTTTTTAAATTTAAAAGCAGGAACACAGAAAAATAATTAAATTAAAAAAAAAAATAGTAAAAATTATACGAACGTTTACAATAGGAATATTTTTCTGACATCATTGCCCGTACCTATACTTCACATTTGAAAACAACAAAAACCTATAATCTCTTGAATAAAATCCATGGAGCAGACAAATCATCAAGCATTTTGTTTCTTTGTTGCCATTTTAAATTCATCAGATGTTCTGCATATTTGGGGCATGTACTTGTCCGACTGCATGAATGAACGAAAAATGTTCAACTCGATCAGTCAAATTAGCATTACAAGTGTATGCTGTATTTTTGTTGGCATCAGCAATATTACATACCTAATGTGCTTCAACAAGTCATATCTTTTTTATTTGTGAGTCAATTTTTAAAAGAATTATATTGGTGGAAAGAGAATAAAATAAGCATTTCAATGATGTTAATTTATTTTTCTTTTATGTGTACAATGTTTTATGCTTCAACTTAAAAATGAAAAAAAACGGTAAAAAAATGACAACAAATTTGATTGGATATGGCTGAAATTTTACAGGCTATATAAGTATAGAAGTCCATCTCTACTGGACTTTCATTTATATTTTTACGACCACAGGAAGCAAAGTTACGACTGAGCAAAGTTGACGAAGAATATTTCAAAATTGATAGGATAATTTATTTTCAACTCATTGTCAAGACCATTTTTTCGAATCTGTAAAACAAACTCATTTTTTTTTTTTAACTGAGAATATCTAAATAATAATAATTAGGCGGTTCAATAAAGAATTTCATTGTGATGCATTTTGTAAATTTTTATCTTGTTTCCACCTTAACATTTTTCTTTAAAATGATTACCTTAAAAGGTTTTTGGGTATGCTGAAAACAAATATCGCATTTAAATTTTCCGCAAATAAGTAGCTTTCCAGATATTAAGCAATGTCATTTCTTACGTTATTGCTGGTGGCTATCTTGGTATGCGCGCTTGCGCATAGTTTCTTGGGGTTGCGTTTGCGCATACCAAGGTGGCATCCAGCGATAACATAAGAAATGACATTGCTTAATATATGGAAAACTACTTATTTGCAGAAAATTTACATGCGATATTCGTTTTCAGCATACCCTAAAAACTATAGAAGTAATCATTTTAAATGTTAAGGTGGAAACAAGGTAAAAATTACCATTTTATTTCTTTGTTTACATAGTTGAATTTTCAGTAAAACAACAGAATAGAAATGACAAAAATTATCATCAACTGGTGAATATATAGTTGTTGCTTATCAGGATTCTTGGTATCCTGGTACTGTGAAAGTTACATCAAGGATTCATGTAGATACAATTTACGGTTGCATCTCAGAAAATAGGGTATATTTTGAGCCAGAAAGAGAGGATTTACAAAACTGAAAATTGGACTGGTCCCAAAATGCATAAGTTCTCGTCAATTATGGGAATTTCCATCTTTTACAGAAATCCAAAATGTATGTGAAAAATTTTTTTTAATCTACTCAATTTTTTTTGGTTTTTCTTTGAAGGGAGTAGTACGTATTGGCCATGAATGCTCTTTAGGCATTCAATGGCTACACCCAAGATTAAGCTCTCTTTTGGCGAGGAGGCAGGAAAATGTCTATTCTCAATAAAGCTATATTAAAATACCACTATAATACTTAGTTTTGTTCATAAATAGACACCCACTGTATGATACCATGTGCTAGTTAAGAAAAAATTGAAATTTGTACATCTGAATTTATAATTCATGGCTTATGGTAAAGAAATACATCAGCTTTGACTGAATAATCAGAAAAAGCACATCATTTTACATAAGAGTGCCAGGTTTCATGAGAATAGTTTGAAAAGTAAATAGATAGTGGCAAAATGACTGTAATTTAGCCCATTTTTTCTAAAGAAAAATGTCCATGGAAAAACATAAATGTTGGCATTTAAAATTCTCATAACTTTTGAACTAATAATGGTATTTGCATAATTCAAACGGTTTTAAGCATCTTTTACATAGCTCTTTTCATGAAAGTTGAAAAATAACAATTATCTAAAAAGAAAAATAAACTTGCAATGCTAATTGCTAGTCAAATATGTAAGAAGTATCTACGTACACAAAGAATCATAACATGAACACAAGTCAAGAAGGCCGGCGGGCAAATCGGTCAAAACACAGTATAATTGTCATTGTTGACTTCCAATTCAGAAAAAAAAAAGAAGCAATCAAAATAATTTTAAAAATTATTATGTGGAAGAAAATAAAGTACTAATTGCATGACACTGCCTTTTGGCTGGGATCGCGGTGTAGTATCTGTTAGTCTTAATTCAACTGTTATGTCCTCAGTTTGTCAAGGAGATATCTTTCTAGACTGTAGCGATTAAAACATTTTTTGTCCTAATCCAGAATCTTTCTTTTGGGGGAGCAGGATTCTCGGTGCTTATGCACTTATGTTACCGTGCTATTTTTTAAAACAGTATTTTCAAGTTAAATTCAATTTTCACAATGTCTATTTTTTTTTAATTAAATTATTAGGTGAAAGTATAGAATAGTATGAAAAATTTTGTAGAAATAAACAGGCTCCTCATTGGTCGGTTTTACTGCCCACGATTTTGTTTGGACACATCAGATTGATTGTTATTAACTGCCGTGTCATATTTTTGGTGCTATTTTTATGTTTTAGGTCGTGCCAATTTTCAAAAAGACAGCAAGTTGAATGGACGTGAAAACTCATCTCCTTATCCGTGACATGGAGCCTCAAACCCTTTTGTTTCTTTGAGACGTATTAATGCTCTTACATAGGGTGAAATGTTATCATTTGCAAATGCCAATGCCCTTATGTTGGGCAAAATATTATATTCTTCGCACACCGCTGTGCTCTATGATTTGATTGACTTTCATCATTACTTATATAATGTCTCTTTGAGACGATTTTAAGGTCTACGTTTTGACCCGCACATTGTCCACCATTCGGGCGGTTATTTACAGTGAACTCCATGATGACCACCGGACTCACAGCATTCATCCTTGGAAGGCATCACTTAACTCATCGACTTGTTGCAACTATTCTTCGAACAGCGTGGAGTCTTGAATCCTGTAAACACAAAGATAAACCATGAACTACTACCCTTACGGGTGTTACCAGCTCTGTTCAATAGAAAGCCAAAGATGGCATATCTTTTGCAATATGGATCTTTTTACTTTAATATGTAGTGAATCTTTTCTAGGATGCTACAAAAGTATAATCAAAGGACTTAACTCTCAATTTAAGAAGTTATTTTAGACACATCAATGGCAACTGGCAGAGAGAGAAAGAGAAAAATCATCTTGCCTTCTTTATTTGGATATCTCTTGCAACAGACTGCCATTTATTGCGACCAAGGTATTAGTCCTTGAAGTCCCATAAATGTTAGTAAATGCCACAAATCAAATTGTTAGGAAAGAATAACTACCACGATGGTAGGAATCAATGTAAAGAGAAAGGGGGTGACAAGCTTGTGAAAAAAATAAGCCATTTTATAGCATGATCCAAGATCACATGATTACAGTTGATATAAAAAACTATCATAAAGGAGAAGGGGCTTTTGCATCTGTCTCCCCAAACCAGAGGCCATTAAAGGTAAGTAACATTTTCTTACACCCTCCCATCTTAAAAAAAAAAAAAAAAAAAAAAAGGAAATGGGAGGGAGGTAAGTAACTAATTAAATTCTTCCTGAGAGTGAACTATTAGTCCCTCGAAGTTAGGCAATTCCAACAGTACCAATTCTCACCCTCTGGGGGAACCTGCTGTATACCTACATAGTTGAAATGGTACCATTCATTGCAATCATCAGAGCATATCATTGGACTATCATCATTTGGACGAAAACATCCTGGGCAAATACATGTATGTTCAGCATCACTTAATGAATCATTCGCTAACATATCATTATGGATTAATGAAGGGTCCTGGTTGAGGCAATCTTCACAACACCAACTCTCCTATGCTGGTGGAGACTGATATAGACCAACGCAGGAGAAATGGTACCAGTTATCACAGCAGTTGAAACATACTATGGCACTGCCATTGTCGGTTTCACCACAGTCAGGGCAAATCCAAACAAGCTCTCTGCCCTCTCCAATAAGACCATGATCACGTACAACCATTCAGACTGTCATCAGTATTCCATGTCAAAGAATCAAGTCAATCAGAGGGTTCCTGAATGGATAACTCTAGGGGATAAAGGTGGTTCAAGGAATGAACCTGCAAGGAACCATCTCCTCGTCTTATCTGAGTAGATCTCACCAAGCCATTATCTCCTGTAAATAGATGTGTGGCCCTACCTGAAGCCCAAAATGGTCGAGGTTTGCCAGGGAGTTTGCTTGTTACTACATCTCCCAGACAAATAACTGATACAGTCCCTCTTTGTTGCCTTTACATATGTTCTCTTATACTCAGCAGATAATCCTAGTACCAAATTCTCTTAAATCTTTTTAATGCCTCATCCCTACAATTCAAATACTCTAAAAGATGTTTTCGTGAGGGAGGTTCCAGTTGATGAATACTCTCCCTGTCCATCCTCAAAATCAAACGAAGGTTTACTAGAGGGTGTAAAAAATGATTTGGACTTATTTCCAAACTAGAGTCTGATGAACTTCTGTAAGTCAAGGGATGGTCATTTACAGCATTTTGTATATCGAACAGAATTGTCAGAAGATCAAAATAATTATAACTAGTTCAACCAATTAATTTATACAAACAAGATTTGATGGTTTTGATCAGTCTTTCCCATATACTTCCATACCAAGGTGAGTATAAATGTATCTTAACATGTTTGATCTCGCATGTCCCTAATTTCTCCATGAATTCACTGGAAGTAAGTACCTCATGAATCATATCACACCCAATTATAAAGGACTTGGCATTGTCACTATAAATATGTGAAGGAATCCCATAAATGTTGGAAAATCGAATCAAGGTCATTGAAACAAAAATGTAGTAGGCAAAATAAATAAATGTTCTGTCAGCAACAGTACAACTTCAAAATAGTCAATATCGCCCACCTCCAGAAGAGAGGGAATTCCTGTCCGTGATAACCGTGGTAAAAGAAGACACACTCCAATCGCCAGAAACACCCACACACACAATTTGCAGGACACTGCCGACTCGTCTCTAGCCTCCTGCTTTTATAGTGGCCGGGAATTATCCATTTGCCTAATCACATGAGAAAGAAACGTGATTTTCCGAGAGTTGCATGGGGTAAACGCTAATAAAAACCCCCGGACGCCATCTTGGAATTCTCTTTTCCCCCCAACCGGTGACACAACAGACGTACCCGAGGTAAGCTCTTTTTCCCCTCATTTTAGTTATTGCTACTTCTGCTACACTCTCCCCTGATCTCATGATCACAAATGGGGCAGGGGGGCAGTCGTCTCTGTCTGGTACTTCTCCGAAGAACCTGAGGCAGCACTTCCTCCCTGCCATCCTCCTCATCGCCATTATTGCCACCAGTCTGCTCCATAGGCGGTGTTTCACAATCAGGGCAGGGGGGCAGTATTTGTCTCTGTCGGGTACTCCTTCGTAAAGGCAAGACGGGTGGTCCTTCCTCCGCTTCTTCAGTATGTACATTATATGGCCCAAATCCTCTCCGTCGTCCAGCATCATACTCTCTGTCTTTTCAGAAGACATCATACTGTCTGAGTCTCCCTCTTCCTCCGATGTAACAACATAATGGCGAGGGCTCAAATCCTTCACGTGACAAGGCACACCGTCCACCAAAATCGACTGAGGGCTGATCACCTTGGTCACCTCACCCTTGCCGAACCTCGTGGTACATCGATTTTGCGGTCTTTTGACCCATACGCGATCTCCAACCTGGTAAAAGCTGTTCTTGGGACCTGGGGACGCAGTTGCGAGATTGGTCTCCTTTACTCGAACTTCGTATTGATAAATCCTGTTGGCAGGCGCAGTGGAGGGAGATGTGTCGTCTCTTGGTGTGATGTTATACCAGTAGACAGTCTCCTGTATGGGACAACACATTCTAGCCGCTATTCGTTTCACTGTACGGTGACATCGCTCCGCTATGCCATTCTTGGCTGGAGCGTATGCACAACGGAATCACAAGTGAACTCCCCATTTACATGCAAATGCTTGGAACATATTGCTGCAGAAAGCTGTGTCATTGTCTAAAAGGAGTTCATGCGGCGCGCCACGCTCAAGGAACACTGCCTCCAACTGATGAATCACGCTTGCCAAGTCCTGCCTTGCCAATTTCCTCCAAATGGAGAAACGCAATGGACCACAGTCTGTTAAAGTTAAAAAATGGAAGGTGCCATAATGCGTGATATCCATTCCAATTCTCTGCCAATTCTCGTTAACTTCCAGCTTTCCCTTTTCCCACCTGACTGGCGCTGGGTCAATGGACTGACATTCCTCGCATTTCTGTATGACCGTTCTGACAGTTGCTTTTGTCGTGGTTGGACATCTTCTCCTGACAAAGTAGGTAGTGCGTCGCACCCCCCGGATGTCCACTATCTTTGTGAATAGCCATGATTTGACTCTCATCCAGCTCGTCTGTGTGGACCGCGCCTATCACTGGGTCAAGACCGTTTTTCTTTTTCATTGCCTCAAACCACCGCTGTAGCACTCGTGTCAGTCGGTCAGCAATGTTTCGTGCTGATGGAACCAGCATCACATCCACTGTCAGCCCATACTTTTTCACGAGCTCCTTAAGAGTGCTTAATTGCCTCCTAATAAGCATCTCGCTTGCTGCTTTGGTGCGTACTCGCACCTTTCCAGTTAGCATGTCCGAGACCCAATGGTATACGCAAACAGAATCTGTCTTTATGTGTAGCACCTTGCTCTGCCACTGGAGAGCCAAATTGATGCCTTTCAATACGGCATCCAGTTCAGCCAAGTGGATATGTTGAGAGTCATCTTCAGGTCGCAGCCAACATGCATCTTCCAACACAGTTTCACACATCTCCAAGGCTGCCCCAATTGCTAGGGAGCTAGCATCGACCCATACATTCAGCTCTTTACCGTCCACACACCAATTTCCCTGTGCCGGATCGTTCTGCTGCGCAGATTTTAAGGTTTCGAACATCATACGATGTAGTACGGCGTCCCTTGCTTCATCATCCCAGCCCTTCGTTACCGAACTTACTCTCCTTCTGAGTATTCCGCAAGCCACACGAAGCCAACCGCACACCGGAAAGTGCCCGACAAGTCGACCACACAGGGAAAAGATTGTTCGTCGCGTAACAATACTGGGAGCCTCCGGAATTGCATTTCCTCGCTTCCACCGCAGTTCATTGCGTTCCATCCTGACTGCCAATCCCAGCACCTGTGCACCGTCCTTCAACTGCTCCGGGTTCTTGCACTCCAATTCGAACTGCGCGAGGTGTTCTCTCACACAGGTCGCGGGCACCACGTCTTCATTGACAAAAATGTCATCAATGTAAGCAGATGCTGCGCGGCTTATAACTTCTTCCTGAGATAGTACTTCGCTCATTATCAAGGGAGCCACATTCAAACCAAACCCCAGACGGGTCAGACAGTATTTTTTCCCATCGATTTCCACAGTCTGGTATGGCCACAGTGTCTCATGGACCCGGACTTGTAGGTATGCTCTTCTGAGGTCCAGTAGAGACACGTTAGCACCTTTTTGTCTCCACTCACGCAGCTTAGCCGCACAAACATCTGCGTTGGCCGAAATAGCTTGAAACAAAAATGTAGTAGGCAAAAAAAATAAATGTTCTGTCAGCAACAGTACAACTTCAAAATAGTCAATATCGCCCACCTCCAGAAGAGAGGGAATTCCTGTCCGTGATAACCGTGGTAAAAGAAGACACACTCCAATCGCCAGAAACACCCACACACACAATTTGCAGGACACTGCCGACTCGTCTCTAGCCTCCTGCTTTTATAGTGGCCGGGAATTATCCATTTGCCTAATCACATGAGAAAGAAACGTGATTTTCCGAGAGTTGCATGGGGTAAACGCTAATAAAAACCCCCGGACGCCATCTTGGAATTCTCTTTTCCCCCCAACCGGTGACACAACAGACGTACCCGAGGTAAGCTCTTTTTCCCCTCATTTTAGTTATTGCTACTTCTGCTACAGTCATTAGAAATAAATGGACAGACATCCTGAATCAGTTCTAGATGCACTGACCACATTTCTAAACAAGTAAAAACCAGAATACACATCTTCACCCTTTCTTCACCTCTTAGCACCCACAGATGGCCTGTGTAGTGTACTGTGTAAAAAGAGCCTCATCATATTCAGCCGTGTTTTGGTAAATTGGTCATTTTGGGGTAAGTAAATAGGATAGTTGAATTTTTGACAGAAGGAACATTCTGATTATAATTATTTTCTGATAAGTGATGGATCAAATGGAATAGCCAACCTACTACATAGGCATTGAGGCATATTAGTCTTTCTTTCTTTGAGCTTACTCCAGATGTGCAAAACTCAAAGCAGATTAGGAAATCCCATAGGGCAAATTTATTGGTTTTATCCAAGCCAGTAAAGGTTGGACATTATTTTTGGCTTTGTTAGTTCAATGCCACATTGAGCTGGTAGAGTGGAGGGAGTTGACGAAGTAAAGAGGAGTGAATCTCAGAACTGGTAAGGAGGCATCTAATTCAGACAAAGATTTATTCACCCTAGTTTTGTAAGTGAAACTATCCATTAAACAGCTCCTCATCAAGAGGCAATAACTCTTGGAGCCACTGGAGAATACCTTGTTTATGAAGCTCCAATACATCTCTCTCAAGAGGTTTAAGTGCACTAAGATTTTCTAGCGTCAAGTCGATCATCATGAGAGCAACTCTGTGGTCTTCTACTAAGGATGACCATGATGATTGTTCAACTTGGTGCAAGGAATTCATTTTAATATAAGAAATGGATCTGTTGCAACGTGTAGCGGATCTTTGCTAGGACACTACAAAAAGTACAATCAAAGGACTTTGGTCTAAATCTAAACACATCAATTTGGTCTAAATCTAAACACATCAATTTGGTCTAAATTTAAACACATCAACTTTTGGTCTAAATCTAGACACATCAATGACAACTAGCAGAGAGAGAGAAAAAAATCATCTTGTCTTCTTTATTCGGATATCTCTTGCAACAGATTGCCGTTTGTTGCGACCAAGGTATTAATCCTTGAAGTCCCATAAATGTTAGTCAATGCCACAAATCAAATTGTTAGAAAAGAATAACTACCGTGACGGTAGGAATAAATGTAAAGAGAAAGGGGGTGACAAGATTGTGAAAAATAAGCAACTTTATAGCATGATCCAAGATCACATGATTACCATTGATATAAAAAAATAATCCCAAAGGAGAAAGGGCTTTTGCATTTGCCTCCCCAAACCAGAAGCCATTGAAGTTAAATAACATTTTCTTATAAATAAAATTGACGTTAACGTTTAAAGGTGAGCCTGTTATGATTTCTGATTGCTTTCTTTCATTCTGCCAGGAGCAAAACCGAGGTGGGATAATATCTCAATAGTTACAAAACACCCTCCCCATGTTCAGAATGGTTTTCTAAACGTTATTTCAGCATGGTAACTTAAATGCATAAGTAACCGGATTTTCTCATTAAAAATCGACCTTGCATCCAACTGCCCCCGTCGGGAAGCAAGTAAATAGGGATATAAAATACATTTTTTCCACGTGAACGCTAAAGCTGAACAGGTAATCGATTTCATAATCTGTATATTTTGTTTTACTCTTTTTCACTACAAACAAGGCAACATAAGGAGATACTATTTGAGATCGTGTCTAACAGGGGACTGTGGGGAGTTGAGCAGCGAGATATTTGTTCAGGTTACATTTAAACTTCTGCAGATTAGTACAGTCAGGAAAGCAGAAAACGGAGAGGGAATTCTAGTAGTCCGGAGAGGGAAGTCTAGTAGTCCGGAGAGTGAAGTCTAGTAGCGGGAGGAAAGAAACTATTAGAGTAGACTTTCCAGCACATAGGAACCTCAACAGTAAAGAGGTGGGATTTTGCTGCTTGTCAGGTTAGTCGCTAGCATATATGTAGAGAGTGCACAAGTGCTGTATGTTCATCAGAGCACATTCCATTAAAGTACTTGTAAAACAGGCGACATTGCAACGATGAGACAGAGATTGGAGCGCAAGGACCTATTAGATTTGAGACTTTCCTTGGACCCTGTCTAAGAGTTAGAGACTAGTGGTAGATTCACCAGCCCAGATGTGGCAACAATACTATACATGGGTGATTTGTGACCTTTTAAAGATAGAGGATGCACTCTGATCTAATTTTCTAACACAGTAAAGGGAGCCTACTTTGTGTGTTTCTGGTTTGCACGTAACATTGATAAATGCTATTTAATCAAATATTTACTGAAAGTAAATAAAATAAGAGAAAACTGTCAATTTACTTAACGGTCCTGTTACACCCATTCCATACGCACAGCTTTCGTCTTTTGTTTTTAGTATTGACCTATGAGAAGAGGTAGGGTTAGTGTTAACGTTAATAAATGCGTGTGTGCGTTTCATTCAACATTTTTTTTTTTTTTTTAAATAATTCTTGGCACTACTATTCAGAAGCGACATGTGTCTTGCTTACAACAGTTTGCAAGCCTTCCTGTAAACCCTCTTTGAATCAACAGGTGAACCAAATGAACCATAACCCAAAAATGATCCTCAGGCAATGTTATTACACATTTCGGGACCCGTGTTGTTTACGGACCGTACTGAAATAACATTTAGAAAGCCATTCTTAACATGAGAACGGGGGGGGGGAGATTTTTAACTGTTCTGATTTTCATCTAACAATTTAAACAAAACCTGCCGTAAAAATTGAGTTCAACTTAAAAATCCTATATAAAAACTTGCACAAGAAGCACCTACACTGTGTCACTCAACAGTAACAGACATTTTTTTTTTTTTTATAATATGAATGATCAAGAACGTTTGTTTACAATAAATTTCCGGGACCGAAAGCAAGTTTCATATGAAAACAAAAACGAAAATTGTAAACATGTCTATTTTGAATTGTTTTTCTTTAAGCATCCCACCGGACTCCTTTCCATGGCATGGGAGCAAGGTACTGACTACACTTTATTTGTTCTATTCTAAGACCGTGAAACAAATCCTTCGCAACAGAGGCATTTTAAATTCGTCTCCCAATCAAAAATTGGAATAGGTTGGTGAGCTGTCCTGTAGTTCCCCCTTACAGATGACGTTCCGGAAGAGGCTAAAAACCTCCTTTATGTCTAACTGTCCTCGTGGGGAGTCAAGTAAATATGCACTACACTTGAACATAACAACGTAAGAAAATAACTAAGATAAATCCTAACCAGATATAACAAAAAAAAAAAAAAAAAAAAAAAACTTTCTTGGCTACTCGGGTATTACTTTGGTACTCGGTATAAATAAATTAAAAATATACTAACCTTGGGGTGAGTAGATAGAATCCAAAGGTAATCCCATTTAAAAATCACAGAAAAAAAGTTCTGTTTTCGAAAAAATTCAAGTTTTACTTTTGATGAGAAATCACTGATGATGATTACCGCGAAATTTTGATAAAACTAAAATAAATTGCTTTATAAGTACACGAGTAGTTCGTTTAAATTCTTTTAATCGGAAAATGCTTTTAAAAATACTTTTACTTGAAAAGTTTTTAAGTTTTACACATGGTTATTGTATAAATAAACTAGTTTTCTTTTAAATTTCTTGTGAGGAGCCAAAAAGTTTATTTAAACTATTCTAAGGATGAAAAAAATAAAATAAAAATTCGAGCTTTTTTATTTGAAATCGCCTTTAACAGTTTATAAAAAAATTATGACTAACTAGGAAAAAAAAAAAAAATCAGGGATATTTTTTTAAAGTTCAATTTAGATGTGAAAATATTTTTATTTCATAGAAGTCATTTTATTATTATGAAAACTCTTTGACAATTCGGGTGTTTAAAACTTGTAATCATTTAATGCATACGGATTTTTTGTTTTGTTTTTTTCTTTAGAAAGTTTGCGAATATATTTATTCTTAAATTTAAAATGTTTTTAATCCAAATTAGAATTATGGGGTTTCTTTATTCATTCATAAACACTTCAAAGTTTAGGTCTTCCAAAACTTTTTTTTTTTTTTTAGTCACTTTAAAAAATCTATTAACAGAAATAAGATTTTTTAATAATATTTTAGTTTTAAAAAATGTTAATGTTTCTCCTACGTATAAAAAAGATTAAAATCAAATTTTAGTTTCCACACTTCAAAAGTATACGGGTCGGTAGATAATTTGATTCTACGTTTGGTATAAATTGTGTTTTTTTTTTTGTTTTTTTTTTTACTGTTAACTATTCTGAACTTTTACCAAAAAACAGTGTTTTAGGAAAGAAGAGAAAAGGGCCAGTCGTGTTTAATATTAGTAAAGAAATCAAATTTCGTTTTATTTCTTTCTTTCCTTTTTAAAAATGTTTTACAAGCTCTGACAAGAAAAAACATAATAAAACATTATCGATAAAAAAGTAAACAATGAATTAATATTAAAGACTTTGGAAAGAAAAAGAAAAAAAAGAGAGGAAGTTTGGAAGATTTCAGAGTAGTAACAAAAAAATAAATAAAATCCTAATGAAAAAAAGAAAGGAAACGGTTTATATTCGTGTTACCTGTTGTTCACGGTTATGAGAATCACATTATTGAGTGAGGAATTTAGTTGGGTTGGCAGCTTTTGGACGAATCATGGCAATAAACGACCCGTCGTTTCTACTTCGACATGCGAAGACATGTTTTATTTTTCACACAAAAAAAAAGGACACGTTTTTTTTTTGTTTCTGTCTCTTTCTTTTACTCAAAAGCAACATTCCTGCTAATCAAATCAATCACACGTAAATCATGAACCACAGTAGTTGCCCAGACCAGCACACTCTAACTTTTTATTATTATTAACATCGTTGCTGTAATGTATAGTATTTTCTTCGTTTTCTTTTCTTCTCGAGGAGTGCGCGTGGAATTACTTTAAAGCAACCGCCATTATTTCATACTTAACTTCCTCTTTACAACCGGTGAGGTTTTTTTAAACAAAAATAGAAAAGGTACGGATGGCGAAAAGGACAACAAAAATATAGGTCTTTGTATCAATTCGTAACTTAAATTGTGATAAAATCATTAAAAAAAGGGGGGAAAAAAAGTTTATATTTCAAATAATCAGTAACCGTAAAATTGATTATCATAAAAAGTTATAAAATAAGCAAATAATAAGATAAGAGTGTGATATTTCCACTATTATGGAAGTTTAGTTTGTTTAATTCTTTATTATGTATTTAAAATTTTATTAAATATGTCCACACTTGATTAGTTTCGTCCAAATAATGATTTCACCCTTAACATAAAACACAAGAATTTAAATAAAAATATATTGAAACCAAACAAACGATATTTGTTTCTTATTTGTAGTAAATAATTATGTTGTTCAGCTCCCATACAGTATTTTATTAATCGTTTCTTCCTTTTCTGTTGAAAGTGTACATACAGCTGTTATTGTTGACAACCAAAATAAAACTTTTTGTTTGAAGTGATTTCCCTTTTCGTTTTAAGTTAGCCGATCATTAGTGATACTTAAAAAAAAAAAAAAAAAAAAAGGAGAAAAAAAATGCTGAAAACAATATTTTTCACACAAAATTCAAAAGAATTAACTTTTATTTAAAAAAAAATGTTCATAAATAGTAGGCAAAGAAAGTTTTTTCTTTTAAAAGCACCTTTTAATGATAAGAAAGAGCGCGCACTCGCACTGTAAGGTAGTTTGTTAAACTGCGTTCGGAATAGAGGCCGCGTTCAGTGGATGTTGTTTGAAATGTTTTTTAAAAAAAATATTCACATTTTTATTGGTCAGGCAAAAAAAAGATTTTTCATTTTTAAAGGAAATTCAGTTTTCTCATGGTTATACCCCCCCCCCAAAAAAAACAAAACAAAACGGACACTACTGACATCATAACCGGTGTAACTGTAACCATTCCAACATAATTATTGCGGAATTATTTCGATTAATTGTATTATCGGTTATTCAATCTAATAAACTTTACCCCCCCCCCCAATTGAGGAAGAGATGGAGTAATTACTTTTTTTTTTATTGTATTTCTTTTTTTTTTTTTTAATAGAACACCGTCATAAGAAGACTTTCTTTTTCTTTTCTTTTTTTTTTATGCTTATATCAACTCCACACCCGCAGAAAATTACTCTGAAAAATATATGGTATTTGTGCAGTTTATGGACCGTGCTGAAAAAACGAAATAGATATCCATTCTTAACATGGGGAGGGGGGTAACTATTCAGTACTTTCATCTAACAATTTAAGAAACAAAAGATACGTTCAAAATTGAATTTAGCTTGAAAATGTTATCTTAAAAAAAAAAAGAAAAAAAAAGAAAAAAACAGCATAGCCCGTAAACTGCACAAGCATCAAATATACAAACAACTTAATTTAATTCCAGTCAGGGTCAGGCAGTCTACTGTGAAAATTGGAATAATTGATATTTCAACTCTATCATGTTTTGACTGCACACGTGCGGAGAATTATTCTCTGCGCCCGTAGGCAAGCATTAATGCGTTGCGTCATGTATTATTGTTGAGGATATACACGCGTGTCTTATTGCTGTATGACTTTCTTTTTCTCATTTTAATTGGAGTCCTCAGAAATCAAGGAGCCCTTTTTGAGGGCTAACATTTTATCTCTATATGATTTTTTTTTATTTTTTAATACTAAGATTCATCACAAGGCACAGTTCCACTTGAATGTAAGTGATTACTATTTAGGACCAAATCTACAGGGACACTATCTAGGGAGCTGAGCAGCGAGATGTCTGTTCGTGTTCACATTGCACTTGAACTTCTGCATGTCAGTACAGTGAGGGAAGCAGAGAACCGAGAAGGAATTCCACAGTCTAGCAGTTCGAAGGAAAAAACTATTAGAGTAGAAGGCTTCGGGCATCTGTTTCAGGCGAAGTTACCTCTGTTATATACGTTCTTGTATAGAAATGCGACAACGGGACGAGAAACACTGGTAGACATTAATGAAAAGATGTCTTTAAACCCAGATAAATGACGATGGAGATATATTACTTCTCTGTGATAGTTGTGATGCACAAACTCAAGAAATATTGGACTAAGACTGATAGATGTAATTTGTATTATTTTATGTGTTGCCTCCTTGTAAATAAAATGTCTATGTCAAGTCAACTGTGAGTAATCCTCATTTCTTATGTGCTACACACACACACACACACACACACACACACACACACACACACACACACACACACACTTGTCTTCAACATAATCTTCTGCAATGCATTAATAGTTATGATATGTCAACACTTCCATTCATAGCATAATCCTTGAGGGGATCATTGAAATTAATGTGTTCTGTAAGCTGTTTAGTGCAGATGCAGCCAAATTACCTCACAAGGGCTGCTCTCTGAGAGAGAAAATGTCAGTATTTATGATTGCTACAACAGAACAAAGTTGTTAAGGTTTTAAAAAGCAATTCTCGGATTGAGCATGAGTCAGACACGTCTGACTATGTTGGAAGTCAAACCTGCGCGAGCCTTTTCTAGTCTCACACAAAAACACGCGTTCACATCTCAAGCTATATTACTTGTCATATACATACGCGCAAACAAATGCACACATGGGCAACGCCACTTCCCCTTTCAAAGGAAATCCACACATGCGCAAAAGACCACAACTATAAAAGCAAGAGCAATAAGCAGCTTCTTTCTTTTCCAACTCGCCTTCCGAGGTGAGTGGTCTACGGACCAGCCGCCGTTTGGGCAGGCGCGCGCCTCATGCCACTTGCTACCATGTGGGGCAAAAGCTAACAAACAGGAAGGATGGAATACTGTTGCCATATCTGGGCAGGAGCTGCTAAAAACAGCCTATCCTGCCTTGACAGAGTACAAAATAGACTTTGTGGCTTAGTGGGGGATGCCCTTTTCTCTACCCTGCAACCTCTCTCCCACAGAAGAGACGTTGCGATCCTATCCTTGTTTTATCGTTATTTCCATGGCAGGTGCTCGTCTGAACTCCAATCTCTGGTCCCCCCTTGCCAATCTTTCACGAAAAATACCCGTCTACCTGAATCCACTGTGAAAAATTTCCCCCACTCTATATCTGTGCCTAAATCAAAACGCAGATTCCATGAACAAAGCTTCTTTCTTAGAACTGCACGCCTGTGGAACTCTGTTCCGTCTACCTGCTTCCCACCTGACTACAACTTGGATGTCTTCAAGTCCAATGTTAACAAATTCCTAATGAACCGCCCCCTTAAGTAAACACTTCATCAAACCTCCACACTAACGTAATGTACTTGCAATAACCCTTATCCCTGAGTGGCTTCCGGGCCTTGATAAGTGGTGATCACTGTGTAAAAATACAAAAAAAACAAAAAAAAAACACCTTATACGCTTTCTCCCTCCATGAACTGGATTGACATTCTCACTCTTTCTCTCTCTCTCTATCTACAACTTGTGCCGGAGAACACCTCTGCGTAGCTGACTGCTAACATGGCGCACAGCTTTACTGATGTTAACACTCTACCTTTTTCTTTGTTTACACGCTGGACTATCATTCCCATTTCCACTACATTACTCACTTCTCTTCCCACGCGCGAACAAACGATAGTGACCCGAACGTGAGATGAACACACATTTCCTTTTCTTTCTACACCACCAGTCCCGCAACAAACGATGGTTACACCCGAACACGGACATGAACACGTGTTATACCTAAAACATTCATTTTTCAACTGTAAATAAACGACACGTTTATTTTATCCAGCAATTGAGTTTTTGTTTCCTTCATTCCATTCGTTTCATTATTTTCTTTTGTAACAGGATTAGGATATATATATCCTGGTCCTCTACAAACCAAAACGAAGATAGGTTTTATTTTGAATAAACTGTTATGTGCATAGAACAAGATTACAAACTCTACTACCAGAAGGACCCTGTAATATTGTTGTTGTCTAGAAAAGTCACTAAGAAAGACTTAGACACGAACATGGTTTAGAAAAAGGTATTTGTATTTATAACAAGACAAAATACATAGAAAACAAGAGTGGTAGTACTTAATGCCAATATGGCATACTACAAGTGACCCCCTAGAGTGGTACCTCTTGGTATATTTATATCCTTAGGAGAGTTCATATATTGTGTATGGGTGAGTCCTCCACAACACTTCCCTTGCCAAACGTTTTTGCACTGTAAAAAGTTGTTAATATTTTTTCGATTTCAGGTCAATAATTAGTAGATTGGTTAATTTTTTTTTTTTTTTTTTTTTTGCCCAACTATTGCTGTTCTGGTGTTGATTGGTGTGGGTCAAGATCAGACGTCTCAAAAATGTCATTGATCAGTTCTTCCTCTGTGAGTAATGTGTCGCTGGTGTCATCTGAGCGGTGTTTTTTTTTAAATTGCTTTTGGTGGCGTTTAACTAGTTTTGATTGTTTTCGAAGGAGTTTATCAAAACCGAGCATAGTTTCAGCATATGAGATTGCTGTCAGAATGTTGTAAGACTATGTCCATTGGTGTAGCTTGTGCCTTTTTTAGTGCTCTTTTAAGAATGTCCATGTTGCAAATGGAATGTTTCTCTTTCTTTGAAAATGGGTCATGTGCTTTCTGTTATGTCGCATTTGAATGCCAGTTTTATTTTTTACAAGAACGAAATTTACTTACTCAGAAAAAAAAAAAAATTATTTTTCTTTTGTTTTCTAATAGCTACTGTGATTTTATTAAGTTCAGTTTAATGCTGTACATTGAAAAATGTTTATGTTTTTTTTCTCTCTGAGGAGAAGAAAAAAAAATATTTTAGTAGAGAAAATCTTACTTACAGATTTATTGTCTTAGTCGATTAAAATCGGAATGTTTTTGCGTACAGTTTGAGAACCTTTTTTTTTATCCTATGTAAAGCAAAAGCAATTTTTTTAAACACCATTTATTGAAGGACTTATGTGAGGTACTTTCATGGTACCAGTTGAAATACTATCTTGTTAGTTGAGTATGTAACTCCATTGTCAGATAGTTTAGTTTCAATGTGTAAATATTCGTGTAGGTTTATCCTTTTCCTCTTTGTTTGAAAATGGGTTTCTTGTTGAATATAACGTTATATTGTAAATATCCGTTTTATGAATTTGAGTTCCTTGTTGCCATATTTGTTGTAGCCTGGAAAGATCACTAAGAAAGACTCATACATGGATATCGTTTAGAAAAAAGTAGAGACAGAATACGTAGAGAACGAGAATTGTAGTATTTAATACAAATACGGTGTACAAGAAATGACATCCTAGAGTGGTACTTCTTGCTATATTTTTACCATTAGGAAAGTTCATATATTGTGTGATTGGGTAAGTCCTCACAACAAATATATAATAGATTAGCAAGAAGACACAACATTGCCCGAAATTCAATTAGGATATATATTTTCAATATGCTCCATATTATTTTCTTTATTTTTACTGCCACCTCTTCCCGTTTTGCAGCCTAATGTAGTCAGAAGAAACTAAAATGTTTGAAAATTGTCTGGATTAATGACTTATACATACGGTTTAAATTTCATTAAAATCAGATACACATATTTGAAGCTTTAAGGTTTACTTAATAGTGGGGCATGTAGATATTCGACACATAGAGAGTAACATAGAGATTCTGAACCACTTCCATTATCTTCCCCAGAAAATTTCATACATATGATTTCGTTGGCAATAGCAGCTCTGTCGTTTGCCTGTTGTCTTTTTAGATAGATAGTGAGAAATAACATATGATTTATATTTCATAAAAATAGGATATATATAAAGTTTTAAGGGTGTTATACGTTCATAGCCTCCTTAGGTGTGCAATTAGAGATTCAGAAACACTCCATTGTCTTGGTAAGTTTTACATAGGAATGTACGTTTAGATTTTATGTAGATTCTCTAACTTTTCTTTCTATAGAGAACAGGGAAACATCACACAACATACACACACATTGATCAGTCAAAATCTCATGGTGATTTACTGTTATCAAGGTCCACACATCTGGAAAAATCAGAAGTTGAAATTCTGTCAAAATTTGAAGATCAACTGAAAATTTCAATGTCATATAAGATACGAGACTTCATTGGCTACAATATGGACCAAACAGCATGTCTCTTGTAAAATGTTTTTGACTCTTGATGGGGGTAAATATTTATTTTATTTGACAAAAATACAAATAAAAATGTGGCACAAGGCCGAAAAAGGGGGTGGGGGTAAATGTTGACCTAACTAACATAACGTTAACTTAACTAGACTCTTTCACCAAAATACCAAAATCACTCTGTGGACATCCTACTTTAAACCCGAAAGTTACAAATATATATACGTGATGTGGGGGGGTTGGGGATAAAAATCTTATTTACAAAATCGTATGAAAAAATATACAATGATAAAAAGTGGTTAGTAAAAAGAACCCCCTCACTACTAATTGTGGCGGATAAAAAGTTTTGTCAGTCGAAAAGATGTAGGTCCCACGAAAGCTAACTTTATTCAAACACAACAAAAATGGCCTACATCTCTGGCAAAACAGTTTATCCGTCACCTAAGGGGCCGGGATTGGGGGTTATCGAACCAAAAGTGGGGGAGAGAAAAAAAAAAAAAAAAAAAAAAAAAAAACGAGGGACGCTGGGACAGGGAAAACCAAAAAAGGAGATTGGGGCGATGACAGCATGCATACTCTAGCTAAGTTAAAAATCGAACAAAAATGCCTAACTAGCCTACTCTAGGAGGTCCGATGCATGTCTATGTTTGATCAGGTTACCCAAAATCCTTAAAAAACCTAAGCCACTCAAAAAAGAAATTCAAGACTAGCTCCATTCACTTTACACAGTCGCGAAACTTTCACCCACCTGTCGTTGAAATTCACAGGAGCGAGTTTCACCTTCTCCAGCTTAATTCGCATTTTCAATCGATATTTGAAAATGAGGACAAGCTGGGGAGCAGTGAAGGTCTCATCTCCGTAAACCTCCTTCTGTCGCGTCGTCCAAATCACGCCTCTCATAACTGCTAGTAAACACAGAAAAACATAGCGTTCTTCTTTCTTCATGGTCGGTGCCCAGTTGCAGCACGGGGAAACCGACTCCAGCACAAAAAACCGCCCGCTCAGCATGCGAACCGTGAAGCCTTCAACTAACTCACACAACGGTCGAACGATGGCGCAGTGGAAGAAAGCATGATCAAGGTCTTCCTCCCATTCTCCGCATCGGACACAATTGGGTGTCTCCGTAAAACCCGCTGCGTAAAGTCTTTTGCCGACCCAGAGAGCATTTCGTATTACCAGCCAGGTGAGTGATGCCTCGTAATTATCGAAGCAGCTCGACCCAGGCGCCCAAGGCCATATTAAGCGGCGCTCCTCCTTCGTAAAACCGAACTCCTCAATCTTTTCGTCTCGAACGGATCCCCTCACTAAGGCCCGATATAGCGCCTTGCGAGACAACAGCTGGGTGTCAGAGAGGCTTTCTTTGACCCGTAGAAGAAATCTCAAGGCCTGCCGACACTCGCGATAGAAAGGGCACTCGTTTCGGGGCAACCTGTGTGCCTCCCCCTCAGCCGAATGCACACTCTCCAAAGCCTGAAAGGCTTTCTTAGTGTCTTCTATCCAGAAGACACCGTTTCCCTCACTTGGTGTACACATTCGATCCAGGTATATCAGCCTAAGAGTGTGTCTACGTATTTCTACACTAGGCATACCCAGACCGCCTTCAGACGGATGCAGGTAACAGACCTCCCGGGTAACCATGGCTTGCTTTCCGCGCCATAAGAACGCGAAAAGAGCCCGCACCAGATCAACTAGTGTGGTCTCCGGGAGTGGAAGTACTGATAGACGGTAAAGGATCAGGGGGTAGATATGAGAATTGCATACCTCCGCCCGACCCTTCAAAGACAGATTTCTCAAGGCCCACGAATGAGATGCGACCTTGACCGCTTCCAATACCTCCGACCAATTTTTCTCCAGCTGGAGACCGGGACCAAACCAGACGCCGAGTAGCTTGCATGGCCCATCAGCCCAACCAAAGGGTCCCTGAAGGGGCATACCCCTCCAGGCACCGATACGTAAGCCAATAGACTTAACGTAGTTAATTATGGCCCCTGTGACCTTGGCATACCGACTTGTTTCTATGTCAACGACTCTAATCTCGGCACTGCTCGTTACAAGCACAGTCACGTCGTCAGCATAGGCGGTATACTTTACCGGGGTAGAGCCACCTGGCAAAGTAATCCCGCGAAGGACCGGATTCACCCGAAGCTGGCGCAAATATGGCTCAAGCGCCAGCACATATAACATTGGGGATAACGGACAACCTTGACGGATCGATCTTGTTAACATGAAGGGTTTCGACCTCACCCCATTCACTTCAACCATAGCACCGGGGTTGGCATACAAGAGGCAAATCCAAGAGCGAAACTGGGGACCAAACCCAGCCGAGCGAAGAACAGCCTCTAGGTAATGATGGTCTACTCTGTCGAATGCTTTGGACTGATCTAAATTAATCAGCGCGGCTTCTGTGTCGACTTTTTCTACGATCAAGCGTATCGTGTGCAAATTATCTTGAATCGTCCGGCCCTTAACAGAACAAGTCTGTTCGGGACTTATTAGGCGGTGTAAGACAATCTGCAGACGATTTGCTAAGATCTTGGCCAAAATCTTTAACTCTGTGTTTAACATTGTTAAGGGCCGGAAATTGCCTATCCCATCCCCTCCATTTTTATCTTTGCGTAACAATTTAATGATCCCCCTGGTAAAGTACTGAGGTATGCACCCGTTCCTAAACCAGGAGTTAAAAAGTACAGTCAGCAAAGGAATAAAAATGGGCGACAGCCTCAAATACACCTCGTAGGGCAGACCATCTATCCCAGGGGTCCTGTCTAGCCCGACCTGTTTCAAGGCCTCAATGACTTCTTCCTCTTTTATGCTACCTTCACACCTAGCTGCTTCGGTCGCCTCCAGGCGAGAAAAGTCGGCTAAATAGGTGTCAAACTGTTCAATAGTCAGACCGGGCTCCTTGGTAAAAAGCTCCTGAAAATGAGTCCGAAAACCCTCCAAGATTCCGTCGTTTGAAGTTACGGTTCGTCCGTCCGGCAATGTGACACTGGCGATGTGTCGATCTGCAGAACGTCGAAACTCCTCCGCACGCAGTGACGCGGCCATGTTTGTTGCCTCGTTTGGCGCTCTTTTTAATCTAGCCCTAACTAATAATCCCTGGTCCTCCCTGTTATCCAAGGAGTCCAGTTCAGCCTTAACTATAGTATAGCTAGCACTATCCCCCTCCTCCACCGCCCTTTCTAATCTATCTTCTAGCGCTGCTTTCGCTGCTCTAGAACTACGGTTGAGCCGGCGACTAAAATCAGCAGCGAAGGACCTAATGACTTTTTTAAGGTTGCCCCACCACTTATTCCCGATAATAGCCCCCGTCAATTCCCTCTGTATTGTTAGTAGAAGCTGTTCCCGGAAGTCCTTCACATCGAACAACGACGTGTTGAACTTCCAGTAACTAGCCATCTTAGGTTTAACACTATCTAAGTTTACTCGAACCCGGACAAGCCTATGGTCCGAATAAACTATACTATGAAAACTTGGACAGTCTAAAAGCCCTAGGTCGACTCTCCTAACTAAGAACCGATCGATGTAACTCGAAAGCTGCACCGGATCGGAGCCGCGTCTACCTGTCCAAGTCCATGCTAAATCCCCGGGTTTTTCGTTCCGAAATTTATCGACAAGATCAAACTTGTCGACAAAGTCTCGAAACGCTTTAGCATCCCGGTTCTGGTTAGTATCCCTTGTGGTATTAGCCCCACGATCTAACTCGGGATCCAGGACCGCGTTCCAGTCTCCCGCTAAAACTAACCGTCGAGACGAATTCATGAAAGGCTCGATTCGCCGAAAAAAGGAAACTAGCTCAGTACGGTTATTGGGCGCATAAACCCCAATAAAACGAAATGCCACATCCTTTACGGTAACATCCAGAACGAGCAATCTTCCCTCTGGATCTGCATAAATAGGGTCACACGATGCATCAAGAGTGCGCTTAACTAGCCAGGTAACCCCCCTTGCGTGGGTATCATAATGTGCTGAGTAGAGCTGAAAGTCTCTAAGGAGCACATCCTGATAGTCACTTGGAATAAAGTGAGTCTCCTGTAGACAACATACATCCACACCAAGGCGTTGAAGGTCGCGTGCAACTCGAAGTTTACGAGAGGCGTCCCTCAACCCTCGGACATTTAAAGTAGCTAATCTTAAAGAAGCCATCCTGAGCTACTTAGGGTTGGGAATCCTGATCAAACATAGACGGTGTCAAGACACCGACAGCTGTCCCCATGGATCCAGTGGTCATCTCAGTGGTGATTGACCCGTCAGGGGACAAACCGCCGATGTCAAGAGGAAAGGTTAGTTTAATGGCCCTATATAGAGATGGGTGCATCTTTATAGGGACCCGACCAACACAAGATTTTTTCATTTCTGTTATTTCTCTGTCATTGAAGAAGGCGACAGGAGGATAGAGGTTGAAGGCGCTATTCGCCTCTTCCATCATTTTCCAAACCCCGTTTGCTTCCCCTCTAGGTCTAACTACTGTTAAAATCCTCTTAGCTTTGGGGAAGTTTTCGGGGTTTGAGATGTCTTTCTTGTGTACTAATTTGAATGCCAATAGGTTTTTATAGTCCTTGGACTTGTGTGTTTTCATGATTAGTTCTTTCTCTGGGGTTATTTGACATACAGCGTTGCCAGAAAAAAAAGGGGGGGATTTTTTTTTTCGTGATTCTGTTTCAATGGATGGGCTTCTTTGCCTCTTTTTGTCAGAGAGAGTGGGAGGGGGCATGTCAGTTTTCATGGGAGAAGGGGGAGGAGTGTTCTGGGGTGTGTTGGCAGGGGTGGAAAAAGGGGAGGGCCTTGGACTTCTTTTTTTCTGAGGGGCGCCTAATGAAGTCATTTTTTTTGCCCTAGTAGGGAGCGAGGCATTAACTGGGGCTGGGACTTTTTGGGGGGAACGTTTTTCCTTCGGAGCGGGGTTGGGCTTTTCGGGAAACAGGGACTCAGGGAAGGGGACAGATTTACCTGCTTCACGTTTCTCGTCAAGAGAGTCCTTAAGTTTGAGTAATTCCTTATATTTATTTCCTCCTGGATCTCTGCTAGTCCTGATTTCTAGCTTTTCCTCTTTGGTGAGTGACTTTGCGTATGTTTTGGGAGCTGTTCTTTTGGATGGCACAATCTTCCACTCTCCTTTTTTTTCTGGAGATGCTGCTTCAGAGTTGAAGGTTTTTTCAAAATCCTCTGGTGATATCTTTGTAGGCGTGTCCTCTTTTTGTTCAGAATCAGGTATCTTGAATCCAATCACTGGGGCCGACTCTAGATGATCTAGGACCCGATTTTTCGGGTTTCTGGGGGTAGGTTGTTTTTTGGGGCACGTGTATGTTAAGTGCCCCACTTCACCGCAAATCCAGCATGCAGGTCGTCGTCCTGCCACTACGATTGGTAGTTTTTCCGTTTCTGCTTCCATATAGTATGGTATTTTGTGGTACGTTTCTTTATCTAATAAAATGTCGAAGGACCATACGCCGTTATAATGGTCCACCTGTACTCCGGTAATATCTCCAAATTGGAGGAGGTACGCTGCTAAATATTCCCCTGGGACTACTCCAGGAACTTCAAAAATAGAGATAGTAGTCCTCCTACGTCCTAGATATTCCATTCTAAGAATGAAATCGTTCGTTATGATTTCATTCTGTGATAATTTCACACAGTCGTCTTCATTTTTGAACAGGGCTGCCCAGGTATTGTATCCACGCGCTTTAGTAATGCGCTCCGCTCTCATACCGGTTGTTGCAATGAGTTTGGTCACCGTGTCCTTTGTTGATCGGATGAGTTTCTTTGTTTTTCGGTCTATCACAAAGAGAGAAATTGTTCTCTTTGCGAACTCTTGCAACCTTGGTTGCTCCACAGTTATCCCCGTCTCGGTAACGAATTCGCTGCATTTCTTGGCTTTGGTCAGAAAAGATTCCAGGTCTATTTTGACAGCAGGTGGTTTTTTCCATCCTTCGTTTTCGGAGACAGATGTCTCCTTAACAGGAACCGGCGGCGCACAGCTGGCAGATGCCATGGCCGTCGGAAAAAACAGCGTTCAAAATTCCGGTGCTAGTAACTAGCGTCGGGGGAAGAGAAGGAAAAGGATAACAAATTTAACAAAGCAGCAATAACAATAATAATAACAGAAATGTATAACAATAGGCGCAGTAAACAGACGTATACGACCAACAGACGAAGTGATGGGGGTATGAGACGAATGGATTCGCCAATCATTTTTATAACCAACGGCTGTGCTAAACAACCAATGAAAACGTTTAAAAATTATTATAAAAATTGTCGAATTTTGGATTCAATCAGTTCGCCGTTAACTACGGCACAAACCGCATTTGATTCTTGGACGCCATCTTGGTTACTGATCTGAACTATGCCGCCATCTTTGTTCAACACAATGTCTCAAAACTTAACAACAGAATCAAAGTTATTGAAAAAAGTATGACTTTATCCTTTTGTGTAACTTTGATTTCAACCTAGATATCACAAATTGTTCTGCTCGGTCTCAGGAGATCATCCTCTAAAGTATTACATCCTCTTTCAGGAAGGAAGATTTGTTCATTGCTGGTTGCTTGCATCCATTTTCTTATGGGAATGAAGGGTAAATATTTTCAATTATTAATGTTATGGGCTTGTTTTATTTTCACCACAAAATCTATAAAAGCTACTCTGCTAATGATAATATTGCCATAGGGCATGCAATCGTTAAGGTTATGCTGTGTTAAATACATTCTTATGTATGGGCATATGGTTCACCATATGCTGATTTCTTTTTTTCTTGAGAGAGAGATGCTTGTAAGTGATGGAAAGTAATTATTGAAGATTACTAAATGGCTTGCATATGTGAGGTAGGGGCATGGAGGGATAAATAGATGAAAAATCAATGGTTTTGTATAAAGAGTCAAGCAAGTTGTAAGATATTGATTTGGTTTGATTTGGTTCTTTTTCTGTTTGTTTTCATTTTTTTTTTTTTACAGCATGTTATATGACAGGAATTTGTTATCATTGGACTTTAATATGACCATCACTGATTCTATAGTCTACTATGGTATACATTTGGCCAATCAATTGCAGACTGTTTAGTCACAAAATATCCACATTTATTCATATATATTAAGTGGGTTAGTTAGGATTTTAGGACGAAGTAAAGAATAGATACCCGTAGCAGACGACGCCGCCTGGTGGTGCCAGGCGCACATTTCAACTAACACCGGTGATTCGACCTTGACATTGGCACAAACACATGGCGTCGGTTGTTTTTAAACACGTCAAATAGCAAACATGCTCGAATATTCACCAACATTTTTTTTTTTTTTAAATATATTTACAAAACCTTTGAAGATTTAAAAGAAAAAGTATATATTTACAAAACATTTTTTTAAAATAAGTAACAAAACGAGCTTATTTAAATAAAAGATATTTAAATAAACGGGTGTCTCTTTCTGTTTCGGATTTTTGCGACCAAGATTGATTTTTTTGTGGGGGGGGGGAAGGTTCTGTGTTCGTTTTTAAGACAATTCAATATTTATTCTTTAAAACATTAACTTCAGCGACAATTAATATATTTTCAAAATAATATTTTTAAATATTACATTTTTACGAATATTCGCGAGCAAGATTTTTTTTTTAAAATAAAAGACATTTCAATAAATGGGTGTCTTTCTGAGTGCGTGTTTAATATATTTATAGAACTTTTTAATAACTATTTTATTCTTTTTATCAAACAAAAATAGAACTTTTATAATGACATATATATTATGGACTGTTTCGAAATTTTAAAATTAAAGTTAGCTTTATTTAAAAAAAAAAAGACGAGGTGTTTTTTGTTTTTTGTTTTCAATTAAATTATAAACTTTATTTGAACTTTCAACAAACTTTTACAGACATAAAAATAGACTTTATAGATATTTTATAACAATTTTTTTAAAATATATTTAACGAAAAGTTTGTTTTTATCATTTCATTGTTGAATAAAATTTCAAAGTAATAAATGGTGAAAAAAAATATCTCGAAAAGAAAAAACACCTCGTCTTTTTTTTTTTAAATAAAACTTTAATTTTAAAATTTCGATGTTTGAAAAACAGTCCATTTCATTATAAAAGTTCTATTTTTGTTTGATAAAAAGAATAAAACAGTTAATAAATAAAAACAAAAAAACAACAGTCCATTAAGTAGTTCAAATAAAGACTGTTAGGTTCATTCTATACGGTTTTGGCCATTTCTTTTTTGTACGTTTTTAATACAATTCAATATTTTTACAGTGCGATGCATGTCGGTGGTCAGTGAAGGAGAAATCCTTTTAGGCCGAGGCAATTTTTTATGCATAATAAAATCACAAGTATAAACAATCGAGATAAAAAAAAAATATATATATTATTTTGTTCACATATCGTTTTATAACTTTTATTTTTATAAAGATGAAATGTAGTATCACAAGATAGAAATCTTTTTATAATTTTTATTTTTATTTAAAAAAAACGCACTCAGAAAGACACCCATTTATTTAAATATCTTTTATTTAAAAAAAAATCTTGCTCGCGAATATTCGTAAAAATTTAATATTTCAAAATATTATTTGAAAAATATAATTGTCGCTGAAGTTAATATTTTAAAGAATAATTAAATAAATATTTAATTGTCTTAAAAACGCACACAGAACCCCACCCCCACAAAGCACGGTACATAAAAATCAATCTTGGTCGCAAAAATCCGAAAGAGACACCCATTTATTAAAATATCTTTTATTTAAATACATTCGTTTTGTTACTTACTTAAAAAAAATGTTTTGTAAATATATACTTTTTCTTTTAAATCTTCAAAAGTTTTCTAAATATATTTTTTAAAAAAATTGCTGGCGAATATTCGAGCATGTTTACTATTTGACGTGTTTAAAAACTACCGACGCCATGTGCTTGTGCCAATGTGAAGGTCGAATCACCGGTGTTGGTTGAAATGTGCGCCTGGCACCGCCAGGCGGCGTCGTCTTCTACGGGATATTCTTTACTTCGTCCGGATTTTAGAAGCTGAATATTTTTATTAATTGTACTTTGAATGAAGAGAGCTCAATTGGTCATATTTTATTTTTTTTTAACCAATTTGTGGAAAGGAAGAAGGAAACACTTCCTGAACTGAGGAAAATCTCTCTCCTTTTGACTTATTTCCACCCTGAACGACATGTCATTACCTTAATTAAAATTACTTGTTATCTGTTGCAAATAGTTTGATTCCTTACCAAAAGAACACCTATGCACCTGATTACATGAACGCCATGCATATCTAGTATATATAAAACACAGATTTTACTAGCATCTTCTTTACACCCTTGACGAAAAAGAAAAATGTGAAAGCGAAGAGAGAAAAACAAAAGAGATAATATCCTTAGCCGTCTTTTGTCTTGTAGTCAGACGAGCATAAAACAGAATATCACTGCTAAATATGATTCCTACATTCTATGAATCCGAATTGTATTTTGGATATTTTATAGAATTAGATTAAAAAAATTTGGTGCATGTTAAGATAGAGTTGACATGGCGATTAAAAAAAAAAATGTCATTTTAAGCAAAAACAATATTACATACTTAATTGTCATGTCAAAAATAATAAAACAAAAAAAAATGACGAAAATTCATCAAGTAGAAAGTTATTTATAGTTGAAAGTAATTTTTATGGAAAATTGGGTAAAATTGCATTTTTATTAGATGTTGTAAAGAAGACAGTTAAGAGTTCACACACAGGGGACATAACTCAGAATAGAAAATTTAAATTAAACCGTAATGGCTTCCAACACTTATAGCTTGTAGCGCTAAACTTTTTCCTTTTTTTTTTTTTTTTTTACTAAAAACACATTAGCAGTTATTCTATTTTATAAATTTTTATAATTTTTGAATATATTACTATTTTTGACTTGACAATTAAGTATGTACTATTGTTTTTACTTAAAACGGCACATTTAAAAAAATTGATCTGTCGACTCTATCTTAACTAGCACCAACATCTTTTAAATCAACTCTGTCCTACCATCAGAAGTCTGTATCTGTGATTGATTTTCTTTTATCAAACTACTGAACATCATACTTTTGATACCTGCCTTGAATATTTTATAACACAAACCCTTAATTTGAAACTCTCCTCCCCTGGGCTTGATACTTTTTTCACCGATATTGAAAGAATATTGTTTCCCTGATTGTTGAAATTTTACACCTTCTAGTAGTAGAGCAATTCTTGTGCCATGCACTAGCAGTGTCAGAAATCGTCAATAGAAATTCGTGGTAAGCACTAGAATACTGTCTTTCCAAGCTTATAACATCTTGAAAAATGTAATTCAGACCTTAATTTTTTTTAAATTAAAGGAGCAAAGACCAAATTTAAAAAGAAATAACAGGTTCAATAGCAAATTATTCAATATTTATTTTTTTAAAATCGGTTTTCTTTAAAAAAGATTTAAAGAAAATCAACGAAATTTTTACTTACTTCGATTAAAAAAATATATATAAATTCCAAAAAATCACTTACCTACAAAAAATTACTATTCAATGTGTTGTTCCATTGTTCATTGTTAAGAATTTATCCATATTTATACTTATATTCCATGTCCTTTTTAAATAAAATACTTTTTTAAACAAGGATTAAAAAAAAAAAAACGCGAACTCAGAGTTTTTGACTGTTCAAATAAAGGGAGACAAATCTGTTTTCTTAGCGTTTATCTTCCAGTGGCTTCTAAGGGCAATAATTAATGTTTCTTTTAATTGCGTGCTATAAACCAAAATTAGTATTTTGTGGCCTTCGTAGATGAAAAATGTACAAATTCACTTATAAGTTTTTGCCGTTAAACAAAAAACCCAGTCGACCGATTTTTTTTTTATTCTCTTAATGAAATACACGAGTTTTTGATAATTATATTTTATTTCTACTTTATCGAGTGAATTTTTTTTTAAATATCTAAAAAAAGAAAACGTTGATTAAATAAAAAAAATTGTCATCATCATCTGATATTTACTTGACAATATAAGCATAATATGAGCTTTCATTAAAAAAAAAAAATCAATGTGTTTTAAAAAAAAAAAAAGATTTTACACTTTGGACTTTACAGGTAAATTTTCAAAAACACTTCTATTTTTTTGTTTTAAATTAAAATATTTTATTTATTGATCTTTTATCTTCAATTTTTGATATATAAAACTTTGGTACGTAAATTAATTATTTAAATTTTAATAGACATTTCAAAATGGGGGACGAATTAAAAAAAAAAAACGTTTGTCTAAAATGTTACGTTTGGTTTATTGGAAAGAGCATAAAATTTCACATTGACCCTGAAAATATCGTAAAAATAGAATCATAGAGAAATTTTGATAGATTTTTAAAGTTTAAAAATTGAAAACTATTTAACTCGTAAAATTCAATTGATTTCATTACGTAAAAAAAATGGCTGCATGAAGGCGCGTGGGCACTTTGTAAAAACTGTTTTTTAAAAAATAAAAAATAATATTTCTATTATTTTTTAAACAACTTTAATAGTTTATTTTTGGAAGTATATTCCATAAAGAAAATAAACAAAAACACTTTAAAAAGAGAAATTACAAGGTTTTTATATTTTATTCACAGTTTTGTGTTAGGGGTGTCAAAAATTCCCCCAAAATTCTGATTTTCTAATATGATTTACTATGGTCTTTAGTCGTTAGATAACAGTAGCTAGGTTTCATTTCCCACATAACTCATCTTTCTATTTTTTATTTCTTTGCATATTTTGTTATTTATTTGATAATGAAAATAAATATTTATTTTCAAATCATCACTTGGTTGTTCGTTTTGTTCTTTATCTCTATACTTGGTGTCTTGAACTGAAGAATCTTGTTCTTGGCACGTTTTATTGCTGACTAGCCTGGAATCCTGGCGTTTCTCGGATGTTTGGAAGTGTGTGTTGAGCAAAAAAAAAAATAAATAAATAAATAAAGTGGTAGTAGACAGGCAGGCTCGAACCCATACCACAAAAGAGGAAAGAACGTGAGAAAAAAAAAAAGTGACGTCTTTGCTGTTGAGCGCATTGCTGGCCAGAAGTGACATAGGTTTAAATTAAGGCTAGTTAATCGAAAAGAGGGGGATGACTTTCGAAAATATCGGTGAAAAAAAGCGACCCCTCTCTGTAGAAAAGTGCTCAGTTAAATATGAAGGAATTAATGTTTTGGGCCAATTTTTCGATATTTGTCGTCCAGAGGGTCGAGCTTCAAAACAATAGTGAATATTATGAAGCTCAAGCATAAAATCCTTTTATGAAAATAAATAGAGACAGCATTACATCACCCAAAAGGGTTGATATGCCGTAAAACAAACACAGATGCATTGTAGGATTGGTGCTTGTCTCTTTGATCATTGGCATCTTTAATTGTTTTATTTGGGAAGTTCCAATATACTTGTTTCCCTATGACGGCAAAATTAAACGTAAAGTCGGTTTGTAAGGTGAGGAAAATCCAGCTTCTTAAAAAAGGGCACTCAAAATTGGGACAAAAGTTAAAAAAGTCTACTTCACTCTAGAACAGAGGTCTCTAAGTTTTTTTTTTAAAATAGGTGGGGGGGGGCATATTGCTGACTATTCTGTTCTATGCAAGCTAAAATAATAAATAATAATAAAAACAAATAATGACCTGGACGTGTTTTATACTGTTTTGCTAATTAGCTTTGCTTTTTAATAAAACTGCTTCTCTAAAACCTCACTCTTTTAATCATCTTCTGGACAAAAAGAAAAACCACTACACAATTTTCACACAGTTCCAATTTAAAAAAAAAAATATTTTCCTGAATAATTTTTTATGTTTTCAATAAGAGTGGCATGGACTGGATTAAAGACTTTGGTGGACCAGATCTGGCCAGTAGGCTGTAATTTGGAAACCCCTATTCTAGAAGGATTTCTCTCACACTGATTGAGGACAGAAAAAATGAAGTATAATATTGGAACAGATGGTACACTTTGCTTTTAGCTAAAAGATCAAGCATTTCTCTGTTTTATGACTAATTAACAATTTCTGGGTTATTTAATATAGAAGCCGATTCATTTGGTATAATAGTTAGAGTGTTTGTTATTGGGCCAGGAGACCGGGATTCAATCCTCGATTGAGTTATACCAAAGACTAAAAAAATGGCACTTAATGATCCTTTGTGAAACACTCAGCATTATAAAGAGTAAGTGAGGTAATCCTTAGCCCTTCCCTTATCTCAGTGCAGTAACAAATGAAAAAGGAGCCTTATGGTCTCCCTCGACAATAGTCAGTCCATTCAATATTATTTATTAATGCAGAAACACAAATCATTCAATATGTATGATTGATTGAACACAGGTTGCAATTTTACCCATAGATACCAGAGTCACGATTTTGAGTTTGTTATTTTTAGCAGCATTATTAATGCTTAAATGGCCACAAAAGATTGGATATGATGTGAAATTGACTTAAAGCACGGGAGGAGCAGGTACTAACATAATTATAAGAGTTAGGAGTAAATGAAGTAACTTCTGCTATTATTAATCAGCAGAGAGTTATCACGGTCAACCAAGGGAAGAATCTATCAGGCATGTGTATACAGTCTGATGAGGTATGAGAGTGAATCCTGGCCATTAAAGTACATGCGTTCATCAGTAGATGTAGAAGTGGGGAGGTAGCAGATTTAGCTGGTAGGGGAAGGCCAAAGAAAACATGGAAGGAAGTGTCAAAGATAGGTTTGAGAGAAAGACGAATAAAGACCTGGCAGAGATAGGTTACTATGGAAGTCACTTTCTGAAAGTCACCCAACACATGCCAGCTTGTAAAACAAACGTTAAACCGAAGAAGAAGAAGAAGAAGAAGAAGATTATGATAATGATGATGATGATGATGATGATGGATGGATGGATGGATGGATCAATTCCATAGACCGCACTGAAACCTTACCACTAATACTAATCCTAATCCCAAATCCCGGTGGCACCCCAATCTACTCCAAAATATAGGCCAAAAGCATACTGAATGAAAAATATAAAAGCACAATTTATCAGCTTTAAATTAAAATTTAAAAAAAAAAAAAAAAAATATATCCCTCTTCTGGGTAACCAAGAAAAATACATTGTTAGCAAAAAAGAAAAAAAAGAAAATAATGTTTGTTTTGTTTGCTGAGCGTTTGGGTGTCTTAAATAAGTTTCTCGACTTTTTTACACAAGCATTTAAAATTGTTGTAGACTCCTGAAAATTCAATATGTTATTGCTATACATCTTATTAGATGACTGACCAATTTTTATGATTTCAGCTTTAAATGAACAGCTACAGCAGGAATTGTCACAGCTGGTGAATTTCAAAAATGCAATCTGAACATGAGGACACTTTAGAAAATAGATAGGCAATAAAATTCTGTTTTTAACTTGGAAAAAATGCCACAGAAACGTATGGAATGCTTCAGACTGGTTTTGGACCATCTTATGTGAATTGCGCATCAGTTTTTGAATGGCATAAGAGATTCAAGGAAGGCAAGGAGTCTGTGAGGGGTAATGAAAGGTGTGGGAGGAGTAAGGAAGTCATAACGCTAGAGTTGATTGGCCAAATAAAAAATTTCATGGATAAGAACCGTCGTGTGTCTATAGATATAACATTTGCACCAAGTTTGTCCCAAGGGTGTTCAGAGAAGATCAGAAAGAAAAACATTGTCATGACAACAGGGAAATGGTCGAGCTGATCAATTCAGATCCCACAGTTCTTGATGCTCTGGTGACATGCGATGAAAGTTGGATCTACTGCTATGACCCAGAGACCAAGAGATAGAGTTTCTATTGGAAGCATGCTGGCTCCCCCAGACCTATGAAGGCCAGATAGAGCAAATCCACCCAGAAATTTATGATGATCCCTTTTTTTATGACAGCGTTGGCATGATCTACATGCACTGGGCTCCCACTGGACAGACAGTCAACAAGGAATACAATGTTGAAATTTTAAGGGAGTTCAGTAAGAGATTTTGTTGGAGGAAGCATAATCTCCCAGAAGTTGTTGAAGCGGTACAACAAATGCATTGCAGATGGAGGAGATTACTTCGAATAGGACTAGAGTTTAATGTGTGTACTATCAATAAAAGTGCCCATACAATAAAAAAGTATGGAAACTTATTGAAGACACTCTTCAAATTGGGTCAGTGGCATTTTCACCAGGACAATGCACCAGTCCACAACTCCATCTTTGTCATAGACTATTTGACCAAGATGGGCATCAATACAGTTCCTCACCCAGTCTATAGTCTAGACCTTGTTCTCTGTGATTTTTGATTATTACCTAAGCTCCAGGAAAACCAAGGAGGATGTCATTACAAGACAACTGAGGAGATTAAAGGATTAAAGAGGCTGTGACAAGCGACATTGATGCACTCACACAAGATGACTTTATGGAGCCTTCCAGAAGTTGTTGGAATGGTACAACAAATGCCTTGCAGCTGTAGGAGATTACTTTGAATGTGACTAGAGTTTAATGTATGTACCATAAATAAAAGTGCTCATACAAAAAAGTATGGAAATTTATTGAAAGCCCTTGTATGTAAGTCATGACAGGAATCTTCATAAGTACTGAAATTCTTGGATTCTACAATTGCATCTACTCCTCATCAAACAAACACCCTTTTGAAGAGTATCAATTAACTTCAGAAATCCAATTAAAAAAAGTCACCTTTTAAATTTCATTTGATGATACTGTTATGTCAAATATGAAACTGAAACATTCTTGGTCTTCAAGCTAAGATCAAAGTGTAGTATCTGGGACAGTACAATAATATCTTGTGGTTTGTGCTTATACTAGATGTCCATAGAATGGAAATATGTCGTAAACTCCTACAAGGGTTTTGAAGATAGACTCCCATAACCAGATATATTCTGAAACAATGTTAACTGTACTAAGTATGTTTCGATTTAAAAAAGAGGTACAATAATATCATGGGTTCTGCATTTGCACCAGTGATCCATAGAATGCATAACAGCAATATATAACAGATGAAAGGTAAAAATGTGGAATTTTCATGTGTTTCAATAGTATATATCAGGTTGACAAGAAAGTTCTTGTGGTTTTTAACTTTTAAATTCAGATAAACATCTTGGCTCAGACAAAAATTTATTGATCGAAATAAGCACCACCAGAATCAACACACTCTTGCCAATGCAAAACAAGTGCATTTATGCCAGTAACATAAAAATCTTGCATTCTGGTGGCGATATAGTTGCTGAAGGCGTTTTTGATATCGCTTAGGTTTATGAAACATTTCTCATGCAGAAAGTCGTCGAGATGCTGGAAAAGTGGTAGTTGGTAGGTCTGAGGTCTGGAGAGTATAGCAGATAAGGTAAATTTTCACAGTCGAATTCGTTCAACTTTTGCAGAGTCGATTTAGTAATGTGCGGTCGGGCATTGTTGTGGTGGATAATTGGGCCTTTTCTGTTGACTGATGCTGGGTGTTTTGTCAAAGTTTCTGATGCATTTCATCCATTTGTTGACAGTACTTTTCTGCCATAATGGTTTCGTCTGCATTCAAAAAAATATAATTGATGAGACCGGTTGTAGAGCACCAAACAGTCAGCATGACCTTCTTTTGGTGCAACTCTGGCTTTGGGAAGTCTCGTGGAGCTTCATTGGTGTCTAACTGCTGAGCATCACTGGTTGTCGTAAAGAACCCACTTTTCATCACAAGTCACAACCTGGTTGAGAAACAGGTTGTTCTTGTGGCATAGAAGAAGGGAAGATGACATTTCATAACAGCGTTTCTTTTGGTTGTCATTCAATTCGTGAGGCATCATTTATCAAGTTTTTTGTCTTTCCAATCTCTGTCAAGTGGTTGGAAATCGTCATATATGCTGCATCTAATTCAGAAGCAAGTTCTCGAACAGTTGTGCATGGATTGGCTTCGACTAAGGCTCTATCAACATCCGATGGACAACCACTAAGCTCATTTTCAAGACTTTTAAAGAAATTTCTTAAACCACTATTGTGCTGTGCGTTCAGTAGTAGTGATTCCTGAGCCAAACACTCTGTTGATATCGCTAGCTTTTTCAGCAGCTTTTCGGCTTAGCTCGAACTGAAATATGAAAATTGTGCGAATTCACATTTTTCCATTTTGTATTCAACGTTTTCAAAAGAAGACATAATTGTTTTTAAAATGATTGTAATTTAAACGATTAGATAGAGCGCAAAATGATCTTTAAAATGATATATAAAGTAAAGGTATTATAACAAAAACTTATTTGAAAATACATCATTTGAAATCAAAATTAAAAATTCCACAATAACTTTCTTCTCAACCTAATATATAATACCATTAATCCATCCTCCATAGACGAACAGAAGCATTTACTTGTTTAAACAACCTTAAAGTAGAATTTTCTATTTTTAACCTTATTCTTACACATCCAAAACCTAATCTTACTACTATTACTATTATTGCTGCTGCAACAAAAACAACAACAATAACAACAACAACAACAATAATAATGATTAATAGTAGAAGCACTAGGAACAATCCTGAAAGCTTTGTAAAACGAACGGGAGAAATTGGAATCAGAGGAATGACTGGAAAAATACAACGAACAACAATAATGAAAACAGCTGAAATATTAAGGAAAACCCTTGAATGTGGAGACTAATACACATGAACTATAAGCGCAGACCAGACAAACTGCTGCAGAGACAAAACCATCATGGAACCAAGAGCATTGAAGCTACATACCTATAAGTTCTCTAACATCACCTCATCCTCCCCCCATTACCACATCACTGTCTCCCTCCTCTCCCTAAAAAAAAAGAGTGAGACCGAATAGCCAAGTAGTCAAGGAGGAAGGAAAGACAGAGAAGTGAGCACTGACCAGACCTCCATTGTATAAGTGCGAAGATAACTGGGACCTTGGGGAGGCTTATTGCCACTCAAATTCCAGTAAAGACCAATGGCCGCTGCCAACAAGAAATCAATAGCAAGCGCAGCTGTTGTGATTATGCAAATTTATTTGCCAATGTTATGGAAAGAGGTGGAGAGTACTGGAAAATCTGGGGAGACTTGTGGTTACTCAGCTTCCAGGAAACACCACAGGCTGTATTTAATGAGATCTTTGATGACCTGTGTGAAAGCTCCTTGTGAGCCAATAATGATAATAATCATTAAGAAAAGTCCTGAAAAATCTGAAGAATAACTTGGAGAAATTGGAAGACTGAGACTATGTAAACAACAACACTGATAAAAACAGCTGAGATCTTAAGAAAAATCCTTGAATGTGGCAAGCAACCTGCATAAAATACTGACACTAACCGGCCACATGGAAACTGCAACAGAATTTAAAAGAAAATAGTGGAAGGAATACTGCATGAAACCTAGGAAACTGAAGCTGCAACACATCTTATAAATCCCTTCTCCCCTTAAAAAAGTTGTGTTAATAGCCGTGAAGGGTCAAGGAGGATGGAAACATTGAGGAATGAGAGCACTAACCAGACCTCTATTGGAAGAGTGCAAAAAGTACTGGGATATTAGGGAAGCTTATTGCTACTCAAATCCCAATGAAGACGAATGGTTGTTGTGAGTGAAAAATCAATGGTAAGCAGCTGTTGCAATAATGCAAAGGTATTTGCAAAGATTATCAAAAGAGGTGGAAAGTACTAGAAATTTGGGGAGAATTGTTGTCACCCCAGACTCCAAGGAATACCACCGGTTATTATCAGCAAGTAATCTCTGATGATGATCTGGGTGAGAACTCCTAGTGAGTAAAAACAACAAGGACAAAAATATTGTTACTGTTATTCAACAATTACTGCCTGCTAATTCATCTCTCATTTAATTTTGCTACTGATGTCAATTTCATAAGTGATAATGTGAGATGAATAACCATGTCAAACTTTGGACAATAATACCTTATAACAATTTTGGCTTCTGCTACTTGAAAGAAAAATTGATTAAATTGTTTAAGATCTGAAACGAAAATGTCATTGTCATTCCACGAAAAGCTGTTCCAAATTAATGCCTCCTATTTTTATTCCGCCTAAATGGATCAGAGGGGGATTGCAAATTGCATTGCTATGATGATTGAACTTATGCATTCATGATCTGAAAATTTCATCTCTTTGTTGCAGATATTCACAATGTGAGATTCTAAGAAAGCAACTCTTGTCATGGGAGTGCGTCAGAAGCATAGGTCAGTGAATTCCTGGAAAAAGTGCATTGAGAATGGCGGTTACTATATATAAAAAAAATTCTGAAGCAGAAAAGGTTGCTCGTTTTAATGGTTCCACTCCCTTCTTCATAGCTCTTAAACTTTTGAGTTGAAAATAAGTAGGAGGCTTTACTTTTAGAATAACCCCCATTTTGTTTGATAACAAGAGTTGAACATACCCAAAGCAAACAATGAGAATAAATCATCCTTGTTATTGAACTTGGGTGACAATTGTCAAAAAAAATGGTCACGATGGAATGAAAGTTGTTTTGTTTTGGCGAACACTCCTAAACCAAAACAATTCATCCTGTCTCCCTTCACTGCTGCAAAAAACAAACAAAAATAATAAAGCAGAATTATATTTTAATGAACTGAAATAAATTGTGGAAAGGTTAAGGGCAGGTGAAACGCTATTTAGCCCTGGTAGGCAATCACCTAGAGACTGGTCCTCATCACTGAGTTGACATCAGGAACAGCATCTGGCCCATAAAAATCTTACCTCAACTAAAGACATTAGTTCCAAAGAAAATCAATTGTCGAAAGGTTACAGCAAACTAATAAAAAATTGTACAAAATTGCAATTTTCGGCTTTGAGCTGAGCGAGAGTGACTACATTCTGAGTGTTGTCAGCCAACCAACCAGCCATCCTCTGCCCCCATATGCAGACACTCACAATAAAGCTGATTGATATTTTACAAATCAAAGCTTCGTCATTTTTGTTAAGTATACACAACGTAACAGTGTGACAAAGCATGCTCTGAACGCCCATGGACACCCATGCACAGCCACCGTTCACAGTTGGCAAAAGTGCATTGAGAATGTGCATTTCAGGCTTAAAGACTTGGCCAAACATAGGCTAGTTTAGAAATCAATTTCTAAAATTAATCTAACATATTCTTGCATGTAAAACAGATCTTAAACTGATTGTTGTTGTTGTTGTTGTTGTGGTGGTGGTGGTGGTGGTGATGACGATTAATGCAATTCCATACTTAAAAATTTCAAGATGTTTCCAAGAAATATTTAAAAAATCTGCCATACTTCGTCACCCTTAATCAGAAGGCCTGATTGATAGGGAGGGAATCGAGCAGTAGTGCAATGCTAACAAATAGTTTGATGACCTATAAGTTTTTATAATAATAATCAGTAGTAATTGTTTTTGTATTCCCACTCCCCCACGAACCACAGCCAGCATCCAAGAGTATCTTTGCGATAAATTTAGGGCAATTCAGAAGAATACTTTTGGAGGCTTTAAGTGTTTACAATTATTAGTATTATTTTTGTAATAGTAGTAGTAGTAGTAGTAGTAGTAGTTTCTACTAAATTTGTTGCAATTCTACTCAATAGTTTTGGATTCTTTAATTCATTGTTATTAGTAGCAGTAGTAGTAGTGTGGTATTATCCCCCCTCCAATGGGAGATCTACACTTTGGATGCAATTATCAAATAAATATTTGTGATTGCAATGCAAACCAACAAGATATAAAGCACAATGAACTCGTACCTCATGTTTTCAATCACAATCACAGCGATCCTTTGAGAGTGAGGACACTTCATCCAAAATCGTTCCTGGGGTTTTCCGTTATCCCACTAATGGCTGCCTCTCTGTGAGAGTGCACTCTTGCTCTGAAATCAAAACCAACATAAAAGAAAAGAAACAAGTAGATCTCAAATTTGAAAAAGTATTATTTTATTATGAATCACTTAAGACTTCTATCCGATCAGGCCTAACATTCTCTCCAGACGATATCCAGCAAAGAATATTACTGATGTCGATTACGTAAAACAAACTTGAAAGTAAGTTAGATGGAACAGAATGCTCTGTGCAGTGTTAAACTTAAACTGGAAAATACACTCAACCATTAACTGTCTGTATGGTCGTTTGCCCAAGATCTCTTCAGTAATAAAAGAAAGAACACAATATGCCAGACATTGCTACAGAAGAAAAGATAAGGTCATCAATGATGTATTAGTGATGTGGAGCCGCTGAAGTAGGTAGACCTGCTACGACGTACACAAAATTATTTACAGAAGACACTGGCTTACAACTTGAAGATCTTCCTAAGGCCATGGAAGATAGAGACCCATGGAGGGAATAAGTCAATTTAGTCTGGACAACCCACCTGATACGATGATGATCTATCTGATCATGGTTGAATCATAGCAAGCTACCTGTTCGAAATTCCATACAGATTCCCTAATTTGACAAAGTTCAACAAGATGCAGCTGTAGAAGATCGAGGGTTACATCAGCCACTGTGAGAATAACATCTAAAGTGAAAACGGTAGTTTGAATAATTCAAACTAGCGGGACATGTGGAAATTCCACAGCGGACTCTTTCATATGTAATATATTGATGTTGGCATTCTGTGGATCTTCAGCCTAACTGGAGACGCTCTGATATTATTGTAGCTCTTTTGTTAAAACTGCAAAAGTATTTATCTAAGCTAGCAGAGACCCAGCATAGCCCGGTCATAAAATATGCTTAATATGATATTTTAATTTATGCAGATTTCGTATATATTATTATAAAGCCAATTTTCTATTGATTCTTATATATTATGAAGATGTGATTTAAAAAATAAAAAAATATATCCATATGATTTGGGTGTATCCTCTTGAATCGAAACCAAACTTATGAAGAAAAAAAAAAAATATATATATATATATATATATATATATATGATAAACATGGTCTGAGGTTCGATCCCTAGAAACAGTTAAACTACGCTGATGAGAGGTAATGACCTTGAAACACGCATGTACGTAGATTACTGTTTTAAAAATAATAAATAAATAAAAATGTTATATACGTCCAAATTAAAAAGGGCGACTTTCTAAGTAAATAAAAAAATGAGCCCCGAGGCGGAGCCAATATTAACCGTATGTATCGCTTGAAAAATAACAACAATAACAAAATATATATATAACTTGAGTTCCTTCAGCTATAATCGAAACCAAAGCCAAAACTTATGAGGAATTCTTGGTAAAATTATTTATTATAAGAAATGAAAGGTTATAACAATTAAACGACAGTCACTCGAAAAAAACAAAAGATGTAAGTGTGACACACCAAATAACACACACGCCATCGTATTAATATATAGATAGTCCAAATTACATTCTTATGTCTTAAAGCTTCAAAGTAATTAGTGGACACATGCAATACTATATAATGCACCCAGGCAATACCATTTTGGGTTATTCTGCAATGTAGCTTGTCTCTACTGTTGCATTTGCTCAGTTTCAAATGGATAGGTAAAACAGCTCTCCCCGCCCATGAGGTGATAGACAAGCTGACGGTCGATTCTTGGAGATAGGGATGCTGAACTGTTTCACACAATAGGGATTCTGAGACATTAAAAATTAAGTCTCGAATAGGCCGTTTAAGTATATCTCTGATTGAATCTGATGTTAAGAGAAAGACGGAAGTCAATTCTAGTAAGATTAATTTTAAATGAGGATATGTTCGATTGATGAAAAAAGCTAAATATAACAGATGGTGATTTAAACAGGGAAATCAAAGGAGCTTTTAGGAGTTACTCTCCCACACTTCTAAAGCCCAATCCTTTCTCATCGTGGTAGTGATAATGGCAATGCGGTAGTTACAAAGTTGTTCTGTCCTGAATTTGAGTTCCTGGTACGGCCCCTCATGGTGGACATGTTTGCCACTAGGCGGTGTAGGGTGCAACCTACCTAACAGGGCGCTGGTGAAAATCCAGGAGTCGACATTAAGATCCATTGTCTTTGCCTCTGTGTGTAGTAAGCAAAGACATGTCAGTTGGGAAAATATAAATCAATGAAGCGAAAGTCACACGTGTGGGGGTCGCCTGGCCTTTTTTTGGGAACTGACTTCCTCCACAAATAATAAAAATGAAAATAAGAAATCTTATGTGCAACACAAACGGAGGTTTATTTCCGGAATAGAAATAGCAAATAATAACAAGCAAAACATAGTTCTCAATATTTCAGAGTTCTTTTTTTTTGAGTTCATATGAAAGATGGAGAGTCTCTTTTTTTGTGTTCTTTGAATGTTCCAATTTGTAACAGAGACAATATTAATGTTCGTCTGTTAAAAGAGAGTATTAATGCGTGGAGCAGTGGAAATGAAATAATTGATGTTTGCACGCGTGGTAAGTCCTAATGAGAAAGCGTTGAATGAGTCGGAAGAGTTTAAAGAGACGAAAGAATGCTCGAAAGGCTAAGAGACTAAAGAGATAGATTTTGTGTTTGTGCATGTTTATATTCGATTTGATCGGCTCCAAACGAGCTCTAGAAAATCAGTTTTAAAATATGTCCTAGGAGGAATTCCATTGGACGGAAGACATCACATGGGGTGCTTTCAACTACGTACGCACCTTTGGTATATAAAGGTCACGCCGGAATTTGCGTGGGTGTCATTTTTCATTTTTTTAACGCGCCGAAACAATCAATTGCACTGCGCGCCTAAATTGTATTTAACGATTTTAAATTTGAATATTAAACTGTGCCAACTGGCACACACGATTGCTTCTGTGCCAATCATTTATGTGTTCTATGCCAAACCTTCACAACTTTGTAGAAGTCATAAAGATTTAATTTCTCGTACAAAAAAATGTTACTGCTGGCAATTGGGTTACAAGGCGCATTAATTTCACCTCTCCTCTCACTAACTACTTCAGCCCGAGAATTACAGTTGATCAGCAGAGAGAATCCTTAAAGCAACGAGGACAGACGCTTTCTTCTCTCTCTCCTGTCCCTACATCGACTATTTTTTTGGCTGAAAATAACTGCTCACAGACTTTCTGGAGCCCAAAGAACTTTCTAATTCTTCATTTCTTCACTTGTAAACTATCTTTCTTTCACCTATACGCAATTGAATAAACTCTTTAGTTTTTGCTATGAAAAGAAAAAATATTATTTTTGTCTTTTGTGAGACGGTTCTTGTTATATTCTATTAATAACCTCCGGTTAGAAAATTCAAATATTTCAGATTTGCATTGGATTAATTGATCAAAACCCATAATCATTAGACACTGATGAAGAAAGATTTAATGAATTTCAATTTCAGACGCCTTAGCTTAATTAATTAAGGAAAGTAGAAAATGGACCTTGAATTTATTTTCAGCAGTTTTGTAACTCTCGCTTCTATTATTTTGTTATTACGTTCCCAGATTCTATGAGCGATGTGTCTGACAAAGGGGGAAGAATCGATGTTTTCTGGGTCAAAATCTATTCATCTAACACTTATTTTTGGTTACTTTTTGACCTTAAAGGAGTATTTTTTTTACAGCTCCTTATATTAAGTGCTTTCATACCGTGTCTGGAGCAATTTCCATAAAAAAACATTAAAAAACCCATCAAACTCATGTAATAGGTTAATGGATTTTTATCAAAATTTAAATAAGTATTCTAGACCTAATGTTTAGTATCGCTATATTTTGATTTTGATCTTCATGAGGGAACACAAAGTAGTGCTAAACTGTTCTGTTCAGGGAATTCATTTTACCCATCCTGATATGGTATTCTTTTAGTATCTTTATAAAGTTATTTGTATACACATGTATCACTTCTAAACTAATTAACTAATCATTACAATTTTGAAATATATCTGCTAGGCATAAGGATGGGTAATGTGATCTATATTTAGTTTGATTTCTTTTCATGCAAAAGATGAAAAAAGAGGGTGGATTTTTATTGGTGCTCCATATTTTTTTATCATGGCTGTATATATGTGTGTATGTGTGTGTGTGTTTCCTAATATATATATATATATATATATATATATATATATATATATATATATATATATATATATATATATAAATTAGGAAACACACACACATACACACACATGGGGAAATATGCTTATTCAATTATATTTCACCTTTAATTTATGAAGCTCGATATAACTACAGAGCGTATACAAATAAATGACAAAAAGTTTATATTCCAAATTTTCAGTATCTGTTTCGTAGCACAGAATTTATTTTGTCCATATTCCTCAGAAGAATAAGAACTCTTCAACTTCAAAAGAAACTAAATAGGAATATGGGCAGGATTACAAAATCCGAAAAAAATAAGCAGAATATTAGCAATTTTGTTTTGTTTTAGTTAATAAATTAAAAAATAAAACTGACATAATAATTACATGAATGATTCTGTGCTACGAAACAGGTGCTGTAAAGAATTGAACATTTTAACATGTTGAAAAAAAAATGAACGATAAGTTAGACAACATCTTTTTGTCATTTATTTGTATATATAAATATATAGTTGTGTGTGTCTATGTTTGTATATTGATATGTCCTAGATCAATTGTACATACTGTGTAGAAACATGACGCTAATGATAAAAAATTATTAACTGCATTTATTTTGTATTACAGGGTACAAAAGCTTGGCAAATAAGCAGATAAAATGATGTACATATGTTGTCATGGTGGACCAGTTATTATTCAAGCCTTAGCAACAGGGTAAAGAAAGAAGGATAGAAATAAAGAAAGAAAGGAAGGAAATAATAATACACACGGGTATGTGCACACACACACACACACACACACACACACACACACATCCGTTGTAGTGAAATACCTCTTTAATTTATCTTTAAAAAATCTTTGGAGTAAAAGATATTTTAAGTGGAGAAAAATATTAAAGCATAAAATCTTCTCTTGGAAAACAACACTATATATTTATTATTTGGATTATTATTGCCATTTTGGATGTTATATTCACAACTTTTGATCTTCTTCACATCTTTTCGCATTTTTTTTTTTTTATCTTTTTTTAAATGAAAATTGCCTCCAACAAAGTGTGAAGACACTTGATGTAGGGAGCTTTTTGCAAATACAGGAGATTCCTATTGGCCTTAATCTTGAAAAGACCAACGTTATAGGTAGAAGGAAAACAGTTAACAGGAAGAGAGTTCCACAAGGTTGCAATTTTTGGAAAGAATCTACTGGAATAAGAAAGCTGTATTACAATAAGGTATCAAAACAGTGAATTGATGAAGACCATTAGATCAAAAAGTTAAACAAGCTGGAACAAAGGAAGCAGGTCTTGGGACTCTATATTGAACTTAGGAACCTATATGGAATTTTGAGCTGATCAATTTATTTAATTCCTGAGGGTTAATTATTTTCATTGACTTTAATAATATTTACATTCATTATTTTGAATAAAAAATGGATGTAAATACCAACTTTTAATATCTAATTATTTATATATTTAAGAGTTACAAAGAAAAGCTTCACACAGAATTTTGCAAAGACATATGATGAATTAATATAATATAAATTTTATAGATGAAAAAATAGAGCAAATAAAAAATTGTTGAGAAATGCGAATGCAAATACAAATAACTTTGGGGCTGCTTCCCACCTGACTCGTACATTATGATTCTTTTCAAGTCTAATGTAAACAAATTCTTGTTGAGCCACGTTCGTTAATAATTAAATTCTGCTCAATCTCAATGATCAGTATCAATCAGCACAGTGTTGTCTCATCGTCACCTGACACTCATTTATTTCTTACACATGAGAAGTCATAAGTGATGACACTTTAGGAAAATTAAAAAAAAAAAAAATCCCAGGCAACGCTTGGTCAGGACAGCTAGTATTATATATTATTTATATCATTTTCATTATAAAGAAGACAAGCAAGTTTTGCCAGTTCCATGGAATTCAATTTTTTTCTTTTGGTTTTAATAAATGAACTCTAAAGAATATAAAAAATGTGATACATAATAAAAATGACTAACAAAAGACATGAAAATCTTCTTTTTATAGACGACTACTACTTCATGATGATACTGGACATGGCCATCTGGCGTTCCTGTGTAGAGATATATTGCTGGTTAGAAATAATTTAAAATATTATATTTACAATTTTTATCTTGAAAAAAAAAGGTAAAAAAATAAGATTTATAATGTGAGATCAAGTAATAAAAAATATTAGTGTTGTGTAGTTTGATTAAAAAATACTACTTGCTCTTTCAAGCAGCTGTAAAACGGCAAACCATTTTAACGAATTAAAATGAATTCAAATCATTTTTAATTAAATTTAACCCTAATTGAAACTTATTTGAATGTCTGGACTGTTAACATATCAATTTTTATAACATGGACTTTTATAATATACAAAATGTAAAGATTTTGACGTTTCTTTGGTTTGAACATTTTCCATCATGGACCATTTTTTTTTTACAAGGGAATCACCACTTATCAAGGCCACTCGAGGATAAGGGTTAAAGAGTGTACAGTGGTCAAAAGGACAATATAGTAATCGTTAGAAGTGTACATTTAGTAAATTGGATTACTTAAGGGGAATAGCTCATCAAGAACTTGTTTATGTTGGAAGAGAGTTTCACAAGTGTGCAGTTCTAAGAAAAAAGTTTTGTTCATGGAAACTACGTTTAGGTTTAGGCACAGATAACTAGTGGGGGAAATTATTGATAGTGTTTACAGCCTGACAAGTGTTTCTCGTGAATGTTTGGTGAGGGGGGCATAGATTGGAGCTCAGACGAGCACTTGCCATGAAAATAACAATAAAACAGAGACAGGCTCAAAACGTCTCTTCTGTGAGAAAGAGGTTGCAGGAAAAAGAAAAAGGCATCCCCCACTAGGCTACGAAGTCTATATTGAACTCTGTCAAGGCAAGATAAGGTCTTTCTAGCAGCTCCTTCCCAGATATGACAGCAATACTCCATTCTTGGTAGAGAATTGGAGTCTGCCAATTTGCACCAATTCTAAAGCAATGAATTTGCTCTGATTTCAACTCCACAAGTTCATAATCATAAGGCAACATAAATATAATATTGTATGTCTTTATTCTTTGTAGAATAAAACCTAAAATAATCGTCCATTTCATCAAACGCACAAACACATCGCATACAAAACAAATAAAATACCCCCCCCCCACACACACATACACAGAAATTGCACGTACAGACTTGAATATTGTTGAGTGCTTTTCCTTAAATTACGTTTACACGATTTTATCAGTGGATTCTGACCCTCATTTCCATCTCAACTACTTTGATCTATTGGAAGCTCAAACCAATATTAATGATTAATGAAGTGAATATATAGGAGTGAGGGGATAACAAGACTTGAGATCACGTGACTGCGACACTTACAGCAGATAAGACTTGGATGAAAGTGTAACAACAGTCGACATTTTTTAATGGGAATCACTCCAAATGAAGCAGGAAGCCACTTGAGCTAAACGGAAAAAAAACAACAAAACAAAAATACTACTACAACGTAAAAAAAACTAGCCGACGATAAGTGTTAGATGGATGAATTCTGATCCAGTAAACAGACTCTTTTCCCTTTTGTCAGAAACTTTGCTCATGGAATACGAAGGCTAAAGGACAAAATAACAGAAATGAGAGCTTTTTTATATTATGAGTTAAAAACGAGTGGTGGGATTAACTACTGGAGATCATGTGACTGTGACGTTACTCTTACAAGACATAAGACTTGAATCAAAGTGTAGTATTTGTTTGATTTTAAGAGAAGGAATAGGTTTAGTGTCCATCTCCAGTGGTGATTTTACTCGTAATGGAGTGCCAGCAAGACTATGCAGGCATTTTTGTCTTAATTCAGAGTTTTTTTAAAGGAAGTTAGATTTTTCCCACATTAAATATTGCCCTTGCATCTAATTTCGCCCTTGTCAGAAAGCAAGTAAATAGGAATGGTTTTTTTCTGCTTTAGACAGTTGAATTAGCAGAACCTGACATGTCAAGTAATCACTCCTAACAAATTATGATGATGGGTTTGAGGTATGAATGCAAAATTTAACGAAGACAACTGTGTCATAGAAGTGGTCGCAAATCCATGAAGAGGCTTTTGAGAAAATCCAAAAGCTAGTGAGTGAAGCACCAGTATGACTACAACAAACCGTCGGGCATTCAGTGTGATGCAAGTGAGAATGGTAAGAAGATCAACCTTTAGCCAAGCACTTACTGCCACAGAAACTGATATATACAGATTGAAAAAGAACTATAATTATTAGTCTATACATGTTATACATTTGGTCAACAGGCCACAGTGCTGATCGATCATAAGCCATTCAAAGCCATAATGAAAAAGGAATTGGGAAAATTTCCAAATTGATAGCAAAATATGTTGGTCTACAATGTTACAACTCTGTACCATCCTGGTAAGAATATGTTCCTTGCAGATACACTAATAAGAACATATATCCATGGAGTGAACAGTGCATATATATATATATATATATATATATAGCTGATGATGATATCATGGAAACAGAATATATTTCTGTAACAGAAGGAAGACTGCTTGAATCGCACTCAGCCATGAAGGCAGACAGAATCATCCATTTGTTGCAGCAAATAATTGTGGAAGGATGGCCAGTACAACAAACAAAGTACACCTTGATTCAGAGGTGAGATCATATCCATGCCTCTCTATCTCCATAATCAAAGCAAGCAAGTTGTCAAAATAAAGATAGTTGTTTTCATATCACCTAAATGATTAGTTTGTTGTTATTAAACAAATACTCATGGCATGCGGAATGAAATGATTGTACAAGACAGGCTAATTTTCAGAGGAAACTGAGTAGTAGTCCCAATCACCCAACGAGCCATGTTGAAAGAAAAATTGCATTCTACATATTCAGGAGTCAAAAGATGTTTCAGAAAAAGAACAAAATGATTGTACTGGCCAAATATGAGAAACTTTCAAAATGCCTCACATGTAGAAAATATGAAGTTGCCAATCCTGCAGAATCCTTAATGGTCCATAAAATTCCTGAGAGACTCTGGGTAAAATTAGAAGATATCTTTAGGTTTGCAGAGTCTGCACAGTTGATTACATGAGCAACTTCTGGGAAATTGATCATCTTTCAACTAGAGAGAATCTATTCAAACTAAAATTACTCCCAAATCTAAACAAGATAGTGAAGTGATACAGCAGGAAGCAAGAGTATGACTTTAACCACAAAGTAAAACCTCTTCAACTGTTGCATCATGAGATGTGATATGGATTAAACCATGCATAAAAGGTCAGAAAGTGTGGAAGAAAACTAGATGAGAGGTTATACTATGTCAAAATTTATGGGGAACTGCGTCAATGGAATAAGGTGTATTTGAAAAAAACATCATCATCGATATACTAGAGGTAACAGAGAATGTGAGACCAGGTATAAAAGAGACTTGTAACCAAGAGACACCTCAACAGGAAAATGATAGGAGAGAAAGAGTGAGCCCAACATTATTAGCAACAAAACCAAATCCAGAAAGCATAAGTATGACATGGTTGGGAATACTAGTATAAAATCCTGTTAAGTTCAAAGACTATACATCTAAAATTGAGTCCAAAGTGAAAAGGGCAGAATAATTCCTGTTAGACAAAAGGGTAGTCAGCTCAATAAATGCCTAGGTCACTAAGACAAAATATGTTTATTGTTACCTTTTATTAGATATCTTTTTAATGACTTGAGCAGTGCCGGGTTTTGTGAGTCGGATGATGATGGAAAATACCAGGTTCTCAAAAATAGCAAACAGAACAAATATATCCCAGAAGTTCCCATCAGATACTGGACAAAGAAATTTGGTCAATATAAGCAAGCACAGAGATAAGTCAGGGAGAGAGAGGCATGAGTCGCCATTACACCCCATCCATGCCTCTCTATCTCCATAACCAAAGCAAGCAAGTTGTCAAAATAAAGATAGTGGTTTTCATATCACCTAAATGATTAGTTTGTTGTTATTAAACAAATATTCATCTGTACACATGTGAAAAAGTGAAGCTGACAAATTTATAAACACATTCTCTACACTCTCTCGCAATACAACACATGTTGCATAAAATGTTACATTGGGGGGATCTGTATGAGTATATTCAATGTTCATGTAATCATGTCTATATAATCAGGTGTTTATATATTGAAGATTCTTCTAATGAATGTGTGTATACAGAGTGTATATACGTTTGTATATACGTGTCACCAAATCGCTGTGTATCATTGCGAGATGGAGATGCATTATGGAAGAGGGGGGGATACAGTCAACGTTTGGAAGGAGGCTTTCATGCAAAGTTGTTTATACAAGATGATGAAGACAAAACATGTTACCTTTGAATGATGAATGAAGACAAAAGGCTTACATAACAAATACAGGACGTTTATTCATCAACTGATGATTAGAATTCAATGCCTACTAATGCTGCTACATTGTCATCTTTTCCTGACCCTCTCCGTTTCCTAAAAAGTTCCTGTCAGTCTTCCTGACTCACTCGGACTCTTCTGATTGACTGACTCTGACTGCCTGATTGTCTGACTTAAGTGTATCTTTATCAATATATATATATATATATATATATATATATATAAAACTGAACATCTGTGTGTGTCTGGTCACGAATAGGCTCCTATATGCTTGACTATTATAGAAAACTGATCACATATAATGATAGAAGATGTATCGAGACACAGGAATTGGTATGTTTGATCTGTGATAATGATGATTCATTAAAATTGTGGGGTCTGCGTATGCACCTGGTCCACAAAGTATGGAAATAAAAAATCGAAAAATTAACAAAAAACGTTTATAAGTGTTTTTGATATAGATGTACATAAAACATACTTATCAAAGTATTCTTAACTTAAATAGGGATGGTATAATAAAATTGTGGGGTCTGCATTCGCGCCTGGCCTTCATAGAATGGAAATAGGCACAAACTTTAATAAAGACTTTTCATATCTATCTGCGTAATTATGCTTTGATAATTATGTTTCAGTTTGAAGAAATATGGTATAGTAAAATTATGGGGTGTCTGTTCGTGCCTGACCTCCACAGAATGAAAATATGTCACAAAGTTTAACAAGGTTTTTTAATATAGATCCATAGAATATTGTGATAAGTGTTTCAGTGTGAACAGGTATGGTATAATAAATTATGGGGTTTATTTATTTTATTTTTACTTTCATCATATTTTGCTTTGGTTTTGATACCTCCAAATTCGAAGTTATCTCTTTACAACCCTTCCTTTTCATAAGCTATCATACTTTCATAAATCAGAGTCTATTTTCTGTAGGCTGTTTTTGAACCCAGTCAACAACGTGTACTCTTGCTAGTATATATATATATAGATTCTATACTTCTTTGTGACGTCAGTACACGGGCCAGACATGTGAATTCCATGCACATGCTTCCAACACGTGTCCTGGCAACACAAGTCCTAAACTTTCTTTGTGGACATTCTTTAATTCCATTGTTCCATTATTCCTGCTTTAACCCAAATTAACCTGCACAACTTTCTGTTTACCGCATTCTTTTTTTATATAAGTTTTTCTAATTTGCATTCCTCACTACAATGGATAATTCATTGCATTCCTGGAATCGTATCTAACTAAGAAAAATGTATTCTTTTTAACTTTTAATAACTGCATTCGATTTCACAATTTTCATCAATAATAATATTCGATCCTAATTACTTTGTTTCTAACTAAAAACCGAGAGTTGTCCCCTTCGATATACAAAAGTGAGACTGAATCCCCATTCTTTGTAAAAGCCCTTAGTGGTGCTGAAATTATTTTTTTTTCCTCAATAAAGAAACGTGACATAGAACTGCCTGTACGCATTGTGTTGTCTCTTATCCATCAGAATCCACATATGAGAATTGATGAAAGATAGGGTATATTTAGTGAGAAACTATATGTATCTATTAATGTTAAGATGATTAATCAGAATCGGAAAAATCAGAATTTTTACGGGTATCGGAACCGTGTCTTTTTTCCAAAGCCAAAATCGATTCTTTTAATTGTCTTTTTATTTGATTTTGTTTAAAGCAAAATCTTTCACTATTGGTAGTAATAGTAAAATAATAAAAATTTATTGGTTTTTAAACTACCAGTAAAGCCAAAAATTGATAGATTATCCCCATACGTGATTATTTTTACGTTTGAGAAAATATATGCACATTTAACACGTGATTTGAGAGTAATTGGAAAAAAAATAACAATTCTGTATTTCAATATAAAGAGATCTATAAAGAATCAGAATCAGTAATTGTATCAGAACCAGGAAAAATATTGGAATCATCCCATCACTAATATTTATGAAGTTATATACATGTGCGTTTATTGAGTGGTGTGTATGTGCTTTGCCATGTTTAGAAGTTCATGAAAGTCTCTCAATCGTCTGTTGTGGTCCTTCACCTGGAGTTGGAATTACCTTTTAAGGATGTATCCACATGACTTGCGCATGGATGATAATACTGGAACAAAAAGAGAAATAAAGCTGTGTTTGGTGAACACTGAAATTCATTGATTGGGTGAAACAAACTGTTGATTGTAGGTTTTAGTCCAATGAAGAGTCGATACATAAGTATCACATTCATTGCACTGCTACTCATCAAACTTTAACCTCTGAAGAAATCTTGTTAAGGTTGAAGTTGAAAATTTATGACAAAGCGATAATAAACAAAATTATCATTAGTAGTTAGCTGGCTTTTTTTTTTATATTGCAGAGGTCATCCTAACCAACCCTAACAGCAACTTAACATACTTATACTTTCTATTAAATTGTTTTTAATGTAAATAAATCACACACAAGTAGATAAACTTTAAACCAAAATTAAATGTTTTGGACTAATTTGTCAGCCATATTTCCTATAAAATCTTTTATGTCACCAATAATAACATTTATCTATTACTAGCGAGGGGTACCCGGCATTGCCCAGGTGTTTGGAGGTGTGTGTGTGTGTGTTGAGGTGGGGGGTAAATCAAAACAACCCTGTTAAAAAAAACAAACAAAAAAAAAAAAAACGTTGTCCGGGCGGGTGTTTGGAGGTGTAAAAGAAAAAAAAAAAAAGTTTTAGTAGAAAGGTAGGCTTGAACCCCGAACCTTTGATGCGGAGGTGGAAAGTAAATGGAAAAAAAACCCTGCAACCTAACCATCTCGACCACAGGAATAGATGAATTGATAAGTGTGTTAAGTTGACGTTTATAAAGTGAAATTAACAGGTGCAAGAATGTCAAGTCACGTGATGTTTGACCAAGTTTTGCGCTGAAAGCCAGTTTCTGTTTTCCCCTCTACGCGGTGATCAAAAAATATCTCGAAAATAAGCTGTAAAAATCGGGTAAATTAAAAATAGCTGCAATCAGAGTTCCTTAGTCGTAGATATTATTATTATTTAGACAGCATATAAAAAGTTTTAAGAAGGAGCGAGCCAATCGAGAATCACGTCCAAAAAAGCCTTTTGTAGACATACACAAAAAGCGAACACACATACATACACACATTTTTGCTTTTATATATATAGATTATTATTATTTATTTATTTGTTTTACTGTAAACCATGATTCAGTGATTTTACTGTTGTGGTGTGTGTCAGACCACCATTCCACTCAAACAAAAACAAACAATGGCTACGCTTGTTGGTAGAAAAGGTCATGTGACCGATCATGATCATGAGTATACGTGCTAATGACTCTTTTGTCTTAAACAAAAACAAAAGGAGAAAAAAATATAAAACTTGATGTTTTCCAAATAAACAATAAGAGCAGACTTTTGATTTTAAGCTGAACTTAATATAAACACAATTAATATACATCTAAAACTCTTGATTGTGACAAGTTCAGTTGAAAATTAATTTTCTATATTTGTTTGTTTATTAGGAGCATTCCTAACTCTTTCATAAAGAGAGCGTTTTCTCAGCCAAATTTTTTCAACTCTGCTAGGGATCTTTATCCTGGGTCTTCAAAATCAACAGAGATTAGACCATTCCTGTAATGATCCAGTCCCTGTTGATTTTGCAGTGGGAGTAAATTTTTGTGCAGTTCTAGGAGGTCTTGCCTTCTCTCTTTGAGAAGAGGTTAGTTTATAGCTAATCGTCTGAGGTGCCCTCGTCGGGGAATGCCTAAGTTTTGCAGTGGGAGAGAACTAAATATCAACTCAGCTAGGAAGTAGGAAGCTTCCTGAAATGTGATTTTGACTCTCCCAGTCAAGTCGCAGCTGAAGGGTCTCCAGCAGCAGTAACAGCAGTTCTAATAGCCCTTTTTAGGGCTAACAGCCATTTTCAGGAAGACTTTCCACAAATTACTCTACTACCTGCCTGCCCTTTGGAACTATCCTTTACAACCAGTGAACTCTGGCGCCTGTGGCTACCAGATTCCAGAGTCTGCTGACATCTGGCTACCCATTCCAGTGCCCATTGACATCCAACTACCTGTCTCCGTGTCCACTGACGTCCAACTATCTGTTCCAGAGCCCACTGACGTTCAGCAACTGATCCCATCTCATTCGGACAGATCTTGATTATACAATCTCCATCTCTCTTTTGTTTTCTCGGTAAATAAAACACGATATCCATCGTCTTTAAACAAATATCAGTGCCTGTCATTCTCCTTTGCCATTAACGTTATCTCTTTTGCCTTTGTGTCTACCTTGTAGTTGTATCGTCGATTGGCACCTTCATACCGTCTTTCGCTTCTCTGCAACATTACGAGTAACAGATGCCTTTTTCACCAATTTTGAAAACAATATAAAAAAACAAAACAGTAATAAACAAAAAACAAGACAAAACAGAGAAAGATAATTCAATAATTCAAACTTGCAAGATTTAATGAATTCTCATAAATCGCTTAAAAATGATTTTCTTTATAAAAATAAAACTATTTGATCAATCTACGTATTTTTTGGAATATGACATTTTCGTTTCAGCACAGGTACTACATCATACAGATTTTTCTTTATTTTATTTCTTAATCTAGGGGGGATTCTGGACAAAAACCCCAAACTTTAAGAACAATATCAACAACAAAAAAAAGTGTACCAAGTTTAATCGCCTACATAAAAAAAATCAAAAAGGGAGGTAACTCCAAGTTTTTTTTTCTCAGCTCATAAGTGAAAAGCAAACATTAGAAAAGAAAAAAGAAACTAGGAAAAACTTCGGGTTTGTATTACTGTACACATAGATTCGAAAAAGTTGTCAAAAAAACAAATATATAACAAATAAATGTTATCAAAGGCAAGATGTTATTTTTCTGCCAAACTGGATATATTTTTTGTGTTTTTATTCAATGTAACATATTTATTCAGCTCGAAAAACATACAGTGTTTACCGATGTATTGGAAAATTCAAGATGGCGTCTGATTCTCTCTTTAACACGGTAAGTTTGGGAAAAGGTGTTATAAATAAAAAACTATACAAAATACTATTAAAAATCCGCCCAATATATGTCAACCTATGTCACGGTAACATATATTGAGCGAGTTTTTAACAGTATTTTATCTGGGTTTTTATTTATAACACCTTTTCCCAAACTTACCGTGTTAAAGAGAGAATCAGACGCCATCTTGAATTTTCCAATACATCGGTAAACACTGTATGTTTTTAGAGCTGAATAAACATGTTACATTGAATAAAAACACGAAAAATATATAGTTTGGTAGAAAAGTAACTTATCTTGCTTTTGATAACATTTATTTGTTATATATTTGTTTTTTGACAACTTTTTCGAATCTATGTGTACAGTAATACAAACCCGTAATTTATCTTGCCTTTGATAACGTTTATTTGTTATATATTTGTTTTTTGACAACTTTTTCGAATCTATGTGTACGGTAATACAAACCCACGTTTTTGTTTTGTTTACTAAGTAAATTTTTTTTTTAATCTTAAATTTTCAAATGCTACTTTACTAGTTGGGGTGGTGTTTCTTATAATCTTTTATTTTATGAAATAAATGATCGTTACCAGTTCTTTCAAAAGCCGTAAGCAGCACAGGTAAAACCCTACTCCCTTTCTTTGGGAGAAACGTCATTAAGCGCCTCACCTGTGCTCGTCTGTCATTGTCTATGAAAATAGACGATCTGTGGGCCGAGCCGATCAGTTCCTGTTCCATGAGGTTATCGACCACGCCCTCCACGTCCAACATGTTCTCAACAAATTCCACGTGTAACCTTTGAAACATCTCCCTGTCTTCATCGCTCATTTTACCGGATCTTTTCGGTGAAACAGCGACAGTACAATCATTATTATCTTTACGAAAAGGGGGAGTTGGTGAAGAAGAAGTCCGGAGTTTTGACGCGATCATTTCGTTATTAGTTTGATCCAGAACGGAACAGAATTTTTCAAATATATCGGCTCCCTTTTTTTCGAGTACGTCCAAAATGAAACGAATTTGTTGCCGTCGTTCTCGTTTGCATCTTATTTCATCGACGGTCGAGGCGGAGAGGACCGCTTCGCCGAGACTGTGGTCGAGGACTTCATCTATACAAAGTAAATTCTCTACGATAAAGCATCTGTTTCTTCGAAGTTTCTTCTTGTGTTCATCCATGCCGTTGCTATTTATAGCAAAAAAAATATTAAAACTTTAAAATAACTTTCTAGATAGACACGGCACCACTGCTTGCGTAAATAGCACATGCTTTACGCAAACCCGTTACATCATTGTTATTGTACTGGGTGTCACTGTACCTGCATTTTAAAAACAGTTCCAGGGAAATGGAAGTGATGGTGGTGGTGGTTATGTAGAGGTATTGCCGGTCGCCTGAGACCGGGGAATAATGACGAGTTTTTGCTCAGCTATTTTTGTATTCTTCCATAATGTCTCCTTGAGGGAGTTAGTCCTTCTCACATTTTAAAGTGATTGAATATGAGGCTTAGATACTTCCTCGGTAATATTGACAGGTTTCTTACCGGTCTCCGCGACGAAAAATAGTTCGCCTCAAAGTTGTATCAACAACCTGAACTTGATGTAAGAACGAAAACATGAAATCCTATCCTATTCTATGGAAACGAAACGAAACTTCTAGCGTTTTTTTTTAATTTTTAATTTTTTTTTAAATACTGCAATACTTAGTTTTCATTATTTTCTTTTGTATCCTTACTTTCACTGCAACAAAAAATAAAATAGAAAAATATTTTGTAATAAAAAATATTAGGTGCATTCAAAATAATTAAAAATAACAATTCATCGTTTTGGGAAGTTCTGTTAAGAGAAGTCAACAAACAAAAAGTGACAAAGGCAAGATAAGTTACTCTTCTACCTACTTGGATAAGTTATGTATTTTGATGTTTTTATTTAATTCAATAAGTTACTCTTCTACAGACCTTCACTTCGAACTATCGAAGCCTTATAATGGATACATTTACTTTTAAATCAAATTTTCATGATACTGAAAAGATACTTTTCCGCATGTTTCATGTAATGTAACGCGGCGGCCATAGTTGTAGTTTTCCTGATATTAAGCAATATAACTGTTACATGTTATAATGTTATAAGTGGTGGACTGGTGGCCATTTTCTTACCGAATAAAAGCATTAAAATACATTAAAACACAAAACTTATCCAGGTAGGTAGAAGAGTAATTTATCGAAAGTGTGTTCCCAAGGTCCAAATACGCTATATATATATATATATATATATATATATATATATATATATATATATATATATATATATATAAAGCTGAACGTCTGTGTGTGTGTCTGGTTACGAATAGGCTCCTATATGGTTAACTATTATAGAAAACTGATCACATATAATGATAGAAGATGCATCGAGACACAGGAATGGGCATGTTTGATCTGGCATAATGATGATTCATTAAAATTGTGGGGTCTGCGTATGCGCCTGGTCTACAAAGTATGGAAATAAAAAATTAAAAAAAAAGTTTACAAGTGTTTTTGATATAGATGTACATAATAATACTTTGATAAGTATGTTTTAACTTAACTTTAATAGAGATGGTATAATAAAATTGTGGGATCTGCGTTCGCGCCTGCCCTCCATAGAATGGAAATAGGCACAAGCTTTAATAAAAGACTTTTCATATCTATCTGCGTAAGTATACTTTGATAATTATGTTTCAGTTTGAAGAAATATGGTATAGTAAAATTATGGGGCGTTCGTTCGCGCCTGCCCTCCATAAAATGAAAATATATCACAAAGTTTAACAAGGTTTTTTTGAATATAGATCCATAGAATATTGTGATAAGTGTTTCAGTTTGAACAGGTATGGTATAACAAATTATGGGGTTTATCTATTTTAATTTTTACTTTCACCATATTTTGCTTTGGTTTTGATACACCCAAATTCGAAGCTATCTCATTACAACCCTTCCTTTACATAAGCTATCATACTTTCATAAATCAGAGTCCATTTTCTGTAGGCTGTTTTTGAACCCAGTCAACGACTGGTACTTTTGCTAGTATATATATATATATATATATATATATATATATATATATATATAAACAGGTCGGTGTGCTAAAATGGTTTCATCCTAAATTCTACACAATTATGCACAGCACAATGTCAGAACTATGGATAAACAGAATTACATTAAATAGAACCAATCATCTAATTAGAAACCATAAAAATGAATGATTAATTAATGCTTTTCAGAGGAATATGGAAATTAGTTAACCTTCATGTAGTCGCTCGCATATCCATGACTGAGTATATTAAGAAGTTCGTTTAAATAATTTTTTAATAGAGAAAGTAGGCTTTTAATATCAGTCAGAACAAAAAAAAAAACCTCAACTTTTTAGATATTTAGATAAATAAGAATACTCAAAAACTGATGTTTTTCAAATATGGGTTTTTACATACATTTTTCGAAAAATATCGTTTTTTCAAATAAATATTTTTATTTACATCTATTTAAAAAAAAAAAAAATGTTTATTCGCATTTTTTTTTTCAAATAAATGTTTATTTATATATTTTTTCAAATAAATATGTTTATTTACATTTTTCAAATATTTATATCTATTGACATCCATTTTTTTAAACAAATATATTTATTCATATATTTTTTTTTCAAATAAATACGTTTATTTTCATTTTTTTAAATAAATGTTTATTTACATTTTTCAAGCAAATACGCTTATTTACATATTTTTTCAAATAAATATGTTTATTTATATATCTTTCAAATAAATATGTTTATTTCCATTTTTTACAAATAAATGTTTATTTAAATATTTTTCAAATAAATATGTTTGTTCGCATATATATTTTTTAAAATAAATATGTTTAGTTACATATGTTTTCAAATAAATATATTTAATTACATACTTTTTTTTTAATTGTGATTATTTGCATATATTTTTTTCAAATGAATATGTTTATTTACATTTGTTTTCCAATAACATATTTATTTATTTATATTTTTAAAAAAATAAATATGTTTATTTACATATATTTTTAAAATATGTTTATTTACCGACACATTTTCTTAAAAATAATGAATATTAAATAATAATAACATACTATTAATTTTTCATGTGGAATAACTTAAATAAAATATGATAAAGAAAATAAATGAATATTAACTGAACATATTTCCAAAAACATGAATTTTTCACATATAATTTCTCAAATAAATATGTTTATTTACATAATTTTTTTTTTTTTACATGGAGGTCACCACTTATCAAGGCCCGGAAGCCGCTCAGGGATAAGGGTTATTGCGTGTACAGTAATCAATGGGATAGTATCGTAGTAATCGTTAGTATTGGAGATTTGATAAAGTGTCTTACTTAAGGGGGCAGTTCATCACGAATTTGTTTGTGTTGGACTTGAAGACATCCAAGTTGTAGTCAGGTGGGAAACAGGCAAACGGAAAAGAGTTCCACAGGCGTGCACTTCTAAGAAAGAAGCTTTGTTCATGGAATCTACGTTTTGATTTAAGCACAGATAAAAAGTGGGGAAAATTACTGACAGTGGTTTCAGCTAGACAGGTGTTTATCATGAAAAACATACACATTTTCACAGAAATAATCGATATTAAAAAAATAAGTTTACGATTATTCTCATTTATTATATTTAAAAACAATATTTTTCATCAAATAATTGTGCGAAAATAAAATGAAACACACAAGAAAGCATAGAACCTATATGGGCACAATCATCAAATTACCTGACATCATCTACTTCCTGTGATGTACAATGACATTCAAAACAGGAAATGACTCAAGAAAGTTAATATGTGGGTTCGCCAAAATGAGAAATGCAGACGAACATTTAAAAAAATAGAGATCGTTTTATTGCATCAAAAATGTATAACAAAAATAATGCTGTCAGACGTTAGAGGTGTAGGAGATGCAGAGGGACGTCTGTTAGTGCAGGAAGGACATAAGCAGTAACAGGAGATGTAGAATCACGAACAAGCTGCAGATGTTGATGATGCATGGATCAGTTGGTAGTTCGTATTATGATAGCGATGATGTTAATAATCACAGGTAGTCATTGTTGACGAGCTGCAGAAGGAAGTGAGCTATGGTATGTGCTGGAACACATTGTTGGTTTCTTACACATGAATTTTGTAGCCATGGATCAGGGGTATGATGACTTTGATGTCTCAATAAACAACGTCCAGCATGCTTTCAGTTGTTTACAACCCTGTCTGTGGTCTTATTCTAGATCACAATAGACACAAAAGTCTGGATCTATGAAGCACTCATTCAGATTAAGCTTCTGTATGGCTGTGACACCTGACCAATGAGAATTACAAATCTCAAAAGGGTTTGACCAATATTGCTTGCGCTGAATTCTTCAGGTTCGTTGCGACCATTTTGTCTCCAATACCTAAGCCAGGGCACAATGTAAGATTATCTCTGCAACCAATCTCTCTTAAAGAAAAAACATTGCTGGTTCAGCCACGCTGTGCACCGTGACCCAAGAGAGTAAATCCATGAAGCAATACTTCTAGAACCACTCTAAGGTTGGTGACGATGCTTAGGAGGTCAACTAAAGACATGTTTACGCACCATCAAAGTTAACGTTGAACTTAGTTCTGGTCCACAGATCTATGATGTTCATCAGTGAATCCAGGACTCACTGCGCATCACTATCTTTGCTGCTACAAACTGTCATACATGGTCTGTGTTCATCTGGGATGCTGTGTGTTCTATGGGAGGAGCTGGCTCAAACTATCCTGGGGTGACTGTCACCTCAAGTACAAGTACACGAGTTAAGGATTAAATAAATGCTTTTATTAGGAGCACCAAGTTGTAAATGGGGTCTGCACAACAACTGCTAAAGTGCTCAAAGATCAAACATCTCGTTTTTTTAGCATTGCTGAGTCATAAAAAAGAGTTTGTCAGTGAAAGAGAAATCCTTCTCGACTTAGGTAATATTTATTTTTGTTCCAATCCAGCGTAACCCTTTTTGGTGATCTGAATTTTTCCTACATTAAAGACCGACCTTGTGTCTAAATTTGACCGCAAGGGGAGCCAAGTAAATAGAAAACTTATTCTCTAGTGGCACCTCGTTAATAAATAAATAAACCACACACACACACACACACACACACACACACACACGCACGCACGCACGCACGCACGCACACACACACACACACACACACACAAAAATATTGAAAACAGTAAATTATAACAAGATTCATCATACATGTGAAACGCCAAAATGAAAAACCCATCGTGAACAATATAGTTACCATCTATATAAGCATGTTCCAAGGTGATAGCTCAAGTTAATAATTTTCTAGTTTAAGGATGCGGAACCTTTTTTTTTTTTTTTTTTTTTGAGAAAAAAATTATTTTACCATTTTTGATTGATAAATTTTCAGTAGTAAAAATAATGTTTTTCTCGCAAAAATGATTCTTTTGTCCCTATTTACTTGTCTTTCCATGAGGGCAGAGTTAGACACATGGTTGGTTCTTGATGTAGGGAAAATCCAACTCCTCAAAACAGGGAAAAATGAAAACTGACTCATTCTAGAATTTCTCCATATTTAAGCGAGGACAGAAAAAATGAAGTGTAGTATCAAAACAGATACTACACTTTGCATTGTTTATTTACAAAAATATAAAATCACATTTTAACAAGTTAGGCACAAGGCTATGAAAAGTGCTAGGAATTAACTTTGCTACGACTCAAAAGGCCAAGTTAATTATGAAGTTGAATTATCGCCCTTGGACCTGTTTATAAAGCTGGCAATGATATCGTCCTGGTCGAATTTTCATTTCTTATACGATGGAAAGATATTGTTTGGAAGTAATGCCGAATGAAAAAAGTACATAAAAAATAAAATTGCAACATAGTATATATATATATATATATATATATATATATATATATATATATATATATATATATATATATATATATATATATATATATAAGTAAAACAATAAATTTATAGCAAACGAAGTAGAATTAAATTCTCTATCGACCACTATACTTTTAACATGTGGAAACTGTTTGTAAAAATGTTTTTTTTTTTTTTTTCAGAATTTTATTTCTAACATCGTGTGTTGATAAGACACATATAAAGTAACATGCCGTATGAAATAATAGCTTTGCCTCACTAAATTTAGACAATTAAGTGTGACTTTACAAGTTTTTTTTTCTTTTTGAGGTTTTGCCACCCAGAATGAGAGTTAATGATAGGGTAGTTAATTTTTTACTATCTATTCATTATGAATTTAACTGATGTATTGCCTACCATTGTCAATAATTTTGATTTTAACATGACGATAATCCACATGAACATAAAAAGCAAATTCCGGAGTCTGCATGGAATTCCGAATGAAACCCTTTATTTTCTGATCTCGTTTCATCAGCCATGACTGGGTAGAAGTCTTAAGTAATTTGCAGTTTTATTTTTAATATCACCTGCTATGCAAAAGGTCTGTGATGTAATGGATAAAGACATTCTTCTGGAGGTTGAAGGTTCGATCCTCAGTGTGGGTGATACTAAAAATACAATTGAAAATTACTTAAAAATTCCATGCAAATTCCCAAGTTCAACAGAAAGATTGCCGAGTTTAATAAGATAACCTGAAGAAGGTCAGAGGTTACATCAGCCGAAATGTTCTGAGAATAACACTCAAGATGAGAATAGTGGTCGATATATAATTTAAATAATAGAAATTCTTAACCCTTATCACAAAACTTCAGAGACATGGTAAACAAATTCTGAAATAAGAATTGTTTAAAATTTCTGAAATAACAAGAATTGTTTAAGATTTCAGAAATAACAAAGATTGTTAAAAATTCTGAAACTTCAAAAAATTGTTACAAAATTTCTGAAAAAACAAAAATTGTTTAAAAATTTCTGAAATAACAAAAATGTTTATAAATTTTGAAATAACAAAAATTGTTAAAAATTTCTGGAATAACAAAAATTGTTTCAAAATTCTGGAACTAAAAAAAAGTTGTTAATACTTTCTGAAATAACAAAAATTATTTGAAAATTCCGAAATCATCAAAATTATTTAAACTTTCTGAAATAACAAAAATTGTTTAAAATTTCTGAAATAACAAAAATGTTTAGAAATTTTCAAATAACAAAAATTGTTTTAAAACTCTCAAACCAAAATGTTTAAAAATGTCAGAATTTGTGCATTCATTCCTTTTGCGGACTGTTATCCTCATCTTCATATTTGTTGTTTCACCAAGTTTTGACCATGGTAAAAATCAAAGGATTCCAAAAATAAAAAAAGAAAGAAACAAAAAAAAAATGTCAGTATTTTAATAACTTTTTGGTTTGACTGTCTGCAGACTAGATGTTGCCCTGCTTTGGAAATGCAGGAACTTGTTGCCGGACGTCCTAGATACTACCAGAAGAAAGGTGTTCTTTCTGTGTGGAAAACTCATTGGCCACCTCTCGGATTGTGGCTAGTTCCGAAAATCAACTAATATCATCAAGCAAAGGACAAGTGCAGTGACAAAAGGATGAGACCATTGAAGCAAGGATGCACCATTAATATGTAAGTTGGGCCGACCCATACATGTGTCAGTGACGAGAAACTTAATATGTGGCTTGATACAAGTTCCCTGATCACCATTGTCATTACTTAAAATATGTGGAACCACAATTGAAAATACATGTTGGGTGTGGCCAGAAACGTACGTATGGCATATAAATCTTGGGGAGTTGAATGCTATTCTAAAAAAAGTGATTCTTTCTATACGCTGGGAAACCAAATCTTTACACCTAAAGACTAACTCCTTATGCGTCCATTGATGGCTCACAAACATATTGACTAAGAGCATGTTCTCATACAGAAGTTCCATAGCAAACCCCACTCTCCCAATGGTTCACTCCTACTTGTGCAGCTGCCATTGCTCAAAGGTAGCATGCATACTGCAGATTTATCTGACATGTCCAGTACAAATAGACAAAAGTTTATAGAAGCTAGAAATAATTGTAAGAGCGAAATAGCCGTAGCTAAGAAAAGTTTATACTGAAACCATCATTGAGGTGCAGAAATTAGGAACTCGTGATTTCTGGAAAATTTATAGCAGTGTAGTAAATAATAGGCAATCAACAATTCTCCCACTATCCAACAATTTTGAGGTTGTTTGCATGGAAACTGAGAAGGCTAATCTACTTGCTTGCCCAACGGTTTGCCCCCAACTCTACTTTGGATCTAGCAAACCATTTCCTTCCAGATTTTCCTTTGCGGACAGAAACCACATTCAATGATCTGAAAATCACCCTATTCTCAAATTCGTGATATCATAAAAAATCTAGACACTTCAAAGGCATGTAGACATGATTTCATCCCGGCTATACTATTAAAAAATGCTCCTCTGAGGTTGCCCCAGTTCTCTCCAAACAATTCAACAAATGCCTTAACGAATCTTGCTTTCCTGACTCATAAAAAACTACTTCAATAATTCTGGTGAAAGAACTGACCTGCTCAATTATCGTCCTATTACTCTCCTTCATCTCTTTGCCAAAATCTTGGAGTCCTTAATTAATCAAGCACCGGCTCAAACATACTGAACTTCTTTCCAACCAATACTATGGATTTAGTCAAGATCTATGAATGTATATACCATGCTCTGGATAAGGATGAGAACAGTAAGAAGTGTAATGGAGAAATTCAATCCCCTCGACATCAGGGACAAATAATTACTTATGCCTGGAAGGTTATTTGCATAACTGGTAGGCGAACTGATAAAAACGAGAGTGTTAATGGGTGGGACAGAACGAACTAAACGACGAAAGAAGTTGTATGTTTCTGAATTTTTGAGATCAAGAATGATAAATCGTATTATTTGGATTATTCAGACTACTCTTCTCATCTTGAGTATTATTGAGTATTATTGTCAAACTCGTGAATCATTCTTTCTAACGCGGGAATCTTCACGAAATTTTTAGCAGAACTAATAAACTGTTATCAGGGGAAATAACTTAAAATTCATTGAATAATGTTCATGTTATCTCCCGTGTGTTAAGTTATTCCCCTTGAACATTATTATAAACCTTCAAATTTTAACCAGAAATTCCCTTTCGAATTGACATTTTAAAAGCTAAAAAATCACATTCCATTTTCTCATAAACGGTATTTAACGTTGTTAGCCATGTTTGTTTTTCTGACTGTAAAAAAAAACAAAAAAAAAACAAAAACAAAAACTAAAAAACTACAGTGATTTTGGAGTCTTTAAACTGCTAGATAGAAAGTAATTTCTGGCTACAGTTACAGACGAAAGTAGAGTATGGTTTTAGGCGCTAACGGAGTTTAAGATGATTATGTAAGAGAGATAATTAGCATCAACTAAACATTAATTATAATTTAAATTATCATTTTTTTTTAATTTTTAGATTTTAATTAATGTGTTTCATTTTCGTAAACTGTTTCGGCAATCTCCGAACTAACGGTTCTGTGGAGATCATGGTTCGAGTATTCGTGTATTGACTGAAACGCCAAATCGACATTTTTTGTTTGTTTGTTTTTTGTATTAAAAAAATTTAATTTTTAAATTATATTTTGGATGATGGATATTTATGATCGCAAATTTATTTTTCAGTTTCGAAAGAGTACAATATTTTACGTGGTGTATTTCCTTTCCCCAAACCGCCTCGGTAAGTTCCGGGGTCATGCTGATGCTCTTGTGGAGATGAAGGTTTTATTTTTACTTGAAATTATTTCATTGTTCGATCTATTAGTTAGCGTCTCAAATTATCTTTTGCAAAAAAATCTTATTTTTGCTTAGTTAATGCTAGTTATCTTCCTTCATAATCGTCTCGAACTTGGTTAGCACGATGGTTTATTTGTGTTAGATGATTAACATTTCTTAGAAGAATCACTCAAGAACCGATTTATATATATTAGTTTTTACCTTTTATTTTTAATACTAATAAAGGATGCTATAGCGCAAGAAGTGATAATTACTGCTGGTCGCATGACTCAAACTCAGTCAACAAAATCAACCTTGGCTTTGCAGACTAGCAATAGCATACGTCTTCTAAGCTATGAGAAATCAACATATAAGTGGAAGCAAATTAAAATACTTATGAAACCATGTAAGTCGGCTTGTCATAATCAACGGTCATAAGAATATTCAAACAAACACGATACATGTGGCCGTTTATTCTCAATTCACTAAATACGACTCAACTGTAGATTGAATCGGGAAGCGATTCTTACGGACGCGAAAATGCAAATCCCCATGATTGCTTATGCTCTTTCCTTCTCTGCTTCGTTGAAATTCGCTTTCATGTTCAACCCCTAAAGCTAACAACTTTTAACACGAAGGTGTGAAATGAAATAATAGAAAATATTTGCAACCCACCAAAAAATAACACCTATTCGTGAAAGTAATAAGCCAGTGCGAGGTTGGAAATTCTTTAAAATGAGAATACAAACATCGAAAAGAGACGCCGCCATTTGGCTCAACAAAAAGGAACCCAAGAACACGTTCTGTACAAACCATTCTGTGCTCCTCTAAGGCTGATAGTGGCGAAAGTAAAAAAAATCTATAACTCATGTAGCTAACTTTTATCACTTGTGTACATCTATATATGCACTATAAGAACAAAAGTAATCAATACACATACATAATGTCATGCTGCCGAATACTCAAATACACACCTATTTACACAATGAACATTTCAGGCCTGCGCAAATTCGGTGTGCAGAAACGAGTTTATGCACTTTGATTTTGGAAACCGAAGGGTAAACTTCAACTACAGTCATATTCTTGGAAGACTCAAAAGTGTCATCTGCTTCTCGAGCTTTCTGATTAAGCATTTACGTAAACGACCGGAAGATTCCGAACAAAAAGTCGGTTTTGTCTTGTTCCAAAAACCGTACCAGTACAAAAACTCAAATCAAAGTGCAAAGGCCAGGAGACAGAGTTGAATTTGTTTTCATCTCGCGTTATTTGGTAAAAAAAAAAAAAAAAAAAAAAGATGTAATTCCGAAAATGACGTCACACAGCGTCTTAAAAACATTGTCGTCGCCAAAATCAGTTTATTTATTTACGAGTTATTAAATGTTGATTATTTTTTACGACCGAAAATCGGATAAATCTTTTTCTGTAACGGAAAGGTAAATTATTATTATTATTATTATTATTATTATTATTATTATTATTATTATTATTATTATTATTATTGTTGTTGTTGTTGTTTATTTATTTATTTATTTATTTATATTTTTTTGTAAAAATCTTTTTGTTTTGATACTCCCACACAATACGAAGCAAACTGTTTTTTAACTCTACCATAACTAAACAAGCATAAACTAAGTTTTAAGTTTTTATTTATTTTTCATCCACATACAGTTACAGTACTGTTTCATTATTGTATCACAACTCATGAGTGAGACCGAAAACCTCCTACAACCATCACATTCATTGTAGTCTGCAGCTCTCACCATTGGACCACGAATCAGTGCCATAAATATTTCTCCTCGAGTGTGTATTAAATCCACACCCACCCGTCGCAACAGTGCTCTTGCTCTAACTATCAGCTTGTTTATAAACAAATTAATAATGGGCTTGGCTTCGCTGTATAGCTTAAATACGCGTCAGGTGAGAATATATTTACAAAGTGCCTAACCTAAAGAGGAGGACTTTAACTGTCTACCTATCTATCTATCTATCTATCTACCCCCCCCCACACACATATATTCAGCCACTCTGATGAGTCGTAGACGACGAAACACGTGTCAGTGGATAATTATATTTAAAAAATAATATATAGGCCGCTCCCCATGTGGGGGTACCAAATTGGTTAAAGGGAAAATTATTCCCAACTCACATTTAGGTAAAATGCACTTCCGTAAATAATTGAATTCATTACAGACGTATCGCAAAAACAAAAACAAATAAGATATACGTAAATCGCAATATATCCGAACAGTTAGCGAGGTGAACGAGGGGTAAGGGTTTAGGCTTCTTACTATGGGGTCCCGATTTCGAATCTAGCTAGATAAGTCGTATATATATTATTTTTTAAAATATAATTATCCACTGACACGTGTTTCGTCGTCTAGATAGGTAGACAGATAGATATCTCTATCTCTTGTCTATCTCTCCTATCATATAAAAAGAACTCTGTGTGTGTGTGTGAGGTAATCCCCTATGGACTCAGAAACAGCTGGGCCGATTTTTTAAAAATTTCACACGATGGTAGTTAATGTGTCTGGGAGTGTTCTTACGTAAGTTTTGTATTAGAATGCATTTGGTAAGTATTGAAAATCGACAATAGAAAAAATCCGATTAATGCAGGGATTCTGATTCTAGCCTAAGTTAACACTTTTATACAACCTAGTATCATAGGTGCATTTGAGAAATTTTATCACCGCACAAGCAGAAAGAGCCCTCCCTATAAAATCAATGGTAGATTCTTTTATAAGACAGAGTTGCGTTCGAAATGATCTCTTTTTAGAGTATAATTGAACCATAATACGTGACTTTTGTATGAGTAACTTTAATTCAAGTGATTATGTAAAAATAGTTTAATAAAATCAATAGTTGATTCTTTGATGAGACAGGGGCGCGTTCAAAATAAATGTTTCTTTTTAAAGCACAATTGAACCATGATACTTGACATTTATGCATTTTAAACCTTAGTTCAAGCCATTATTTACTAATAGTTTTATAAAATCAACAGTAGATTCTCTACAGTGCAATGTAGACTACAATGTATTGTGGACCAAGTCACTGTGGGGAGGCATGTGGAGTTTCCTCTCGGTACACTGTGAGCAGGAGGGGGGTCCCTTACTAGAGCAATCAATCAATGGATTTGATTAAAAGATGGGCAATTTCACCGATTTCGATGACAATAAAAGTATGGGGGTGGTGCAACAAAGTTCCTTTTATATAATAGTCGACGGATTTTATGTATCCACATAAAATGTTATAAGCATATTTGGTGTAAAAGTTATGTTTTAGTGAAGAAATAAAATGAATGGTTATATACAGAACATGCATACATAACAAAATAAAAATGAAACTAAAACATTGAAACAATAGAAGAGTCTCCAGGTAGCAACGGCTGCCTAAAGCATAAACAGAGTTTTATATATAAAAAAATGGACAAATACGGCAGTTTATAATAAAAAAAAAATTTATGTAAGAAATAAGAATAGAAAAGTTACTTTTATGCTAGTAAATGTTTATAGTGCAACACGTGTTTAGCTGAAGAAGTTGAATGGATTTCTACTATTATATGAAAAGAACTTTGTCTGTATATCTGTGCGTCTGTGAGTTCGTTCCCTATGGACTCGAAAACGGCTGCGTCGATTTTTATGAAATTTAACACAAAGGTACTTTATGTGCCTGGCAGTATTCTTAGATTGTTTTTTTTTTTGTCAGAATGTCTTCGATAAGTATTGATAATCGAAATAATCAGATAAAAGAAAGAACAGGCGATATTGACCAAAGTTAACATCTTACACAGTCTAACATCACAAGTGCACTTGAGAAGTTTTCATATAAGCCAAAAGGTCCTAAGATATAAAATCACCAGTAGGTGCTTTGATATGACAGAGGCACATTCGAAATGAATGTTTCTGTTTAAAGAAAAATTTCATAATGCTTAACTTTTGCATTTTAAACTTAAATTCAAGCCATTATCGCCCCAGAACCAGTAATGCCAAGCATATAAAATCAACAGTAGGTTCAAGGATGCATTCGAAATGAATGTTTGTATTTAAAGCACAATTGAAACATGATACTTGACTTTTTCATTTTAAAGCTTAATTCAAGCCATTATATATAAAAATAATTTTATAAAATCAACAGTAAATTCTCTACAGTGCAATGTAGACTACAATATATTGTGAACTTAGTTACTGTGAGAGGCATATGAAGCTTCCTCCATGTGTATCATAATGTGTCCCAATTAGAGTAGGAAATCAATCGATTTGATTGAAAATTGATTTTGATGACAACAAAAATATGGGAGTGGGAAACATTCGTTGATCATCATTCAAACCCGAGCAACTTCAGGTCACCATGCAAGTCAATATGTTCATTGTGTATTGGGCAGCGTGGCATTTTGTTTTGTGTGTGTGTTTACCTCTATTCTTTTAGTGCGTATATAGCTGTGCATCAGTTGAAGTAGATATGTGAGTTGCTAAGTTCTTTCGCCTTGCTCTCGCCCCCTCCCCCCCCTCATAAAAGAAAGGCACAGGGTGGTTTGTGGAGAATCTGTGCTTGGATTCCTCTGGTTCAGGCAGACAGGCGAAGTCTCTCTAAATCTGATTTTTTTATTATGACTTATAGGAATTTCTAAGTTCACGCTGGCTTTCTACATTCACATATGTGTGTTACTTTTCTTACACAAGTGCATTTTAGAAGTTTTATTACCACACAAGCAGAAAGGTCCAACATATAAAATCAACAGTAGGTGTTTTTAGGTTTGAAACGATTTCCATTAGCTGAAAATACTTTTGAGTTTAAAAATTTTTTAGTGTCAAAATTTCCTTGCTTTGAGGAGTGAAGAGAAGAGCAAATTCTAATGAAACAGAGAAGGAAAGAGTGTTAGCAATTAGAACCATTTGATTTTTAGCGTTAGTATGAATCAATACGCGATTAAGTTACCACAAAGTAAAGCAATTAATTGATGTTCCTCCCTTCTTGACCAGACACTTGGGTTTAATCAGTCTTTCTTGGTACAAGCTGCCTTTCTCAGGACAAATTGTTATTTTCAGGATTGCACTAATTACAGCACTTGCAAGCTATCATTCCTTTCTAGCAAAAACTTTGTCCTTTTTAGGAGACTTCTCTTTCATTCTGCTAAGCTGTTTTTCAACCTCATTCAGACATCCACACTCGACCAGCATCGTTTGAGAAACGACTAAACTTGCCAAAGAGATTGCCATCTTTTAGAGTCTAATTTTGTCTGTTTTTTTTTTTCTCAAAAATGACAGTGTAAATTAGTGAACTGTACAAATTTGTGCAAATATTAGTTTGTTTTCTGATTTTTTTGCGAATTTCTTTTTTACTTTTTAAAATTTTTATTTTACAAATACTAATTTGTTTTAATTAATAAGAGATTGTTTTTCTGAAGACGTCCCACCTGCCTTAGTTTTTCAGCAACTTAAACAAATACACTCTCCCTTAGTCCTATCACTAACCTTACGTCTCGGTGGCATCCCTCCAAATAACTCTGAACTGAAAAAGAAATAGTAATTATCACCTGTTCGTAGAGTTAGTAGTACCTATTTACTATGCCTCCCCATGGGTTAGAGTTAGACACCAGGGTCGTTTTTTAACGTGGAGAAAAGGTACAAAAATAAAAAAATTGTCTCAGTCGTGAAGGACTGATCCTCCACCGAAAGAGGACAAGAAATGGAAGTGCAGCATCTGAAGAACAGATACTACACTTTGATCTTGGCCAAGTAGTAGGGTTAACAAGGATTGTTCTTAAATTGCTGAAAAACATTAATCTGTAATAATAATTTGAAATATTTCCAAACACCTGCCGATAAAAAAAAAAAAAAAAATGGAAAAAAAAATCTGGAAAAATCATTTTCTTCATGACGGACTTGTGAAAAACATTCAAAACTAGTCGATAAAATATATCAGTCTCTTTAGGTAGGTTTAGTCAATTTCTCCAACGATGCACGTTGGATGTGAATACCTCACTAAGGAAAAACAGCTCAATAGAATTCTACTAATTTAACTCATTTTAATGTAAAATAAAATGCGTATTAGATATGTTTGAAGCCGAAACAACGCATTATTACAAATAAACAGATATTTATTTTGTTTGAAATTTATATTAGAATTTATAAATATATTTCGAAGATAAACTTCATCCTCAGTATGTCTTTTTTTTTTTTTTTTGCCATGTTATTGTTGGAGCAAGTAGAAGTCCATTTGTTGTTTTTACAGAAGTCTTTTCAAGTGTTGGAATGGTGTGTTGGTCATGCGGAATTCACGTTAGGGTTTGTGTTGCTTGATAGAAGCGCTGGTTGAGTTTAAAATATGTTTATAAATTTCAATATAAATTTCAAACAAAATAAATATCTGTTTATTTGTAATAATGCGTTGTTTTGGCTTCATACGTATCTAATACATATTTTATTTTATTCAAACTCAACCAGTGCTTCTATCAAGCAACACAAACGCTAACGTCATTTTAATGTATTTTTTACTTAAAAATAAAGGTAGTATAAAGTCTGTGGAATTAAACCGAAAAACACAATGGTAGTCTCATTCGAACCAGAGTTGAGCCTCGATAATTCAACATTCGAAAATTAACTTTAACCACTATTATCATATCCACATACAAAAATTGATCGATTTGAATGTCGACATCCATAAAGTTCACTTTTTCTTCTTTTTATTTTTTTCAGAGTAACAAATTTAAGTTAAAAAGATAAAAAAATCAAAACAAAAAGAATGTCCCGGTACAATATAGAAAAATTCTTACATACTCCAAGCCCGGAACTTATCTGCTGCATCTGCCAATGTGTCTTTGACAACGCTGTAGAAAGTCCATGTCAACATGTCTTCTGCAAAGTATGTATTGAGCAGTGGCTTAATGACCACTACAGTTGCCCAACGTGCCGTGCACGGCTGTCAATGCAAACGATTAAGAACGTCCTTCCCTTGGTCCAGAGCATTATCAACAAACTGGCCATGCACTGCGATTACCAGAGTAATGGCTGTAAGCAGAGTCTCCTGCTCGAAGAGTATGATGCCCACGTTCAACAGTGTGAATTCAAATTGCTGCAGTGTCCAAATGCTGGTTGCAATGTGAGTATCTTCCAGAAGGATCTCTCTCGGCACATCAATGAGATTTGTGAATATCGAGAGGTTACATGCATCAGAGGATGTAATCTTCAAATACCAATCCATGAATTAAACTGTCACGATTGTATTCTAGCTTTACGACATAAACTTGAAAGTAAGTATTATTATTATTTGCACTCACTAGGAGTTCTTACACAGGTAATCACCAGAGATTACTCACTGACAACAACTTGGTGGTCTTCCCTGGAGTCTGGATGACAATTAGTCACCACAGATTTTCAGTATTCTCCACCTCTTACGATAACCTTTGCAAATGAACTTGCATTATCGCAACAGTTATTTACCATTGACTTCTTGCTGGCAGCGACCATTAGCTTTCACTGGAATTTGGGTGGGAATAAGTCTCCCTAAGGTCCCAGTCCTCTTCGCACTCAGCCAGATGAAGTCTGGCTAACGCTTTTCTTTCCTCGGTCTTTCCATCCTCTTTAACCCTTCATGATTATTTTAGCTTGGTGCCAGTCAATGTCAACATTACATTATTATTATTATTATTATTATTATTATTATTATTATTATTATTATTATTATACCTTTATATGTTTTTCTGTATTTGAATGGAAATAACTTTTAACTTAAACATTATCCTCTTTTTCAAGAAAAATTTTGAAATATTAATCTGTCCAGTGTTATCTGCTCCTACATTGAGCAGATACCAATAGAAGAGGAAAATTCAAAATGGATGATGCTATCGAAATGGACTCGGTGCGAGATAATTAAATCTTCCTTAGTCACAATAAATTGTTAATAAATAATTTATTATGTGTTGATGTTCAGAGAATCGTTTTCATCCACTTATTTCCTCATCTTTGTATCTTACAACTCACAAACTACTTTGCACAAATATTATTATTATTATTATCATTATCATTATTATTATTATTATTGTTGTTATTATTATTATTATCATTATCATTGTTGTTGTTGTTGTTGTATTGTTATGGTGGAGCTGAGGCTAGTGCGATTGCAAGAATTGGAAGTGGGTGGAATAAATTCAGGGAATTCTGCCTTTACTAACCAGTTACCACTGTCGACGAAGGGATGGCGCCATTAGGCATGTGCACGTAGTGTGATCATATAGGGAAATAAACCCTGGCCATTGAGGGTTAAGGCCATGCATTGTATGAGGAGAAATTATATGTGAATGATACAATGGATGTGTAGTGTGAGTCTTAAAGACAGGCCTAGATGTGACACCTTTACAGGAAGATTATATCTGGAGAGTATAGGGAAATATGTACAGAACAGGAGACTTTGTTGGTAGGGTCATATTGAAAAGAAATGGCCGAGAGTGCTTGGGTTAGTAGATGTAGAACAGTTGAGGAAGCAGAGTCAGTTGGCAAGGAGAGGTCAAGAAAAACATGGGAGGAAATGATAAGGATGGATCATTTTCTAAAAAATATCGTATACATGCCAGCATTACTACTACTGATGATGATGATGATGATGATGATGGCGGCAATCATGCATTAATAGAGGTGTACCTTTCCTTTTTAGTTGCACCCTGCTACGAAGAAAGCCAGGCGAGAAAAGAAGGCTGAAAAACATGATTAGCAACAATTTACAAACAACAATATTTTCCGCCATTAAAAAAGATAATGTCAACAATGTTGTAAATTCTATTACTTATTTTAAAATAATTAATTTATGCAATCCCGTGGCGCAATGGATGACTGAGTAAAAATCAATTGCAAGTGATGATCATCTTGAAGGTGATACAGCTTGAGGGAGCTGCTTGTCTAGCTGCACTGAAGAGCTGTGATACAACGAATCAGTTTGTCTGTGGATGACTTAAATATGCTCCCTTTCTTGAGTTGAGTATCTGATAAATGAAATAACGAACTTACACTAACATATAAACGCAATACGCTTTGTGTAAATAAATGAAATAAGAAACTTACACTAACATATAAACGCAATGCGCTTTGTGTAAATAAATGAAATAACGAACTTACACTAACATATAAACGCAATGCGCTTTGTGTAAATAAATGAAATAACAAACTTACACTAACATATAAACGCAATACGCTTTGTGTAAATAAATGAAATAACGAACTTACACTAACATATAAACGCAATACGCTTTGTGTAAATAAATGAAATAACGAACTTACACTAACATATAAACGCAATACGCTTTGTGTAAATAAATGAAATAAGAAACTTACACTAACATATAAACGCAATACGCTTTGTGTAAATAAATGAAATAAGAAACTTACACTAACATATAAACGCAATGCGCTTTGTGTAAATAAATGAAATAAGAAACTTACACTAACATATAAACGCAATACGCTTTGTGTAAATAAATGAAATAAGAAACTTACACTAACATATAAACGCAATACGCTTTGTGTAAATAAATGAAATAAGAAACTTACACTAACATATAAACGCAATGCGCTTTGTGTAAATAAATGAAATAAGAAACTTACACTAACATATAAACGCAATACGCTTTGTGTAAATAAATGAAATAAGAAACTTACACTAACATATAAACGCAATACGCTTTGTGTAAATAAATGAAATAAGAAACTTACACTAACATATAAACACAATGCGCTTTGTGTAAATAAATGAAATAAGAAACTTACACTAACATATAAACGCAATACGCTTTGTGTAAATAAATGAAATAACGAACTTACACTAACATATAAACGCAATGCGCTTTGTGTAAATAAATGAAATAACAAACTTACACTAACATATAAACGCAATACGCTTTGTGTAAATAAATGAAATAAGAAACTTACACTAACATATAAACGCAATACGCTTTGTGTAAATAAATGAAATAAGAAACTTACACTAACATATAAACGCAATGCGCTTTGTGTAAATAAATGAAATAAGAAACTTACACTAACATATAAACGCAATACGCTTTGTGTAAATAAATGAAATAAGAAACTTACACTAACATATAAACGCAATACGCTTTGTGTAAATAAATGAAATAAGAAACTTACACTAACATATAAACGCAATGCGCTTTGTGTAAATAAATGAAATAAGAAACTTACACTAACATATAAACGCAATACGCTTTGTGTAAATAAATGAAATAAGAAACTTACACTAACATATAAACGCAATGCGCTTTGTGTAAATAAATGAAATAAGAAACTTACACTAACATATAAACGCAATACGCTTTGTGTAAATAAATGAAATAAGAAACTTACACTAACATATAAACGCAATACGCTTTGTGTAAATAAATGAAATAAGAAACTTACACTAACATATAAACACAATGCGCTTTGTGTAAATAAATGAAATAAGAAACTTACACTAACATATAAACGCAATACGCTTTGTGTAAATAAATGAAATAACGAACTTACACTAACATATAAACGCAATGCGCTTTGTGTAAATAAATGAAATAAGAAACTTACACTAACATATAAACGCAATACGCTTTGTGTAAATAAATGAAATAAGAAACTTACACTAACATATAAACGCAATACGCTTTGTGTAAATAAATGAAATAAGAAACTTACACTAACATATAAACGCAATGCGCTTTGTGTAAATAAATGAAATAAGAAACTTACACTAACATATAAACGCAATACGCTTTGTGTAAATAAATGAAATAAGAAACTTACACTAACATATAAACGCAATACGCTTTGTGTAAATAAATGAAATAAGAAACTTACACTAACATATAAACACAATGCGCTTTGTGTAAATAAATGAAATAAGAAACTTACACTAACATATAAACGCAATACGCTTTGTGTAAATAAATGAAATAACGAACTTACACTAACATATAAACGCAATGCGCTTTGTGTAAATAAATGAAATAAGAAACTTACACTAACATATAAACGCAATGCGCTTTGTGTAAATAAATGAAATAACGAACTTACACTAACATATAAACGCAATACGCTTTGTGTAAATAAATGAAATAACGAACTTACACTAACATATAATCGCAATGCACTTTGTGTAAGTAAATGAAATAACAAACTTACACTAACATATAAACACAATGCGCTTTGTGTAAATAAATGAAATAAGAAACTTACACTAACATATAAACGCAATACGCTTTGTGTAAATAAATGAAATAACGAACTTACACTAACATATAAACGCAATACGCTTTGTGTAAATAAATGAAATAAGAAACTTACACTAACATATAAACGCAATGCGCTTTGTGTAAATAAATGAAATAACGAACTTACACTAACATATAAACGCAATACGCTTTGTGTAAATAAATGAAATAACGAACTTACACTAACATATAAACGCAATGCACTTTGTGTAAGTAAATGAAATAACAAACTTACACTAACATATAAACACAATGCGCTTTGTGTAAATAAATGAAATAAGAAACTTACACTAACATATAAACGCAATACGCTTTGTGTAAATAAATGAAATAACGAACTTACACTAACATATAAACGCAATACGCTTTGTGTAAATAAATGAAATAACGAACTTACACTAACATATAAACGCAATACGCTTTGTGTAAATAAATGAAATAAGAAACTTACACTAACATATAAACGCAATGCGCTTTGTGTAAATAAATGAAATAACGAACTTACACTAACATATAAACGCAATGCGCTTTGTGTAAATAAATGAAATAACGAACTTACACTAACATATAAACGCAATGCACTTTGTGTAAATAAATGAAATAACAAACTTACACTAACATATAAACGCAATGCACTTTGTGTAAATAAATGAAATAACAAACTTATACTAACATATAAACGCAATGCGCTTTGTGTAAATAAATGAAATAACGAACTTACACTAACATATAAACGCAATACGCTTTGTGTAAATAAATGAAATAACGAACTTACACTAACATATAAACGCAATGCGCTTTGTGTAAATAAATGAAATAACAAACTTACACTAACATATAAACGCAATGCACTTTGTGTAAATAAATGAAATAACAAACTTATACTAACATATAAACGCAATGCGCTTTGTGTAAATAAATGAAATAACAAACTTACACTAACATATAAACACAATGCGCTTTGTGTAAATAAATGAAATAACAAACTTACACTAACATATAAACGCAATACGCTTTGTGCAAATAAATGAAATAACGAACTTACACTAACATATAAACGCAATGCACTTTGTGTAAGTAAATGAAATAACAAACTTACACTAACATATAAACACAATGCGCTTTGTGTAAATAAATGAAATAACAAACTTACACTAACATATAAACACAATGCGCTTTGTGTAAATAAATGAAATAACAAACTTACACTAACATATAAACACAATGCGCTTTGTGTAAATAAATGAAATAACGAACTTACACTAACATATAAACACAATGCGCTTTGTGTAAATAAATGAAATAACAAACTTACACTAACATATAAACGCAATGCGCTTTGTGCAAATAAATGAAATAACAAACTTACACTAACATATAAACGCAATGCGCTTTGTGTAAATAAATGAAATAATAAACTTACACTAACATATAAACGCAATACACTTTGTGTAAGTAAATGAAATAACAAACTTACACTAATATATAAACGCAATACGCTTTGTGTAAATAAATGAAATAACAAACTTACACTAACATATAAACGCAATGCGCTTTGTGTAAATAAATGAAATAACAAACTTACACTAATATATAAACGCAATGCACTTTGTGTAAATAAATGAAATAACAAACTTACACTAATATATAAACGCAATGCGCTTTGTGTAAATAAATGAAATAACAAACTTACACTAATATATAAACGCAATGCACTTTGTGTAAATAAATGAAATAACAAACTTACACTAAGATATAAACGCAATGCGCTTTGTGTAAATAAATGAAATAACAAACTTACACTAATATATAAACGCAATGCACTTTGTGTAAATAAATGAAATAACAAACTTACACTAATATATAAACGCAATGCACTTTGTGTAAATAAATGAAATAACAAACTTACACTAATATATAAACGCAATGCACTTTGTGTAAATAAATGAAATAACAAACTTACACTAATATATAAACGCAATGCGCTTTGTGTAAATAAATGAAATAACAAACTTACACTAATATATAAACGCAATGCGCTTTGTGTAAATAAATGAAATAACAAACTTACACTAATATATAAACGCAATGCACTTTGTGTAAATAAATGAAATAACAAACTTACACTAACATATAAACGCAATGCGCTTTGTGCAAATAAATGAAATAACAAACTTACACTAATATATAAACGCAATGCGCTTTGTGTAAATAAATGAAATAATAAACTTACACTAATATATAAACGCAATGCACTTTGTGTAAATAAATGAAATAACAAACTTACACTAACATATAAACGCAATGCGCTTTGTGCAAATAAATGAAATAACAAACTTACACTAACATATAAACGCAATGCGCTTTGTGTAAATAAATGAAATAACAAACTTACACTAACATATAAACGCAATGCGCTTTGTGTAAATAAATGAAATAACAAACTTACACTAATATATAAACGCAATGCACTTTGTGTAAATAAATGAAATAACAAACTTACACTAACATATAAACGCAATGCGCTTTGTGCAAATAAATGAAATAACAAACTTACACTAACATATAAACGCAATGCGCTTTGTGTAAATAAATGAAATAATAAACTTACACTAACATATAAACGCAATACACTTTGTGTAAGTAAATGAAATAACAAACTTACACTAATATATAAACGCAATACGCTTTGTGTAAATAAATGAAATAACAAACTTACACTAACATATAAACGCAATACGCTTTGTGTAAATAAATGAAATAACAAACTTACACTAACATATAAACGCAATGCGCTTTGTGTAAATAAATGAAATAACAAACTTACACTAATATATAAACGCAATGCGCTTTGTGTAAATAAATGAAATAACAAACTTACACTAACATATAAACGCAATGCGCTTTGTGTAAATAAATGAAATAACAAACTTACACTAATATATAAACGCAATGCGCTTTGTGTAAATAAATGAAATAACAAACTTACACTAACATATAAACGCAATGCGCTTTGTGTAAATAAATGAAATAACAAACTTACACTAACATATAAACGCAATGCGCTTTGTGTAAATAAATGAAATAACAAACTTACACTAACATATAAACGCAATGCGCTTTGTGTAAATAAATGAAATAACAAACTTACACTAACATATAAACGCAATGCGCTTTGTGTAAATAAATGAAATAACAAACTTACACTAATATATAAACGCAATGCGCTTTGTGTAAATAAATGAAATAACAAACTTACACTAACATATAAACGCAATGCGCTTTGTGCAAATAAATGAAATAACGAACTTACACTAACATATAAACGCAATGCGCTTTGTGTAAATAAATGAAATAACAAACTTACACTAACATATAAACGCAATGCGCTTTGTGTAAATAAATGAAATAACAAACTTACACTAATATATAAACGCAATGCGCTTTGTGTAAATAAATGAAATAACAAACTTACACTAATATATAAACGCAATACGCTTTGTGTAAATAAATGAAATAACAAACTTACACTCTTATATAAACGCAATACGCTTTGTGTAAATAAATGAAATAACAAACTTACACTAATATATAAACGCAATACGCTTTGTGTAAATAAATGAAATAACAAACTTACACTAATATATAAACGCAGTACGCTTTGTGTAAATAAATGAAATAACAAACTTACACTCTTATATAAACGCAATACGCTTTGTGTAAATAAATGAAATAACAAACTTATACTAACATATAAACGCAATACGCTTTGTGTAAATAAATGAAATAACAAACTTACACTAATATATAAACGCAATACGCTTTGTGTAAATAAATGAAATAACAAACTTACACTAATATATAAACGCAATGCGCTTTGTGCAAATAAATGAAATAACAAACTTACACTAATATATAAACGCAATGCGCTTTGTGTAAATAAATGAAATAACAAACTTACACTAATATATAAACGCAATGCGCTTTGTGTAAATAAATGAAATAACAAACTTACACTAATATATAAACTCAATACGCTTTGTGTAAATAAATGAAATAACAAACTTACACTAATATATAAACGCAATACGCTTTGTGTAAATAAATGAAATAACAAACTTACACTAATATATAAACGCAATACGCTTTGTGTAAATAAATGAAATAACAAACTTACACTAACATATAAACGCAATGCGCTTTGTGCAAATAAATGGAGCTTTTGACGTTTGGTAATGTTTATCATTGTGATTTCATCTACTTTAACAGCAGCCAAATGGCTTAGAGGATATAAGTGCCAACTGTCATCTAGTTTGACGAGTTTCGATCCCAGCTTGAGGCAGTTGCTTGTCTAGCCACAGTGAAGAGTGGTGATACATCAAAATAGTCTGTCTGTGGATGACTCTCTCCATATATAAATATATATATATCTACATATAGAGAGAGTTATCCATAGACAGACTGTTTCGATATATAACAGCTTTTTATTGTACCTATTTACTATGCCTCCCCACGCGACAGAGTTAGACACCAGGGTCGTTTTTTAACGTGGAGAAAAGGTACAAAAATAAAAATTGTCTCAGTCGTGAAGGATTTCTCCTCCACCGAAAGAGAACAAGAAAATGAAGTGCAGCATAGCTAGACAAACAACTACTTCAAGCTTGGATCCAAACTATATATATATATATATATATATATATATATATATATATATATATATATATATATATGATATATATATATGTATAGTGTAATATCCTAAACTAATGAACAGATCATTATGAATTTTGAGATATATATAAAAAATACATAAAATGATATTGGCACATTATTTTTTGAAAATGTTAACATTTAGTGGGTGCATATATATATATATATATATATATATGTATGTAAGGTCATGTTATATGCTAGTGATACCATGTAACCCAGTACTACCTGCCTCATGGTCGGGTCACTGGCGACTAAATTGGTTCCCCCACCAGACTTGTTTGGTGAGGAGGGTGGCTAGTCTCCCTGAAGGATTAAAAACAAGACCTTCCAAAGGGCGAATGAACCCTTTTTCGGGATCAACGGCCAACTAGCACCGTGTGTGTTTGTGTGTATGTATGTGTGTGTGTGTGTGTTGGGGTGGAGAGGGCTCCCGTAAGCCATGGTGAAGGCAACCTTTCTAGGAGAAGTAAATCTCTGATTTAAAAAACCAGAAAGCGGGAGACCAGAACCCACATTAAGCTGGTCTGCAGTTCAACTTGTTGCTGGCTATCTTGCTCTTGCTTGTTGCTGGATCTCAGCATTTTGAACCGAGAGAGAAACTTAGCTGTCGTACAAAGCTAAGACTCTGTCACATCATCTCTGTACAGATACTCCCTCAGGCATTTGTCTATTAAAATGGTCCTTTAAGTGTCTGAGAGGGTGGCACTCATCTGACAAGACGTTGCAATCATCATATATATATATATATATATATATATATATATATATATATATATATATATATATATATATATATAAAGCTTTTTTTTATTTTTAAAAATTTTATAGTTTCTTTATGAATCGAACGTTATGAATTTTGGAATAAATATTCTTGGCAACTTAGGCAGTAACATGAGCACATTATTATTATTATTATTATTATTATTATTATTATTATTATTATTATTATTATTATCATTTTTTTTTTGTAAACTTTACAATTTAGGGAGTGTGTGGAGCCAAACTTGCACCTTTTCTAAAAAAACTTTAAAAATAAGATACAAAAAATTTGACAAAGAAAAGAATTACTTTACATTACATTTCAGTTATATAAAGCAATATGTGTTAAAAGGATCGGTGCATGGGTGAGCGTTAATACTACGTATTAATAAAATAAATACGTATAAATAAAATAAATATCCATATATATAAAAGCGAAAATGTATGTATGTATGTATGTATATATGTATATATGTATGTGTGTATGTTTGTATGTCTGCTAAAAACTTTTGACAGACAGAACAAAAATTCACAAATTTGGTCTCATATGAAAGCCCCATCCTCCGGACGACAAATATCGAATTTTGGGCCTGAAAGGTCCAATCTAAGTTACTCAGTTGACCCTTTTTCTACAGGAGGAGGGGGGGGGCAAAAATGACATTTTAACGATATTTATACGTAATTTAATAAATGCTGAGTCATGTCACGTGACCTTGACGTAAGCAAGCTGTAATGGCGATATGTATATGAAAACATTGAATAGAGAGAGTTTGTTATCGGTAAAAAAGACGACTATCATACACATCAAACTACAAAAAAATTATGTTAGGAAAACGTTACCAAAGTTATTAGTAGGTTTAAAAATAGTTAGATACGATAGTTAAACGAAAAATAACAAGCCAAAAATGGGAAGTAAAAAAAAAAAATACGCTTACAAAAAATATTAACGATCGATGTTTTTACAAAAAAAAACAAAGCCAGACGCCATTTTCTTTTTTAGTAACACTCTTTAGAGTAAGGAAGACGAAGTGTGTGTGTGTGTGTGTGTGTGTGTGTGTGTGTGTGTGTGAGAGAGAGAGAGAGAGATGTCTAGACAGGAAACAAGATTTAAAGATCAAGTAAAAAAAAGACGTGTGTTATATATTTTTCGTATATTAACTAATTCTATTTAGAGGGAGGAAGGTTTCAGGCATAATATGAGTTAGGGGGAGGGGGGCGAAAGATGAAACCACTTTATTTCTAAGAACAGATACTACACTTTGATCTTAGCCAAAAGACCAAGTAAAAAAAAATACATGCGTATTGGATAAAATTGGTGCATATGTACGAGCAAAATACCCAGCATCGCCCTGAATTGTATGACATAGCACTAGCACGACATATATACTAGCTGATTACTCGGCATGGCCTAGGATTGGATAAAATTCATGGAATTTGTCCTAGCAGAACACTCGGCGATGCCTGTGATTGGAAAAAATTGGTTGATATATGTATTAGCCAAATGCCCAGCGTCACCCGGGATAGATTACATAGGTGGATATCTGTACTAGCAAAATACCGGCATAGCCCAGGATTGGATAAAGTAGGTTATATGCACTAGCAGAACAGCCAGTGTCGCCCGGGATTGTATGACATTGGTGGATGTGTACTAGCAGAATACCAAGCGTCACCTAGGATTGTATGACATAGGTGAAGTATAGGTCCGATTTGACAATTTTGAAGGTGCTTGTGCAGTATAGGTCCGATTTGAAAAGTTTTGATGGTGCTTGTGCATTATAGGTCCGATTTGACAATTTTGAAAGTGCTTGTGCATTATAGGCCGATTTGACAATTTTGAAGGTATTTGTGTAGTATAGGTCCCATTTGACAATTTTGAAAGTGCTTGTGCAGTATATGTCCAATTTGAAAAAAAATTAGAAGGTGCTTGTACAGTATAGGTCCGATGTGAAAATTTTGAAGGTGCTTGTGCATTATGGTCCGATTTGACAATTTTGGAGGTGCTTGTGCAGTATATGTCCGATTTGAAAAATTTAGAAGGTGCTTGCACAATATATATGTTATAATATGCCAGTGACCTCCCTTGGATGTAGCTTCATTATCAGATTCCATTAGATTAATATACAATCATTGTTATAATATGCAAGAGACCTCCCTTGGATGGAGTTTCATTGTCGAATTCCATTAGATTAATATACAATCATTGTTATAATATGCAATTGACCTCCCTTGGGTGTAGCTTCATTGTCGAATTCCATTAGATTAATATACAATTATTGTCATAATATGTAAGTGACCTCCATGGAGTGTAGTTTCATTGTCGAATACCATTATATTAATATACAATTATTGTACTAATAGGCAAGTGATCTCCCTTGTATGTAGCTTCATTCTCGAATACCATTAGATTAATATACATTCATTGTCATAATATGTAAGTGACCTCCCTTGGATGTAGCTCCATTCTCGAATACCATTAGATTAATATACATCATTGTTATAATATGCAAGTGACCTCCCTTGGATGTAGCTTTGTTGTCGAATACGATTAGAATAATATACAATCATTGTTATAATATGCAAGTTACCTCTCTTGGATGTAGCTTCATTGTCGAATACCTTTAGAATAATATACAATCATTGTTATAATATGCAAGTGACCTCCTTTGGGTGTAGCTTCATTGTCGAATTTCATTAGATTAATATACAATCATTGTTATAACATGAAAGTGACCTCCCTTGGATATAGTTTCATTTTCAAATACCATTAGATTAATATACAATCATTGTTATAATATGCAAGTGACCTCCCTTGGATGTAGCCTCATTGTTGAATACCATTAGATTAATAAGCAATCAATGTAATATTATGCCAGTGAATGCTCTTGGATATGGCTTCATAGTTGGATATTTGTACTAGCATAATACCCAGCGTTGCCGGGGATTGTATAAGAAAGGTGGATATATGTACTAGCAAAATACCCGACATTGCCTGGGATTGGATGTAATAGATGGGGTGTTTCCTAGGAGAATACCTGGGATCGGATCAGATAGGTGGATATTTGTGCTAACAGAATACCCCATATAGGATATTATGTGGTTAAATTATAAAAAAACGATTGTCGAAATTAGTAACATATCCAAGAATCATGAAAAGTGATTAAATGTAAGTTATTGGATTGGTGAGTTTATAATGAAATGAACAGCCCAGCTATAGTCTTAAAGTTAATATTTTAGTAAGAGGGGGTCGATTATCTGGGTTACATCATTAAAAATGATTGTAGAAATTAGTAACATATCCAAGAAAAGTGAAAAAAGATGAAATGTGAGTTATGTGATTGGTGTGTTTGTAATTAAATTACCAGCACAGACAATGTCTCAAATGTATTAATTTAGTAAGAGGAAGGGGATTATGTGGGTTAACTCATCAAACATGATTGTCGAAATTAGTAACATATCCAAGAATTATGAATAATTATGAAATGTTAGTTATTTGATGTGTATGTTTGTAATGAAATAGACACCCTAGACAATGTCACATGGTTGTTATTTTAGTAAGAGAGGGGCGATTATGTGTGTTAAATCATGGAAAATGATTGTCGAAATTAGTAACATATCCAAGAATTATGAAAAATGATAAAATGTGAGTTATTTGATTGGTGTATTTATCATAACCAATAACCATGAAATAACCAGGAACAATGTCTCAAAGTTATTATTTTAGCAAGAGGAGAGGGGATTATGTGTGTTAAATCATGAAAAACGATTGTCGAAATTAGTAACATATCCAAGAATTATGAAAAGTTATTAAATGTAAGTTATTTGATTGGTGTGTTTATAATGAAATAAACAAACCAGATATTGTCTCAAAGTTAGTATTTTAGTAAGAGGGGGTCGAAATCATAAACAATGATTGTCGAAATTAGTAACATACCCAAGAATTATGAAAAATGATTAAATGTGAGTTATTTGATTGGTGTGTTCGTAATGAAATAGACAGGCTAGAAGATGTATCAAAGTTGTTATTTTTTGTAAGAGGAAAGGGATCGTGTCGGTTAAAGAGGGGAGCGATTATTTGGGTTACTTCATTAAAAATAATTCTCGAAATTAGTAACATATCCAAGAATTATGAAAAATGGTCAAATGTGAGTAACTTGATAGGTGTGTTTGTAATGAAAAAACAGCCATACAATGTCTGAAAGTTATTATTTTAGTGATAGGAGGTGGCAATAATGTGAATTAACTAATGAAAAATTATTGTCGAAATTAGTAACATATCCCAGAATTATGAAAAGTGATTAAATGTAAGTTATTTGATTGGTGTGTTTATAATGAAATAAACAGCCCAGTCAATGTAGCAAATTTATGATTTTAGTAAGAATTGGGCGATTAGATGTGCGTACTCATTAAATTTGATTGTCGAAATTCATAACATATCCAAGAATTATAAAAAATGATGAAATGTGAGGTATTTTATTGATGTGTTTGTAATGAAATAAACAACCCAGAAATGTCTCAAAGGTATTATTTTAGTAAAAGGAGAAGGATTATGTGATTGAACTCAGAAAAAATGACGTTTGAAATTAGCAACATATCCAAAAATAATGAAAAATGGTGAAATGTGAGTCATTTGATTGGTGCATTTGTAATGAAGTAGACAGACCAGACAATGTATGGAAGTTATTTTAGTAAGAGTTCGCGATCATTTTGGTTACTTCATTAAAAATAAGTGTCGAAATTAGTAACATATCCAAGAATTAAGAAAAATGATATAATGTGACTTACTTCTTTGGTGGGTTTGTAATGAAATAACCAGCCATACCATGTCTAAAAATTATTATTTTAGTGATAGAAGGGAGCGATAATGTGGATTTACTCATGAAAAGTAATAGCAGAAATTAGTAGCATACCATAGCCTATGTATCAAAGTCTTTATTTTAGTAAGAGTGGTGGCGATAATGTAAGTTAAATCATGTGACATGGTTGTTGAAATTAGTAACATATCCAAAAATTATTAAAAAAATGATGAAATGTGAGTTATTTGGATGATGTGTTTGTAATGAAAAACCAGCCAAGACAATGTCTCAAAGTTATTATTTTAGACAGGTGAGCGATAATGTGGGTTAAATTGTCGAAATTTGTAACAATCCAAGAATTATGGGATTTAACGAGATATGTCCACATATATACGTACAGATTACCCGGAGTCACCCTGGATTCAATGAGATACATGCAAATGTATGCAAGCAGAATACAGGGTCGCCTAGGATGTAATGAGATAGATGCAAATATATACTAGCAGAATACTTGGCGTTGCCTTGGATTGAATTAGATTGATTGAAATATATACTAACAGAATACCTTGCGTCACCCACGATTTAATGAGATTGATTGAGATATATACTAGCAAAACACCCAGCGTTGCCCGGGATTGAATGAAATAGGCGAGAATATATATTAGTAAAATGCCTGGTATTGCTTGGGATTTGATGAGATAAATGTGTTGTATATCACCCGTCCTTTCATATACATGCTATAAATGACCTACCCTAGGTAAGATACAATTATTTCATATGTGTAATACCCGTCTTATGTAGGTAAAATATTCTTTTGTTCGAAATAACAAATGATACATAAACATACAAAATTCCTCCCTCATAAGAACAACAAATATATTACAAAACCAAATTCAATTTTCTCATTGTTTATACGGCCCCGAGCAACGCCGGGTAGCCCCGCTAGTGTATAAATAAAATAAATATGTATAAATAAAATAAATATGCATAAATAAAATTTTTAATTATTGAACTTATCATCATGTATTATGAGATATGTATTCTAGGCAAAAAGATATATAACGTAGCCACATTATTATTATTATTATTATTATTATTATTATTATTATTATTATTATTATTATTATTATTATTATTTAAACTATACTATTAGAGATGCGCCACTGAAACCGAAAAAGAGAAATGAAAGATTAAGTTTTAAAACTAATGCTATATATGAGCTACCTTCAATAAGTTTCCAGATTTTTTTTTTGTACAGGCATTTAAAATTGTTGTAAACTCTTGAAAATTCAGTATGTTATTGCTATACATCTTATGAGATGACTGACCAATTTTTATGATTACAGGTTCAAATGAACAGCTACAGCAGGAATTGGAATGCACCTTACTAAAGCTGGTGAATTTCAAAAATGCAATCTGGATGTGAGGGCACTTTAGAAGAATGATATGCAATAAAATTCTGTTTTAAACTTGGAAAAAATGCCACAGAAACATATGGTTTCACGTGTATACTATCAATAAAAGTGCCCACACAAAAAAAGTCTGGAAACTTATTGAAGACACCTCGTATATTGCTTTTAATCATAATTGGACGGGTATTCTATTGTATTAAATGAAAATCGTCTAAAGGTAATTAAGCGTATCATAAGATTAAGCAAAGATATCCCAGTATGTATTGCATTAAAATAAAGCTTTAATTCTAAACTAGTGGCACCTGTGGAAATATCACAGGAGACTCATTCATATGTAATATATTGATGTTGGCATTCTGTAGATGTTTAGTGTAAATGGAGACGCTCTGATATTATTGTAGCTCTTTTGTTAAAACTGCAAAAGTATTTATCTAAGCTAGCAGTACGCCTAGTGTAGCCCGGTCATAAAGTACGCTTAAATATGATATTTAAATTCTTGCAAATTTTGTATATATTATTATAGAATTAATGTTCTATCAACTTTTATATATTATAAAGTTGCGATTTCAAAAATAAAACAATATGTCTATATAACCTGTGTGCATCAGCTTGATTCGAAACTGCAAACAAAACTTATGAAATATATATATATATATATATATATATATATATAATATAGAATATATATATATATATGTATATATATATATATATATATAACTTTAGTTCCTTCAGCTATAATCGAAACCGAAACCAAAACTTATGAAGAATTCTTGATAAAATTATTTATAAAAAAAAAATAGATACTGGAATGCCATCAGCTATAATCGAAACCGAAACCAAAACTTATGAAGAATTCTTGATAAAATTATTTATAAAAAAAAAATAGATACTGGAATGCCTTCAGCTATAATCGAAACCGAAACTAAAACTTATGAAGAATTCTTGGTAAAATTATTTATTACAAGAAATGAAAGTCCATAACGATTAAATGACAGTCACTCGGATGTAAGCACGACACACAAAATAAATAACACGCTATCCTATTAATATATAGATGATGTAAGGAGAGGTCAACTGGAAGCTACGTGGATTAAGATTTTTTTAAATTGGACGACTTTGCTAAAATCGGGAGGAATATTTCCATCATTCCAGTAATTATAGAAGCAACCGGACTCATAAAAAAACAAAAAACAAAAAAAAAATCAAAAACACCTAGAAAATATACTGGATAAACCAAGTGCAAGAGAGATACAAACAATTGCATTAAAAGGGACGGAAGCAAAATGATAAGAAAAAAAGAAGGAAAAGACAAGATTGCGGAACGATATAATGAGCACATTCATGCGCTTATAAATTGGGAAAGAGAAAAGATGGCGGTACACTAAACGAAATTAATACACTAAGAAAAGAAAACGTTTCATACTGGAAAGTTAAAATAAGGGAAAAATTATATGAATATTAGTACGAATACTACTGAAGCATAACCTTTCTTTTGTAATTTTTGATTCAGCATGTACACTCATATAACACACACACACACACACACACATATATATAAAATCTACTATTATATAAAAGGAACTTTGTGTGTCTATGAGATAGTTCCATATAGACTCGAAAACGGCTGAGTCGATTTTTATGAAATTTCATACGAAGATACTTCATGAGCCTGGCAGAGTTCTTAGATAGGTTTTGTGTTGGAATGTCGATAAGTAACAATAATTGAAATAATCCGATGAAAGAAAGAAAGGACAGGCGATTTTGAATGAAGTTAACATCTTACACAGCCTAACATCACGATTGCATTTCAGATGTTTTATTACCACATAAGCTGAAATCAACGATTGGTTCTTTGATATGACAGAGGCGCGTTCAAAATGAATGTTTTTGTTAAAAGGCAAATTTCACAATGATACTTGATTTTTTTTTATTTTAAACTTAAATTCAAGCCATTATCACTGCACGACTAGTAATGTCAGGCATCAACAGAAGGTTCTTTGATATGACAGGGGTGCGTTCAAGATGAATGTTTCTGTTTAGAGCACAATTGAAGCATAATACTTTACTTTTACATTTTAAACTTTAATGTGAGCCATTAAATATAAAATAATTTTATAAAATCAACAATAGATTCTCTACAGTGCAATATAGATTACAATGTATTGTGAACTTAGTTATTGCGTGAGACATATGAAGCTTCTTTCAGGTGAATTGCCATGGGTTTCCAATTAGAGCAGGCAATCAATCAATTTGATTGAAAAATGGGCTATTTCACCGATTTTGATGACAATAAAAATATGGGAGTGTGAAACACTCGTTGATCATCATTCAATTCCGGGCAATGTTGGGTAACTCTGCTAGTATATATATATATATATATATATATATATATATATATATATATATATATATATATATATATACATGCATATATATATATACACACACATATATATATATATATATAAAATATATTTGTAGCCATCGACATACAGTCCTGTTTCGTTGTATCACAACTCATCAGTGCCGCTAGACTAGCATCTCTCCCAAGCCAAGGATTGAACCTAGAACCGTCGTGTTATATATATATATATATATATATATATATATATATATATATATATATATATATATATATATATATATATATAGCAGAAGTAACCATTTCAAACAAAAGATGCATTTATATCACACTCATACATCACACTCATGTTATTTTATTATTAGTATAATAGTTGTTAAGTTTGCAGGTTGAAACAAGTAACGTAGAAAGCAATACAAATGACGACTCAACAAACAAAGGTAGATCAAATAAGAAGTGTATTAGGAAAAGGTATATTTACAGGATATTTACATAATGGTGTCAAATAAGAGAGTCTTTGCTGGAGAAACATATCTGCTCTCGGCGGCCTTCGGTGGCTTCTGGTGAACACACACTCAGACTAACTGAGTCTTCCTATTTATGTGTAATTACTATCCACATATGCAAATGAATGTGTGCCACCACAACACCCTCCTCCCAAGATTTGAGTCGCACAGATTTCAATATCTTTTTCTCTTGGGATTTAACATTAATGGTTCATTAAACTTTCTTTTTCTACCTGATCTTCGGGGTTCAGGTGTATATTGAGGCGGTTCCAAATTAAAGGATTCGTATATGATGTCCATGGTTTCCTCCTCTTCGACTGCTGTTGTATAATCACCATCTTGAATGTGGCGTTTTTTTATTTGGTTCAGGTGCCTTTCATATATATTTTGTGAACCTTTAATCATCTATGTACAATCACCAATGCGTTTATCAACTACTCCACATTCCCAGTAAGAAGTGTTATTCCTGTAGCACTTGAAATATACTCGATCTCCCGAGTTATATTTCTTTCTTATCATGTGTGTAGTGTTTCGGACAATTGCCTGTCTTGGCAATAGTTTATCAAACGCTGATTTCACCTTTCTGGCAAACATTAAATCAGCTGGTGATATGTTTGACAGGGTATTAGGGTGCGGTGTTATCCTATATATTTGCAAAAATTGTTGCAAAGCTTTTTCCGTTGGTATCCCAATGGATTTTTTCAACGCTCGTTTTAACGTGTCCACGAACCTCTTCGCGAGGCTGTTCGATCTTGGATGATACGGCAGAGTAGTGATATGCTTTACTTGGAACGTGTCACAAAATTCCTTAAGTCTGTGGATGTGAATTGAGTTCCATTGTCAGTGACCAGTGTGTCTGGTACACCAAATCGTGCAAATAACTCGTGTAGGAATCCTATTGAGTTGTTCATTGTTGGATTCCTGTAACGTATTACCTCAGGCCATTTTGTATAACTATCTACTACAATTAAGTAGTAATTTTCTCTTACTGGACCAGCGAAGTCCATGTGGATTCTCGACCATGGGTGGTCGGTTTTCGGCCAAGGTTTGTGTACTATAGGTGGGGATTTTGCCGCTAACTGGCATCCTTCACATCTATTTATTGTTGTAGCTATGTCGACGTCCATGTTACGCCAGTATACGTAGCTTCTCATTAGAGACTTCATCCGATTTATCACCGGATGTCCTGTGTGGAAGTCTCTCAAAATCCTCTTCTGCAACGTTTTAGGTATTACTACTCTCTCGCTATATAATAACACATCGTTACATATGGAAAAAATTTCCTGAAACTTTTTGTCATTTATAATTTTTTCTTTTATATCATTTATATATTCATCTTTATCGGCTTCTCTTTTAATGTCCGACAATGTTACCGGTAGTTCTTTAATGATGTTTGCTACCATATTTTTCACTTCGACGTTTGTTCGAATTGCTGCAATCACGGATTCTTCCAAATTATGTTTCTGTGGTATCAGTCTTGAAAGTCCATCCGCATGGCAAATCTTTTTCGATGCTAGATGTTGTAGCTGGAAATCGTAATTCAGTAGGATCGTACCCCAGCGCAGCAATCTATTTGCGGTGTATACAGGCAATCCTTTTTTTTGATCCGTAGATTGTGACTAATGGTCTATGGTCGGTTTCAAGTATGAATTGTCTACCATATAAATATCGGTGGAATTTAGTCACTGCAAAGATTATGCTCAACACTTCTTTTTCAATCTGTGAATACGCCTTTTCTGCTGGAAGCAGTGTTCTTGAAGCGTAAGCTATCGGCTTTCTAGATCCATTAGGCATGATATGTTGAATGCATGCTCCTATGCCATAGGAACTAGCGTCACTACCGACGACTATATTTAATTTTGTGTCATAGTGAGTTAGAAATAATTCAGATGTTAGTGCACTCTTTATTTTGTCAAAAGCGGTTTGACATTCTTGCATCCAGTTCCAAGTTCCTTTTTTAGCAGCTCATTTAAGGGAGCTAGCAAATTATGCATCCCTTCAATAAAAGATTGGTAATCTGCAAGGTTGTTACATTATTAGGTGCTGGCATGTTTTTTATTGCCGCAGATCTTTCTAGGTCTGGACGTCGCCCATGTTTTTTTATTATATGTCCAAGATACTTAATTTCGCTCATACAAAAGTCGCATTTATTTTCTTTTACTTTAAACCCGAATTCTTGTATTCGAGTGAATACTTGTTTTAAATGCTCCTTATGTTCTTCTAGGGATTTGCTCCTGATAACAATGTCATCCAGGTATGCACATGCGCACTCAATACCACTTAGCATGGTGTCCATCGCTTGTTGAAAAATGGCAGGCGCTACTTTGATGCCAAAGGGCAACCGGTTGTATTTGTACAATCACGTATGCGTGTTGATGCATAGTATTTTTGAGCAATTCTCCTCCACCGGTATTTGTAAATAGGCGTCGCTCAAGTCTATCTTGGAGAAGATATTACCATCATTCAACTTTGTGAATATTTCCTCTGGGCTTGGTAGAGGGTAATGGTAATCTTGTAATATGGAGTTTAGACCTGTCGAAAAGTCTGCGCACACTCTGATTTCATCATTCTTTTTCTTTACATATACGGTGGGGGCTGCCCAGTCGCTATGTTCTATTTTTGATAGTATTCCTGTCTGTTCCAATCTGTCTAATTCTTCATTAATCTTTTCCAACCCAGCGAACGGAACGTTTCACTTTTTTCTAAAAATTGGGCTGGTGTTTTCTTTAAGTTCAAACGAGGCCTTAAATTTATTGCAACGACCTAATTTAGTCATAAATACATCAGGGAATAATTTTTTTAAGTCCTCTTTTATATTTTCTGTTGTTGGAGTAGTACATTCTATTGTTTTACAGAATGTATTAATTGGCTTATCCCAGAGTCCAAATTTCTCAATTAAATCTATTCAAACAGGTTTTCGCTATTTTTCAATACGAACATTTTTAATTTCTTCGTAATCCCTTTCAATTTTATCGGAAGGATAACTTCTCCTTCAAATTTTATCTGACCACCAGTTACCGTCCGAGCTGATTTACTTGTTTTCATCATGGTTGGTTTACCCAACTTTTTCCATGTATTCAAGTTTATTATAGAAATATCGGATCCTGAATCCAGTTGTAATTTTATTGGCGTTTAAAATTTTTCCGCTTTTATGTATTTTCGCCGATTTTTGTCTAATTTTTCATTTGATTTTGTTTGCTGTACTCTCTTTCTGGTGAAATCTTTATATCTGCAACAATCGCTTTTGTGTCCGACTTTCTTGCAAATGTAGCATTTTTTCTTCTTATAAGGGCAATCCGATTCCCAATGTCTTTCTGCGCATCTCTTACAGTTATATCTAAGAAGAGACTTGTTATATTCTTTACTATAATTATAATTATTATATTTGGAATATCTCGTTCCGTTTTGACTGCTTTTATTTGTATAGTTCTTGGTTGGTGTGTATGGTTTTCTAACCTTTCTTACATATGCCACTCCGGATTCTTCTATCATTTTTGAATCCATTTTTAGTGTAATGGCCCTTTCACAATCCTCTGCTAATTTCTGAAGTGTTAAATCTTGCTCAGATTCCAGCTTAGACAACACTCGTCTGCGTATTTCTGCATTTTTCGTGGAGACTAACCCTTGTGCGAAGATTAGGCATTTGAAATCTTCTACTGTTAGTTCCGCTAGCTTAAAATTATCACAGTTTTTATTGACAACTGATGCGTATATCAAATAATCTTGGTTGTCCATCTTCCTTAGATTCATGCACAACCATCTCTTATGAAAAAGAGATATATTCGGATTAAATAATTCTTTTAGTAATTTTACAGCTTCCATGAAATCGAATTCCATAGTTTTTTTTAGGTAGTATATAATCTACGAACTTGCTGTGTTCTCTTACACCCAACTTCCTGAGTAAAAGGCTCATTTTCTGGCTATTTTTTTGCCACGTTCGAGTTTTTGTTTTTCTTTGAGACTGCAATTAAAGGTTTTAGTTTGTCTCTTTTTTTCCCCGAATAGTATTTTAGTAAATAAAATACTATTAATCGAGGTTACTTTTTTTTTTTTGCCTGAATGTAGTTTTTGTTCTTGGAATTTGGGAAACAACCGTTTCTTTCTTTTAGTGTTGTACTTCGCGAGGAAAATATTTTACAGTTTTCCAATGTTCGCTGAATTATTCATTTTTTCCGCTTGAGTCGAACTTCTCTTTAACGTAAAATCCGTTTTTACGACTATTTCGTTTGTCAAAACTTGTATTCCTTAGAAAGGTCACCCGTTGCGTTGTACTTTTTTTTTTAGTGAGTTCTTTCCATTTCTTCGTCAAACTGTTATATTTGACGTTTATCCTCGTCGTCACTGTTAAGTTTGCAGGTTGAAACAAGTAACGTAGAAAGCAATACAAATGACGACTCAACAAACAAAGGTAGATCAAATAAGAAGTGTATTAGGAAAAGGTATATTTACAGGATATTTACATAATGGTGTCAAATAAGAGAGTCTTTGCTGGAGAAACATATCTGCTCTCGGCGGCCTTCGGTGGCTTCTGGTGAACACACATTTTTAAACCAGGTGATTGCTTCTGTAGTATTTGCCCACTGGTTTAGTTCTAGGTCTTGTTTGATTTGTTTGTTTACTCTAGAAATTATAGTTTTGCTAATTCTACCTATTTCTGGTTTAGTTGGGTTTATCAGGCGTGTGCTGGGATTATTATCAAAGTCCCATTTGTGGTCTTTAAGCAGAATGTATGCCTCTCTAGGTTTCAATTTGCCAACTTTATCGCTAATTTTTAATTTATCGGTAATTTGTTTACTTTCAGTATTTATTATATCTATGTAGTCGCATTCGTTTGTGTCTAGTTTTTTGTAGTTTTTTGTAATGTTTTCTGTGATTAGTTTGTTATATTCTTGCTTATCTATTTTATAAATTCATTCGTTTTATTTATTTATTTATTTATTTTTTACTTTTTGATACCTTTAACCTGGAAAATTCGCGACACTCCATGATAGACTGGAGCAATACCTGAAAAGATATAAAAATAGAAGTACAAGAATGGTTGACTAAAGGAAGAACTACGTTAGTACAAAAAGACACGACCCCAAGGAATTGCAGACCGATAACCTGCTTACCGACTACATAACTGAGTGAACAGGTCTACTACTTGCTAACACTTGCGGGCTACTGCTCAAGGAACAAAAGGGATGCTGTAGAGAAAAAAGAGGGACGCACGACATAAATAAAAAAATATTGAGAGATGTTAAAAACAGGAAATAGTCATGGCATGGATTGATTACAAGAAAGCCTATGGTAGAATCCCACAAATATGGATAATTGAATGCTTAAGAATATACAAGATTTCTGACAAGATTATTAATATTATTAAGAAAGCAATGGAAACCTGGAGACTGGAACTGACAGCTGGAGGACAGCATCTGACCGATATAAGAATACAGAGAGGCATCTTCCAAGGAGACTCACTATCATAACTACTGTTTATCATAGCCATGATGGCGCTAAACTACATACTGAGGAAATGCAATGCTGGATACAAATTTATAGACAGAATAAAGAATAAACCACCTCATGTACATGGATGAGCTGAAGCTGTTTGCTAAAAGCAAAAAGGAACTGGAAAAATTAATAAATACAACCAGAATATTCAGCCAGGACATTGGAATGGAAAAATGTGCATTACTAAAGATGAAAAAGGGAAAGCTGGAGACATCAGAAGGTAAGGAACTCTCCAACCAAAAGAAAATGAGAGCACTCAATGAAAATGATACACATATCTAGGGGTGCTGGAAGCAGACACCATTAAATCTAAAGAAATGAAAGCTAAGATTGGAAAAGATTACCTAAGAAGAACAAGGAAACTGTTAGAAACAAAGCTATGCAGTAGAAATTCATTTAAGGGAATAAACACATGGGCAGTATCGCTAATAAAGTACTCTGAACCGTTCGTAGGATGGACTAAAGAACTTAGACAACTTGGTTAGAGAACGAGGAAATTAATGACAATGTGCAATGCATTACACCTAAAAAACGATACTGACCAACTCTATGTGAAATGGAGCGAAGAAGGAAGGGGACTTATAAACGTAGAAGACTGTGTAGAAGGCACAAAAAAGACTTGGGAAAGTACATAAGTCAGAACACAGAAAGACTGGTCACCACAGCGAACTCTGTAGACGACTACTTGAACAAGCTGATAAATGGTTCAAACACAAACCAGAAACAGTGCAGGAAAACGAAAACAACAAATCCTTTGGGACATGGAGATACAAACAGATAAACCCGTCCAAGCAAAAAGACTGGACGTCATAATAATTAAGAAGAAGCAAAGAAAATGCCAAATTGTAGATTTTGCCGTCACCAGTAGACCACAGGGTGAAGATCAAAGAGACAGAAAAAAAAGAATATGACAGAGAACTTGACAAGGAATACGGCATGTGAAAAATCATCAATATAATACCAATAATTGTAGGAGCATTACGAACAGTCCCCCAAAACTTGGGAAAAATCGGAATCGGTAGGAAGACTGAGATTATACATGAAACAGTAGTGCTGAAAATAGATAAAATCTCAAGGAAAACCATTGAGTGCAGAAATTAGTCCACATTAATGACAAATTTTAATTGGGTATATGTAAACTGCAATGGAAATGAAACAAAAAGATCCAAAAGAACTGGTACACTAAAAGTGAAAAGTGTCTATTCCCTCTTCCTCTTCCCCCCTCCCTCCAAAAAAATACTAGTGTCAGTACGACTAGCACCGCACCAAATAGTTGAAGAGTCAAGGAATATGGAAAAACCGAAAGCACTAATCAGGCCTCAACTGGATAAGTGCAAAGACTGCTGGGCGCTTGGGGAGGCTTATTGCCACTCAAACTCCAGTGAAGACTAATGACCGGTACCAACAAAAAATCAATGGTAAACAGTTGTTGCAACAACGCAAATTAATTTGCAAATGGTATCGAAAGAAGATAAGAATACTGGAAATCTGGGGGGACTCGGTGTCACTCAAACTCCAGGGAGTACCACAAGTTGTTCTCAAAGAGAATTCTTTGATGATGGACTGTCTGAAAACTCCTAGTGAGTGAATAAGGAACTTTGACTTTGTATGTGCCTGTGTATGTATGTCTGTGTGAGTTTGTTCCCTATAGACCCTGGAATGACTGGGTCGATTTTTATGAAATTTCACATGAAGATGCTTTATGTGCCTGGCAATGTTCTTAGATAGGTTTTGTATTGGAATGTCTTCTATAATCGATAATCGATAATCAAAATAATCCGATAAAAGAAGGAACAGGCAATTTTGATCAAAGTTAACACCTTATACAGTCTAATATCACAAATACATTTGAGAAGTTTTATTACCACACAAGCCAAAAGACCCTGCATATAAAATCAACAGTAGGTTCTTTGATATGTTGGAGCACTTTCAAAATAAATGTTTCTGTTTAAAGCACAATTTCACAATGGTACTTGACTTTTTCATTTTAAACTTAAATTCAAGCCATTATCACCGCACAAGCAGTAAGCCAAGGTATATAAAATCAACAAGGTATATACACTGTGTGTCAAATTATTAACGAGATAACATTTTTTTTACTAGTCTCAGAAACTTACCGGTAGTTTCATATCAAAAGCTTCGAAAACGTTGGCAATGCTGTAAATGTAAATTAAACTAGAAGAATATCTGTCCTAGAAGAGGTAAAATTAATTATTCGAACTGAAATGTTTTACAACATTTTACTGTCTCTTAACGAGATAAAATTATACTAAACCTTGTGTCTAGACTTCTTATTTGAAATTTTCCTCAAAATCTATTACATAATTTTGATTCGATAAAATGTGTAAAACTCAAAAAAGTTTAAGGTGTCTTAAGAAGAAATTGAAATTCAAGGAATATTGCTTAATTGGTATCTAATAACTATAGATTCAGTGTAAATGTTCATAGGTGATGGACAATGCTGGGCAAATAGCGGATGTATTGCATACACGCAATTACAGGTAAAACCATGTAAATCAAATTGCTAAGCGATATCGTCAACGCTACATTCCGATCAAAGAATCGCGATTATGAAACAGTGAGAGAAAATATTTTAACTGAATTGGAATTGCTAAAAGTGCAGAGCAATAAAACAATCAAAATTTCAAATCGAATGTCAAAATAAACGAACTGTTAGATTCTGATCAAGGAATGTGGTTGATGTCAATATAAGACATAAACAAAGGCATGAGTCAGAGAGAGTGAGAGAAAAAGCCAGCAACGATGCTTCTACTGTTGCTGCACCAACCAACCACACCATCAACCCATATACCTACCTGAACTTTTTCTCTTGTCATACAATGACTGTAATGCAAATAAAACTTAGAGAGAATTTGCTATATGATAATAAACACGAAATCAGCATAAATTTAAATATCATATTTAAGTGTATTTTTTGACTGAGCTAAACCGGGTAGCCTGTTAGTATATATATATATATATATATATATATATATATATATATATATATATATATATATATATATATATATTTAAAGAGATAGAGCTTCTCGTATATACACAATATAATTTATAAAACTTACTATCCGTGTCTGTCTGTCTGTCTGTCTCCATATTTTCAAACTCCATCTCTTCCGAAACTAAAAGTCGCAGGGCGGTGCTAGGAGCCTCAAATGATTGGATATTTTATGAACCGTTCTATTATGGGTCTTTAGCAGGAAAAAAAAAGAAGTTTTTAAGGGGTCAAAATTGAAAAAAATCGTTAAATATTTTGTACATTCATTCTAGTTTATTTTTAATCAGTTAATATGCGTGTTACGTTGGTACAGTGGTAACGTCGCCAGCTTTGAATGCTACAGTTTTGCTTTCGGTCTCGATTCTAGCTGATGGTACTCAAATATTTTTTTTTACTTTTGAAAGCACGACCCTATAATAATATATACGAAGTTTGAACAAATTAAAATATCATATTTAAGTGTATTTAACAACCAAGCAAAGTCGGGCGACCCTCCCTCCTGCTAATATTACATAAATCTGACATATTTAAATGTTTGAATGAAAAGTTATGCCGATATTATGCCCCCTAAAACATTTAAAATAGAAATGCAGGGAATGTTTATTAATTAAAGTCTAATACCCAGTATTAAAATTTTACAATAATCACATGTACCAGAATTTTCACAAAAGGCTTCCACCCTCTTTTACTTCATTTGCATAAAATCAAATCAAACTAAATACATCTCATATTACACCCCTTTACGCCTAACAGTTGTATTCCTAAATTTATAATGATTGATTAATTAGTTTTTGAGTGAACTTATACATATGAAAATGTAAACATATACACATACCTAACTTTATACAAATAGGTATTACTTCCCTTAGTTTTACAGGTATTTATATATATATATAGAGAGAGAGACATTGAAACACATCGCTTGTTATTATATGAGAGATTATTATTGTTTTGTTTTTTATCTATTTTCAGAGCAACAAAAAATAATTCTGGAGTATGGTAGGAGATTTCAAGAACTTGCTTACAGGCATCAGAAGATGTTGTACCCCATCACTCTGATGTAGTTTCCATACATATATTGCATATGACTACTAGCAGCAACACTCATTAATTACAAGATTATCTCCCTTGAAAGCTCTTCTTAAATAACAACAAAAATGGATAGTTTTGTATTGCAGGCAATAATAAAAGCGGGCAAAGAGTACAACTTTCTGGCATAACATATATCGGCTAAACCTTTTGTATTATTTGTTTATTATTTCAGAATACTTTTTTATATGGTAGCAGGGGTAATTCTGTCTGCTATCTAGGAGATATACTGATATCCAATGAGGCTTATTTATACAACACCAGCTGTACCCGGCCACGCGTTGCTGTGGCTTAGTGGAAATGAAAGAAAAAATGCAGAGGTTTATGGAAATGCCCCCCTCCCCTCTGAAATATTCAAAGGACACCAGGTTTTGCTTTTATCACGCTAATCTCATTGATTACAAACGTAACACCCAGGAGTTTAAAAAAAAAAGGAAGTTTTTAAGATATTATTTTTACGATTTTTATCGTTGAGTTTGATGGGGGTTTTGGTAAATGTGACAACGGGAATACCCTGGTCCAATCACCACAAAAAATACTTTGTGCCCATCAAACTTAAAAACTGAAACTCGAAATGAAATGAAACGTCAATTATTTATTTATTCATCATCATCATCATCATCATCATCATCATATAATTACGCTTATCACTCCGTCTGTTATCATCCTGTGCATCCCTAAAAAAGGAAAGTGGAATATTCCAAATATAACTTGTCACCCCTAAAAAGCAAAGTGGAATATTCCAAATTCATAATAAAACAAAAAAATTGGTGTTGGTGTTGAGGCAAAGCTAATAAAAATGATTTGTCTTTCTTGGCCTTTTGGCTAAGATCAAAGTGTAGTATCTGTTCTTCAGATGCTACATTTCAATTTCTTCTCTCTTAGTGAAGGAGAAATCCTTTGCGACTAAAGCAATTTTTTTTCAGGTTAAAAACGACCCTGGTGTCTAAATCTGTTCCGTAGGGAGGCATTGTGAATAGGTGCTATGTTTAATGTAACAAAGTTTTAATATTACAAAAGTAACTGAGAAAAGTAATTTCTGGTTTAATTACAAAATGCCCTGTAAATGTCCCTTCTGATTAATTATATGCCCTGGAAAATGTCCCTTCTGATTATTTTTTTTGTTGTTGTTTGTTTAGTTGCCTCCCCACAAAGACGGAGTTGGACATGAGTTTGGTTAAAAATTTTTGGGGAAACCAACTCCCCAAAAGGGGTACTCTGATCAATAACAAAAATAAAAATTGTATCAGTAAAGAAAGATTTCTCCTCCATTAACCAAGACCAAAAAAAGGGGGGATTTAAGTCACTGGAATGCTGGGACTGATACTACACTCAGAAATTCATGTTGAAGCAATGATTGCCTAATCACTAACCGTGTTAATGTTTTTATGTATTAATTTCGAAAAGCTGCTGAAACAGTTTATAATTTAAACATTACTTTATTTCAAGTATATTTTAAACAGTGGGTGAGGGATATAAAGTCAGTCCCAGAAATTACTTAAACCGTTTACAATTTAAACATTACTTTATTTCATGTATATTTTTAAAAGTGGGGTAAGGGATATGCAATCAGTCCCGGAAATGGGTGAAACCGTTTACGTATTAAACATTACTTTATTTAATGAATATTTTTAACAGTGAGGTGGGGTAAAAAGTCGGCCCCGGAAATGGATGCAACCATTTACGTTTTGGACATTACTTTATTTAATGTATATTTTTAACTGTAGGATGGGAGATAAGAAGTTGGTCCCGGGAATGGCTGAAAAAGTTTATGATTTAAACATTACTTTATTTCATGAATATTTTTAACAGTGGGGTGCAGGATATGAAGTAGTCCCGGAAATGGCTGAAACAGTTTACTATTTAGACATTACATTATTTCATGTATATTTTTAACAGTGGGTTGGGGGATATGAAGTCAGTCCCGGAAATGGCTGAAACAGTTTATGACTAAAACATTACTTTATTTCATGTATATTTTTTAACAGTGGGGTGGCGGACATGAAGTCAGACCCGAGATTGAATGTGATAAGCGCAAATATATGCTAGCAGAAAGCGGCACACAGTATTGAATGAGATAAGGGGAAAACATATAGTAGCAGAATACCCAGCGTCGTCCAGGATCGAATTAGATAGATGGAAGATATATATTAGCAGAATATGTGGCGTTACTCAGGATTAATAGATAGGTGGAACATATATACTATGAGAATACCCGAAATTGATTGATGTGTTTGTAATTAAATAATCATCCCAGGCAATATATCACAGTTATTATTTAAGTGAGGGGGAGTGACATAGTGGGTTTAAGTTATGAAAATTATTGTCGAAATTAGTAACATATCCAAGAATTATAAAAAATGATGAAATGTGAGTTATTTGATTGGTGTGTTTGTAATGAAATAATAAGCCCAAACAATATATCAAAGTTCTTATATTAGTAGGAGGGGGGCATAATGTGGGTTTTTTTTAATTATAAAAAATGATTGCCGAAATTAGTAACACATCTAAGAATTATGAAAAATAATGAAATCTGAGTTATTTGATTGATGTGTTTGTAATGAAATAAGCAGTTCGGCAAATATATCAAAGTTATTATTTTAGTAAGGGGAAGGCTATAAGGTGTGTTAAATTTATGAGAAATGATTGTCAAAATTAGTAACATATCCAAGAATTATGAAAAATGATGAAAAGCGAGTTTATTGATTGGTGTGTTTATAATAAAATAATCAGTCCGGACAATATATCAAAGTTATTATGTTAGTAAGAGAGGGCGATAAGGTGGTTTTAATTATGAAAAATGATTGTCGAAATTAGTAACATATCCAAGAATTATGAAAAATTATAATATGTGATTTAATGCAATAATGTGTTTGCAATGAAATAATCAGACCAGACAACATATCAAAGTTATTATTTTAGTAGTGTGGGGTTATTAATGTGAGAAAAAAATATAAAAAAGTGATTGTCGAAATTAGTAACATATCCGAGAATTATGAAAAATTATGAAGTGTAAATTAATAAATAGTTGTGCGTTTTATGAAATAATTGGCCCAGACAATATATCAAAGTTATGTTTTAGTAAGAGAGGGCGATGAGGATGGTTTACATTATAAAAAATATTGTTGAAATTAGTAAGATATCCAAGAATAACGAAAAATGATGAAATGTGAGTTAACTGATCGGTGTGTTTATAATAAAATAATCAGCCCAGACAATCCATCAATATTATTATTTAAGTAAGAGGAAAGGCAATAAGGCGGGCTAAAATTATGAAAAATTATTGTCGAAATTAGTAACATATCCAAGAATTATGAAACATGATGAAATATTAGTTGATTGATTGGTGTGTTTGTAATGAAATAATCAGCCCCAGACAGTATATCAAAGTTATTATTTTAGTAAGAGAGGGCGATAGGGATGGTTTTAATTACAAAAAATTATGGTCGAAATTAGTAACATATCCAGGATTATGAATGAAGATTAAATGTGAGTTAATCGAGTGGGTGTTTATAATAAAATAATCAGCCCAGGAAATATATCAAAGTAATTATGTTAGTAAGAGAGGTCGACAAGGATGGTTGAAATTATGAAAAAATAATTGTTGAAATTAGTAACATATCCAAGAATTATGAAAAATGATAATATGTGATTTAATAATAACTGATATATTGTCTGGGCTGGTTTTTTTCATTACACCACACATTATTATGTGTGGTGTAATGAAAAAAATCAGCCCAGACAATATATCAGTTATTATTTTAGTAAGGGGGGTGATGGCGTCAGTTTAAATGATGAGAAATTATTGTCTAAATTAGTAACATATCCAAGAATTATGAAAAATGATGAAAAGTGAGTTAATTGATTAGTGTGGTGTAATGAAAAAAATCAGCCCAGACTATATATCAAAGTTATTATTTTAGTAAGGGAGAGCTATAAGGTGTGTTTAACTTATGAAAAATAATTGTCGAAATTAGTAACATATCCAAGAATTATAAAAAATGATGAAAAGTGAGTTAATTGATTGGTGTGTTCGAAATAAAATAATATGCATAGACAATAAATCAAGGTTATTATTTAGTAGAAGGGGAGGTGCGAAAATATGGGTTAAAATTATGAAAAATGATTGTCGAAATAAGTAACATATCCAAGAATAAGGAAAAAATGATGAAATGTGATTTCATGCAGTAGTGTGTTTCTAATGTAATAATAAGCCCAGACAATATATCAAAGTTATTATTTTATTAAGGAGTGGGGAGATAATGTGGGTACAAATTATGAAAAATGATTGTCGAAATTAGTAACATATCCAAAAATGATGAAAAAGGATGAAATTGAGGTTAATTGATTGGTTTGTTTGAAATGAAATAAGCAGCCCAGCAAATATATTAACGTTATTATTTTAGTAAGTTTGGGCGATAATGTTGCTTAAAAATATTTTAAAAAATATTGTCGAAATTAGTAATATATCCAAGAATGAAAAATGATGGAATGTGAGTTAATTGATGTGTGTGTTTGTAATGAAATAATCAGCCTATACAATATATCAAAGTTATTATTTTAGTAAGGTGTGCGAAATGGTGAGTTATAAATGATGAAAAATTATTGACATAATTAATATCATATCCAAGAATTTATTCCATATGAAAAATGCCGCTGTGGAATTTTCACAGGTCCCGCTAGTTATTATTGTTGTTGTTGTTGTTGTTGTTGCTGCTGCTGCTGCTGCTGCGGCACTTTTCTTTATTTAGGCACGCATTCACCAGAAAAGAACGAATTACTATTTCGTTATCCTTCTTACTAAAACAAAATTGTTATTTCTAGTATTTTTTCCATGGGTACCTGCTCGAATTACTATTTTGGGTTCTCCTGACCCTTGTGTCTCCCAATTTTTAATCTGCTAAAATTTTAATCACGTGATTACGGTGTAATGACAATAAAATAAACCATTCATTTAATTGTTGCTTGTTATGGATTTAGCTGAATACAATATTAAAAATCACTTTATTATTACTTATGCACTTATGGCACCGGGCTGGCGGGTGTTTTGTAACTATTTTGTACTTTCACCTAACAATTTAATAAGCAAAAAAAGATATCGTAAAACTTGAATTTATATATAGGGATAATCATTTTATTATATATATTCTTTGGGGGGGGGGATTGACCTAGCGAGATAAAGGACGATTTGAATAAATGCACAATGATTTAAATTTGTAATTATAAAAAAAAGCAGGTAAAACTTGCGGAGAATGCTCTGCTTTATGGTTGTTCTAAAAATGGAATGGAAATTTAAATTTCGTTCTGTTTTAATCTTTATTCATATCTTGGAAACTACTCGTATGCCGGATTTTTATACATTATTTTCGTTTTCAGCACCCCCGAAAACCCCCAAAAGTGGTAATTTTAAAGGATTTCTCAAGGGTGTAATCATTCATACAGGGTGACCTAAAAAAAAAAAAGGGGCCCAACTCTAATTAGGCCCCCTTTCTTAGTGTTTTGTTCGAACGAAATTTAACACAGTGTATTCTTTGTCCCAGCTCCCACTGGAGTTTTGGTGTACTCACCGTCGTTGTTTCTGCCATGTCCTGTAAAATAAGGGCAATCGGTGAATAAATAATGGAGATATCACGTTTTTTTTGGGTCATCCTGTATTTACCAAATAAAGAAATGCTGCCAGATGAAGTTTTACAATGAGTAAATGTGCTTCATTTTATAATTTATAATTAAAAGCGCTGAACAATACAAATGAGGAAGGGACGGTCTTCTGTAAATATTCTTCCACCTTACAATTAAATAAAAAAATAGTGTGAAAGTTGAGTTTAACCTGAAAACACTAATTACAAATAGTGCGGTACAAAAAATGCATAAATACTAAATTTTAAAGTAGATATTGATCTCGGATGTGTATGGTGGCAGAGTGCGATACCATATGCAACCATATGACAGCATAACTTAGTGCTTATGAATTTTTTAATTTTTTAACTTGAGGAGGTTGAGGATTGGCAAATGACAAAAACAACAGCAGCCGTATTTTAAATTTTTACATTGGGGGGAAGGATGCATTCTACCACCGGGCAATGCCGGTTAACGGGTCCTGCTAGTTTATTATAAATAGAAATACCGTAGGTATTAAACGTAACGTTAAATTCCTTAGAAAAAATGAAGTAAAAATCGAAAAGAAATTGAAACACGTGCATGCGAGTGTTATGTTTTTTCTAAACAGTTCACTTCCTGTAAGTAAAAAAAAAAATACTTGAGCTGAGATCGAAACCAAAACTTAATGACACTGAGTCAAGTACAGTAACCATTCGGCCAGTGAGACATACTTCTTAAAAAGGTGTTTTCAAACCGACTTATACTTAACATAAGGAATCTGTCATTCACACCTGCGCAATCGTGAAACAGTTAGCAAACAGAAAAATCCGACGACTCCCACATACAAATTTTTCAATTTTTACTCCTTATTAAAAAGTTTTCCACATATCTAAATAACCTATGTACCAAATTTCAAGTCTGTAGATTAAAAATTCATTGAGTATATAGGTTGAGAAGTGACCTTACACACACACACACACACACACACACACACACACACACACACACACACACACACACACACACACACACGCGCGCGCACGCACACACACACATATTCTCACTTTTATAAATATATAGATGTACATACAATGGAAATAACTACTTGAACTGTTATAATATCACTATCACACGTTCTGGAACTTTCTATTTCAAGCAACCTTCTCTTCAAACTTTGAGCAACAACACAGTTTTATCTACTGGTCTTTCGAGATCACAAATTCTTGCACTTCTCATACAGTTAATCCATTTGTTCCGCCGTTATAGATCTATCAGCTATTTCTTTCTTCATTTGTTTCAGAAAACGTTGCTCAAGTTTTGTACTAGCTTCCATCACATTTTTTTTAGATAGAGATCATCTCTTACAAACTCACCATGTTAGTTATGATCGTCCATCATATGGATGACGACATTTTGTTCATCTTTTTTTTTTTTTTTTAACTCTGTTAATGTCTGTGAAGCCCGATGCGTGATCTATACTGCTTTGGACAGATAGAGCACAGGAAGACAGGATTTGAGTTTTGATGGTGATTTGGCCACCGCTTGTCGGTGTCTCAGTGTGCGACGCTCTGTAGCTGCTCACTTATGCTCGTTGTTGAAGAAGGCCATCCTGTTATCACATGTGGAGTGCCAAGTGTCTCTGTCCACTGCCAATGTCTCCAAAAGATTGAAGGGGATATTGCAGCGCTTGAGGATGAGCTTGAAGCAGTCTATATAGCGTTTTTTTCGGGTAGCTGACGTTTCATCGCCCGTGAGTGAGCTGACTCTTTGAGGTAGTGGCAGTGTAAGGATTGACGATTTCATTGTGAGCAGATGGTGCCAAAAGTTCTGGTCACAGATGGTTCTTAATACCTGCTGCAGATAAGGGCCGACTTTTCAGTACTAACATACTAACAGCAAAGTTCTCAAGAGAAACTGTCTAGCCCTACAACACACTAAGAATATGATTTAAAACATTTCTTATCGTTCTAATTTACCTTTTCCAAGCATTTCCTATGTGACTGAAAGCAGGTGGATTCATAATGAATCTACATTTTAGTTTATTCATTCTTGGCTCATTTCTTTCATTAATGACTGAAACTTTGTTTCTTTGCATCGATAAACTTAATTCCTGGATTACAATGGAGTTGGCTGACGTTGTTGTACGTGCAAATGAAGCAACGCAAGGCATTGATGAATGTATCAGTAGTCAGATCGCCTAGTGTTTTAATGTGGACAGTTTTGAAACACATGCAGCTAAGCAACAGTCTATATCTGTTTAAATTTCTTTTCCTTTATCTTTAACATAAAAATGGTCCAAAACAATCCATGCCGCTATAGATGAATGAAGTAGTTTCTATTCTGTGACGACCGAAAATCGTTATCACCCAAAATGGGTAACAGTAGAGCATTCTAATGAAGGAAGGTCAGTGGCCAATCAGGTTGAATAAAACAAACCTAACCACTCTGGCGCTAAAGATAAAAGCAACCAGTATTTTAGGCATCAGTTAGTTACTCACTCGATCAGTCAGTCAGTCAGTCAGTCAGTTGCTCTAAGATCCCGTCTCTGTTGAATGATTTTGGGACTCCGTTATCAACAAGCAAGTGGTAACGTAGGAAAAAGAAGGGAAATTACGAAACTCTTCGAATGGATCGGCTTTAGTGTGCTCGTACATCGACATTACATGAACCATCTTGAAAGAGACTGTCAGCTGCTTCATGTTTTATCTATTGCTTGACTTTTGAATTTAAATTGTCGTCAACTCGCATATATTACGAGTTTTGAAAAAAGAAAAAAAAGAAGGATTATGTTTACGTTTTTTTTTCAACCAAAGGTGTCGCCTTTATCTTTCTCTAGTTAGATTTTTTTTTTACACAGGCATCATCACATTATCAAGGACAAGAGGCCACTCAAGGATAAGGGTTAAAGAGTGTACAGTAGAAATTGGAAAATATAATAATCATTAGTAATGAAAATTTGTTAACTTATATGGAACGGCTCATCAAGAACTTATTTACGTTAGACTTGAAGACAACCATATTGTACTCAGCCGGAAAGCAGGAAAACGGAAGACAATTCCACAGGCGTGCAGTTCTAAGAAAGAAGCTTTGTTCATGGAATCTACGTTTAGGTTTAGGCACAGATAAAGAGTGGGAGGAATTATTGATAGTGTTTTCAGTTAGACACGTGTTTCTTGTGAAAGTTTGGCGAGGGGGGACCATAGATTGAAGCTCAGTCGAACACTTTCCATGAAAATAACGATACATCAGAGACAAGCTCGCAACATCTCTTCTGTGAGTTGCAGGGAAGAGAAAAGGACATCTACGAGGCTACGAAGTCTATTTTGAACTCTATCAAGGCAGGACAAGTTCTTTCTAGCAGCTCCTACCCAGATGTGGCAACAGTATTCCATCCTTGGATGTACCTGGCTCTTATATAGATAGAGAATTGCATCAGCAGTGAGATATCTACTGGATCGATAGAAAGATCCCACCATTTTTCCAGCGGCCCTGGCAACAGATTTGATGTACGTGTTCCATTTAAGATCAGGAGTAATTGTCAAGCCCAGAAGCTTGTCAAAACTTGAGGCCTCCTGAAGACGAGAGCCATTCATTTCAATTGATGCCAGATGGGGATCAGAATGTTGATGATGTAAAGAGAGAAGCTTGGTTTTAGATGCATTAAAAGTAACCAGCAACTCCTTTCCCCATTGTACCCCATGCTCAAGATCAGAGGAGAAAGAATCAGAGAGAACTTGGTCGTTTACTGTCTTAGATGTGCTACCATAAATGGTAGTGTCATCAGCATAAATGTCTACAAATGATGTAAGGATGTGATTTAGAAGATCATTAATGTAGATCAGGAAAAGAGTTGGGCCCAGGATGGACCCCTGAGAGACACCAGCATTAATACTGTGAGCTTCTGATTTTTGCCCCTCAACTACTACTCTAATGAACCTATCAAAAAGAAATGATTTAATAATTGAGAAGACATTTCCAGCTATACCATAGCTAGAGATCTTGTGAAGTAAGCCTTTATGCCATACCCTATCAAAGTCCTTAGATATGTCAAGAGCAATTGCCCTAGAAAGGTTGCCTCCGTCGAGAGATTTGCTAATCCTATGAGATATAACTGTAAGCACATCAGCTGTAGATCTAGCAGAACGGAAACCATATTGAGTGTCACTAAGAAGGTTATTTTTGTTGAGATGGTTGATTACTTCTGTATTTAACACAGATTCCAGCAACTTACTTATGACGCACAGAAGACTTATTGGCCTGTACTGAGAGGGGGATGAGCGATCACCTGAATTCTTAAATACAGGGCATTTATTTAAATGCACCAATAATTGACGTAACCCCTCCGAAGCTTATAGGCAGCATTCCTAAGTTAAAAATCGAGATAACTTATATGTAATTAAATTTCTGACGATGAGGGAGAACGAAATGGTGGCTGCCACATGCTCTCATCGATGACCCTCTCCACAGATTATTTCTGGTTTCCTGGAATATTTCGAAATAGGACCCCAAGGGAGCATGTAACAGTTCTTTCCGGGAGTAGGTTAGTCGTCTTTTCATTTTGGTTACCTTTGGTTTTACATTGTAGGCTCTTGTAGATGAGAGATAACACTCCTCTATTACATCCTAAGATCCAAATACTGTTGGATCTAATTTTTTATTGATAGTCATATCTCGACTTTGATTAAAGTTCTGCATGATTAGATGGGAAATGCGATGTTCTTTTAGGAAGAATAACTGGGTGTTTCACATGGGAGTGCTGCTTTTATTAGTTTTCCTCTCACCCTTAATGTATTTTGTTTTTGTCAAAGGACGGATTCAATCTGTTCAATTTTGATAAAAAATCTATATATTAATACCGTAGTACCTTTAATGTACGTACATATGTGTGTCACGGTTTTCAGATTATGAATTATTTGATCGGGAGATCCTATCTATTAAAAAGGAGTATAGAAGGTGATTACATAATACGAATATTAAATTAGTAGTATATAGATACGCTAATTTAATGTTCGTAGTATGTTATAACTAGGGTTAGGACAACGGCATATCCTTTTCCTTGTTTTGACTCCCGAGTGTGTATCCGTTGATATCTTATATGCTTTTATATAGAGTGACGTGGTTCTCGGTTGATTAACTGTGTCTAACTGTGTCGGATATATACTCGAGAGTCAAAACAATGAAAAGAATATACTGCTGTCATAGCCCGAATTATCACCTTATATACTTCTTTTTAATAAATAGGATTTCCTGATCATCGAAAACGCAATGTAAAAAAAAATAATAAATTAAAAAAATGATGTCGCTTTTGGGCCACATGTGAAACTAAAATATACCTTCTTGGTCTTATAGCTATGATTCAAGGATAGTATCTGGTCGGTTTAAAGATGGTATAATGATATCATGGGGTTTCTGTTCCCAATCAGCGTCCATACAATTTAAATATGTCACAGACTCCTATAAGGATATTGGAGATAAACTGTAATAATCAGATATATTCTGACACTACATTAACCAGATTACTTAGATAAATACTTCTACAGTTTTAACTACAGGACTACAATAATATTGCAGGTCTCCATTCACGCTGAACATCCACAGAATGGCCAGCAGCAATATATTACATATGAAAGCTGCCACTGTGGAATTTCCACAGGTCCCGCTAATTTCTTTTCATAGTTTCAGCACCTTAATTTCACTACTGAATGATTTTCTTTATACTTTTTGAATGTGAGATTTCTTAGTGTTTTTTCTTTCTTCAAATGTAGGTTCTTTGGAATGTTTTGTTTTAGGTGTGCGTGTGTGTGGGGGGAAGGGGGGGGGGAGGAAGCTAACAGACACTTAAAATATCGATAAAGTCTTTGGCTATGGCTTTCAATGTTGTGTCCCAGTCTAAGAATTTCTGCAAATGTATTAATAAAAAATCTTTCTTTATTTACCTCAGTCGGATGACCAGTCGTAAGACATTAAAAACACGATTTCTTATGCTTAAATTTAAATTATTCTTCGCATCAAGGCATAGCATCTCTCCAAGTCATATCCAGAACTCTCACAATAGACACATTTTGAATTTGCGTTAGAACCGGTATCTTGCATCTCACACCTGTGGCTATTGACTGCAACGATGTAATAGGGTTACAGGCAATTCTTGCTTCCTGATTTCAAGACAAACTGGTTTATCCATTTATTTATCTTTGTCAATCTAACATTCTGTTGCCGACAAACATTTTGATGCATCTGATTTTCATATGACTTTCCGGAAACATCTATATTGTCTTGCTCGATTTCCACTGGTTTCCTGGCAAAATTTCGTCTTGTAGCAAAACTATAATTGCAAATCCTCGCATCTCTGTTGTTCAATTTGTTCAGTTGTTATAAATTCATCAGATATTCCATTTTTCCATTTTTTCCAGAAAACATTGATCAATATTACACCTGCTACCATCTCATTTTAAAGTAGAGACCTTCTCTTACAAACTCACCAAGTTAGGTGGTGCGATAATTGACGATTGAAATTTAGTTTCTAACAGCTTTTTCTTCTCTATTCACACTAAAATATTAAACAAAAAACTGTTTTTATATTAAATGATGTTTATTTTTATTTTATTTTTTTATTTGTGTCAACTTTCTTTCTTCTTTTGATACATAAGCCATCATAAACTTAAACAAACGTAATAAAGAGGACACAATGCATAAAACAAATGGAAAAAAAAACACAGAGGCACACAATAAATACATATCAAACTTTTCATCCCCCCTTCCCTGGAGGTGCGATTTTTGATACTTCTTCACATTCTTATTTTTATTTTTTTTATTTTTCTTCCTTTGAAGATTGTAATGCTGGGTATGGGGCAGCCAAACCAGCTGCCAACATTGCCCCGCTTTTTTATTGAAACCAATCGAGAGCTCTTTTTAGTATCCTCGCTGTTCCCTTAAGTGCAATTGTCTGAATCTCTTTTGCACTTGGTTCACCAGGAATATTAGTTAGGTAGGACTTCAGGTTCTTCTTCATAAGTCCTGTGGCACCTATGATAACTGGTATGATTGATATCCCCTTAAGATTCCAGTTTCTTTTCATATCATACATGAGACCTTGGTATTTGGTCTGTTTCTCTCTTTCAGCTCTGTTCAGACCGCCATCATTAGGAACAGTCACTTCAATCAAGGTTGCAACTCTCTCTGACTTATTCCATATAACTATGTCAGGTTTCACAGCAGCATTTTCAAGGTAGGTGGCTGTAGGGATTACATGGTCGTAATGTATGATATATGAGTCATTTCCAACTGTTCTTTCAGGTTGATGTTTCCAGGACTTGCTGCTTGGAGTGGATTTCCACGTGTTCAACCTGTGCTACAAAAACATTGTGTCAGCAGAATATGTCACTTTTAAACCCACGCAAGACAGATAACTACTTGCACCGTTACAACTAACTTTTTTTTGGCGTTTTTACAGTGAGTGTACACTCGTTCATCAATAACCATCTGCAAATTTAATTTTTCTCTTAAGCCCGTTTTTAAAAATCACAATACACATCATCACTATAAATAGAAATTGACTAAAACTACCCGTTTTTCAGGGCCAGAGGCTCATCGGGGTTTCCTGCATCATATACATCACACGTCAGGTAAATAGACGATGTGAATTAAAAATGGAAATGTGGAAGACCTAAATACTCAACGTTTCGCCCATTATTGCTCGGGCTTTATCAAGAGAGAAAAAGGCCTAAAAGTGGTAGGTGTATACACGATGGATATTATTTGTTGATGACTTGAAAATGCACCGTCAGTCAAAAAATAATTTCTAAAATAGTAGATTGGCATGAAATATACGGCATAATCTGATTCATGCACCGGTTCTCATTAGATCACAAAGTTAAGTGACGTTGAGATGGGTGACATTTGCAAAATCAGGTTCTGTATGTGGGAAGACGGTGATATGTTCCTGCAAATAAAAGAAACTACCAAAAAAAAAAACAACAACAAAAAAAACAAATAAAAAGCAATGTTGTTATCTCCCCTCATCAAAATTTACATGCAGCCGGGGACTACTTATGAATTTAATTCCCTAAAAGCTTCTGTCCTTAGAAATTCAGTTAAATCTGACCAGGGTGAATGCCACACCCGGTACCAGAATGGTAATTAAAATAATAATAATAAAAAAAAACACATACACACACAATGAAACCTCTTTCAGGAATAAGACATGCCAACCATGGCGATGATGAAGATGATGATGATGACAGTTGTAGTAGTAGTGATAATAATGATCATTGTAGTGATAATGGTATTGTAGTGGACAATGGTCAAAGTGGTGGCAATTTAAATAATGGTTTTGTTCGTTGTTGTTGTAGTGGTCTTTATGTGGCCGGAACGGTGACAATGAAGATGATAATGATGATCAAACAAGAAGGTTGTTTCTGTCCATTTAGATTTTATGAAATAAAACTATCAATCAACAGTTATAAATACTGTCAACAATAACCCCATATGCAAGCACAACAAAAAGAAAAAGGAGGGAGAAAAAAAATGCAGTCTGACCATAGTGACCAGCGCTGAACCTTTTCTATTTTCTGTTTTCTATTTTCTTTTCAAGATATCTCTGTGAAAACATGACCGATATTAAGAATGTTCCAAACATAATCACATTTTCCAAAAGAAAAAAAAAACCCCAAAAAACAAAAAAAAAAACAAACAAAAAAAAAAAACGAAAATAACAGTGTTTGAAGCAAGTAAGAAAATGATTTTCTTGAATTAAATCTGAATAATTATAAAACTTTGTGGAACGTCCGAGCGTCCTTGCTTGAATCTTGTTTTCAACAATCGGGCGATTCCATCAACAGAGATGACAGGAGATTATATATATATATATATATATATATATATATATATATATATATATATATATATATATATATATATATATATATATATACTAGCTGTACCCTGCCACGCATTGCTCAAATTCGCACAATGGAAAAAGTTCCAAAATGAGGCAATGCATGTTTCTTATAGGTTTAATATCTCATTTCGTATGGGTACACAGTTTTTGTTGTTTCATTTTCTTAGCTGATATCGAGATTTTTTTGGCTAGGTGACTCTTGAACATGTAACATAAATTGTCCATGTGAAAAAACAGTCAGTGAATCAGTGAATAGCTGTAAGTCACACAATTGTAAAGATTATTCCCTTAGCTTTGATTATGGTTATTGCAAATGACAATAAAATTGGAAATGTTTCCTAAAGTGTAATGGTGTATCTGGTAGAATGCGTGGAATAAAGATATATTCACCTGTGAAAGGTCCTGTTAAGATTATTGTTTCTATGATATTGTTTGTTAATTTTTTTTACTGCAAGCCATGTGCCATTGCAAAGCTTGGATTGGTTTATATATCACAGCATGATAATTAGTACACCAATTTTCAGTTGCAGTATATACGGAGGCATCCCTGGCAAATCTAGCTGTTGGATAATCAACCACTTTATCTGCTTCCACAACTGTGTTGATGGATTTGTATGTGACTACCTCACTTAGAATTTTACGTTGAATAATAGCGTTAAGTTCATGGACGTCTTTGTATTGAGCTGCAAGAATAGCTCGTTCAGTCAGTCAAGTGGAATTCATATAATTAATTTGAATATCTGAAAAAACCTTTGTAACCAACTCTTCTTATGATGTAATAAAATTACAGAAGTTAAGAATCAAAGAATTTTGCCCTTAACTCGGATCAGCCAGCACTTTTCCATACCCAATTTCCCACAAGTAATGCAAAAATTTCTGTGCAGATCGAGCAATCTGCAACTGGACACGCATATTTTGAGTTAAGTTTAATGTCTTCACATGGCACCAAAAAGTAGAGTATTTGAGGCAAGCATTTATTTCATCTGCTGGTGTTGATTGAGGAATTGTAGGTAACATTTGCCTGAAATCTCCTGCAAGCAATATTACTGCATTCCCAAATGGTCTGATAATACCATGCAAATCTTGCAAGGATCGACCAAAAGCTTCAAGTGATTTTTTGAGCGCCATTGTGCATTCATCCGAAACAATAAGTTTGCATTTTTGCAATATTTTTCCCCATGCTGGATGTTTTGGAGATGTTAAACATGAAATTATTGAAAAATTGAATGTTTAATAGTAGTTTCAAAGTAGAATAAGTAGTTCTACTTGGTAGCAAGATCACAGGTATTCTGCTTGCAGCAAGGGCTAAGGCTATGTCATTTTGTCACCGAATGGCTGCCAAAAGCAATTTAATTAGAAAGGTTTTACCAGTCACTCCTGGTGCTGTTCAATGTAGCAGTAATTTCCAAATAACTTCTAATCTCACAGTAAGTAGATTAGGTGACTAAAATGTTTTGACAATGCCTTATTCACTGTAATTAATTTAGGAGACTAAAATAGGATGAGGGATTAGACATGGACAGATAGAGAGGAAGATATATAGATAGAAAAGAGAAAGTGAGAGGGAAACAGAGAAAGAGAAGGAGATAGAGAGATATAGAGGGATTGAGAGATAGACAGAGAGAGGGAAGAGTTAGAAACAGAGAGGGAGCCAGACAGAGGAAAGGAGAGAAGGGAGAGAAAGAGAGGGAGGGAGTAAGAGAGAGGAAGGGGTTCAAAGAGAGATGGAGAGGGTGATATAAAGAGAAAGAGAGGGAGAGATGGATGGAGAGAGATATTAAGAGAGGAAGACAGAGAGGGGAAGAGAAACAGATGGTGAACTACACTTCCCCATGTTTTTCATCGATCAGTAGAGGAGAAATCCTTCGGGACTGAGGCAATTTTTATTTTTGTTACTATCTAGTGTACCCTTTTTTTCGGAAGCTAGATTTTCTACATATTAGAAACTGACGGGGCTATCTGTACTTTCACCTTACAATTTAATGAATAAAAAGATATTGTAAAGCTTGAATTTAACGCGAAAATACTATTTTCAAAAATAGCACGGTACCATAAGTGCATAAGCGCCACTTTATTTTAAATATTTATTTTCCAAAGGAATGCTTGAATAAATCCACAATGAATTAAATTTTAAGTGTTGTGTAATTATTTTTTCAGTGTTCGGCTTTCACCGCTACATGACGTCAACAGCCGGATAAAGCCGAGTGTTGCCGATGTAATAATAACAAAACTATGTGAAAGAAATTATAAAGTAAAATTTTAAATGTAGAAACAAAACATCAACAGAACCCCCCCCCCCAAAAAAAAACCCCTAAAAAACCTACCGTTCATTTGTATTTCTTATTAAATGTTTGTAGAAAATGTCATTTTTTTTGTCAAATAAATAAATTTTAAGAAATTTTTGCAAAATATAATAGCAACGACGTACGACTTGCCGCAACATCCCCATGTTAAAAACGGCTTTCGAAATAACTCCCCTCCAAAGAACGATTTTCGAGGTTTGGGGGATGGTGTTTAATCCGAAAACCATTTTTAACATGGGGAGATTAGGGTGTTTATAATTTGCTGGAGCAAGTCGTAAAAATTAACCCGCAACTTTCTTGTTAAAGTATTTTTTTTATAGTTTAGAAAAAGTGAAACAAACTTTTTTGTGTATTTTTTTTGCAAGTATTTAAACAACAAACAAAAATGGTGTATATATATATTGCCGAATCCCGGCGAGTATTTTTTTTATTATTATTTTGTTATACGAGGGAGGAACACATAAAGAAAATGCAGAAAGGGGGGCAAAAAAAAACAAAACAAATTAATGCAATTTTTACTATAAAAAAAACAAAAGAGGATTAATAGTATACTTATCGATATGAAATGTCACTGAATAATCGGAATAATGAAAGCAGATTCAAGATAAACCGGAAGTATTTCCGGTAAATAGCCTCGGCTGAAATCGGATCGGAAAGTAATGATATCGAAAAAAGTTTTTTTAATGTGGTAATATTTTTTACTTTTTAATATTTAACCTAAGTTACAGTTGGGTTAGATACAATCACTGTTGCAAAATATAACGAAAAACAGACTTGTAGTTTTCTAGTTTAGTTAAGTTGCACAAACCAGACGTTTCATTTTTATATATATACTAGCATTTCAGCCGGGCGTTGCCCGGGTGTTTGGTGGTGTATGTTGAGCAAAAAAAAAAAAAAAGCGGTCAATTTTTTAAACTTTGACCCATATTGTGACCCCTTAACATTGATTGTTTGGGGCTCAAATCAAGTTATTAAGTTAGATCCATGTCCAAGGAACCTATATCCAAAATTGTTTATTGTTTAGACCCAACATTGTCGGAGGAATTTGGTAGAGTTCTCAAAGGTCAAATCGTTGAATTTTGACCTCTTAACAGACAAATTTCTGGCCGAAAATGGATTACAAAGATTTTCCCAAATCTCAGTACCCTGTATATCAAATTTCGAGTCTGTAGACTTAAAATGACAGTTATTGCATAGAAAAATGTACACAGACACGTTCACTTATATATATATATATATATATATATATATATATATACCAAGTTAAAGGTATTCAGGAGATAAAACTCATGAATTAAAACAAGGTTATTAAGAGTGCTCAATAAAAATGAGCAAAATATAATATTTTTATTATATAGACAAATATTACATAATCGCTACACTGAACATGCTAATGTTTTGGACAATTAGTTGGCAAGAAACCAAAAGTCACTCGTCAGGTTAAGGTTAGTTGATTGGTCAATTCTATCAAAATACTTAATTTTAATGGGTTTCCTATATCGGACGTCAATTAATCAAAAAGAGTTTGTTGAGCACCCGCTAGCGTTAACTGTATCAGGAAGAGCCTAAGTGCTGTCGCTAGTGAAAGTCAGTAAAACACTCAACTTATCGCATAAACCCTTGTCGGTTACCAATCTGCTACACAAAATTCTTGTGATCAAACAAACTCTGTGACTTCTTGACTTTATAGCAAGCAACACGTCACAGTAATGAACTACTAAAACAGCTTATACACAGTTCAACGAATTCACTCATAACAAGTTTACATACATATGGACAGGGATAAACGTTCGTCTTGACTTTTTGAATTTGTCTTAATTCTTTACTCTTGATTGTTTCATTAAAACCCAAAAAAGTTGATGTATTAAACATTAGTGCTGAGACGATTAATTGGAATGGGGAATCGGAAAGATCTGAACCTTTTAGGGGTATCAAAATCGGTATCGGAAAAGTTTATACCTATTTTCCAATGTCAAAAGGCGATACTTTTAATTGATTTTTATTTGTTTGCATTTATTTAAAACAAAATTCTCCATTGCTGATACTAATGATGAAATACTAAATATTTATTGATTTTAAACTATCAGTCAAATTAAAATCCATAGATCACCCCCCCCCACACACAAATGTATTTTTATGTCTACAAAAAGATATGCCCATTTTTACATGGGTAATCTTAAATCAAAATAAAATAACAGCAAACAGCAGCAACAACACCTTAATAAAAATATATAATTAGATATTAAAAGAAGAAAAAAAGAAAAATTAGAATCGGAATTGGTAATTGTATCGGAATCGATAAAAATATTAGACTCGTCCCCGCATTATTATATATCAGACTAGCAAAACCCCATGAAAATTCTACAGTGCTGTTTTTTATCAATCTGTATAATTATTTTTATCCATTACAATATTAAATGAATGGAATTTTTACTTGGTAGACGCTAGACTAATCTGTTGACAGAGTGGATAATTTTTAACACCCTTTAAGTCTATTCTGAGCGGTCAAATCCATCCGCACAATTTCAAAACACTAATTTAAGCCCAAGCAAAAGAGTAAAGTGAGAGACTCAACTTTCCACACGAATTCTTGTCAGGCACAACGCTACTACTGTTGATAAGGTGGACCCTTTAAGTGTATTCTGAGCTGCCATATCCATCCACTCAATTTCAAAACACTTTTTAGCCCCAGCAAAAGAGGAAAGTAAGAGTCTCAACTTTCCACACGAACTCCTGTCAGACATATATCTCTACTACTGTGGATAGGGTCGATTTTTTAAGTGTATTCCAAGCTGCCATGTATATCCACACAATTTCAGAACGCTGTTTTTAGCCTCAGCAAAAGAGTAAAGTGAGAGACAACTTTCCACACGAATCCTTGTCAGTCATACCTTTATTACTGATTTTGTTCTTAGATTTAGTTTTTCATGATCTAATTGGTTACAATCCCCAAATAAAATAATCGCTTCATTTGATTACAATACTATAAAACGAATATACAATTAAAAAAATTCTTTCCATGATTTGGTAAATACTCAAATATCGTAAATAAAATAATTTTTAACATCCTTAAAGTTTCGTATGACAAGTAAAGTTTGTTACTGACTGGTAGCAACACTTAGACTCTCGCTCATATCGTTACAGAGAACAGATACACGGCTTTCTACGGCAAATTCTTTCTGATTGATTGAAGTCCTATATAGACAACCAATCTATAGATCAATGCCCTCTTTTGTTCTACATTAACTTTATCCCAAAGTTGCTTATATATATATATATATATATATATATATATATATATATATATATATATATATATATATATATATATATATATATATATATATATATATATATACTAGCAAAAGTACCCGTCTTTGACTGGGTTCAAAAACAGCCTACAGAAAATGGACCCTGATTTATGAAAGTATGATAGCTTATGAAAAGAAGGGTTGTAAAGAGATAGCTTCGAATTTGAGGGTATCAAAACCAAAGCAAAATATGGTGAAAGTAAAAATAAAACAGATAAACCCCATAATTTATTATACCATACCTGTTCACACTGAAACACTTATCACAATATTCTGTGGGTTTATATTAAAAAACCTTTTTAAACTTTGTGGCATATTTCCATTCTATGGAGGTAAGGTGCGAACGAACACTCCATAATTTTATTATATTATATTTCTTCAAACTGAAACATAATTATCAAAGTATACTTACGCAGATAGATATGAAAAGTTTTTATTAAAGTTTGTGCCTGTTTCCATTCTATGGAGGCCAGGCGTGAACGCAGACCCCACAATTTTATTATACCATCCCTATTTAAGTTAAAACATACTTATCAAAGTATTCTTATGTACATCTATATCAAAACCAATTGTAAACGTTTTTTTTTAATTTTAAAATTTTTTATTTCCATACTTTGTGGATCAGGCGCGAACGCAGACCCCATAATTTTAATGAATCACCGTTCTGCCAGATCAAACATACCCATTCCTGTGTCTCGATACATCTTCTATCATTATATGTAATCAGTTTTTAAAAATAGTCAACCATATAGGAGCCTATTCGTGACCACACACACACACACACACACACACACACACACACACACACACACACACACACACACACACACATTCAGCTTTATATATATATATATATATATATATATATATATATATATATATATATATATATATATATAGCAATTAGAAATAATCCACTTTCTTAGAAGAATAGCTTCAATAGCTTCGTGATTCAGATATATTTTCTCCACATACGAGTTCTCATCCATCTCCATCGTCTTACACTTCTTGCACCCACTGCGTATATATATATAGGAAAAAAGAAAAGTCCTAGTGGTTCCTGGATTTCCTAGCCGTGAAAATGCAATGTGTTTTTTTTCTGTAGGGGTTTAACTTTCATAAACTGTTTTCAGAAAGTTGAATCGCTTCTGAATACTGTCCTGATGTCATATGGACTACATATTCTTTGAACTTTTTCCGACAAGCCCTGCATATATGGTATATAAAATGTGGTGAGTTTCCGAAAGTGTCCTTTGGCGTCTGGTCCAGATTTCTTGAAGTTGATGTTAAGCTCTCTGAATAGTTGTTTTGGTGGAGGGTCTCAACGGGCTGTCGTCAAGTAGAAGGAATTAACAGCAAGAGGAGAACGAGAAGGAAAATAAAGAGACAAAATCCACACTCGCTATCGTAACAAAGGATGCAAGCTGTGGTTTGTATAAACGTCTAAGAGTGAATGTTACCAAAACCAAAGTGATGATCAGTAATGATAGTGTTGGAAATCCACCTCCCAAAGAGAAAATTCTTTGATTCAGTTTGTGAAAAATAAATTAGAATCAATTCTAATTTCTTGAATTTATAAGCGTTGTGTAAACAATAAGTAACCTTGAGCTTCAGTGCAACTATACACTTTTATTTCATCTCTCAAACAACGCGTGCATTTTCTGTATTGTTATGCAACGAGTCGAATTGTTGTTTTGGATTCATTTGTCCTAGTTCCTTCCTTTGGGTACCTTCATTTTATTATGAATTTTATCGCCAATAAAATGTTCCATTCTCACATATGAGCAATAATTCTCAAAGGTAAGTGCCAAAACAGCTTTTTGGGAAGAAAGAAACGAAAACTTTGTATATAATTAAATTTTCTGATTGGCTGAAAGAAACTGCTGATTGGCGATTTTGTCCAATCAGAAGTCGATGTGTAAATACAACATTTCTGTTGCTGCTGCTGCTGCTTTTGAACAACTAAAACAAAATATACTTTTATAACAATTTAGTTCAACTACGAAGCCTCTGTTCAGTCTCAAGAGACAATGGATTATCCCGTAAGCGTAGTTGCGTATACTATTTAAAATTTTAAAATCCCATAAAAGTAAGACATGTTAATTTCAACTGGCGGCATGCGCGTAAATGAATACGTATGAAAATATGTGGCTTTGTTAAGTGGGATGTGCATGATGCCTTGCCAGGTGTTGTGTTTAGAGACCCCTGAAAATATCTCGTTATGCGTGTGCTGTTTTGCTCCAAGCAGCCCCCACCCCTAAAAATCAACAGAGATTAAACCATTCTTGTAACGATCCCGTTCCTGTTGATTTTGCGGTGGGAGCTTAGTTGTGAACACTTCTAGGAGGTCTATCCTACCAGGCTTGCCCCTCTCTCTTTGAGAAAGGGTTACTTTATTGCTAATCGCCTGAGGCGCCCTTACTGGAGAATGCCGATGAGGCTGCCCAGACACTGTTGCAGGCCAGAGTGCTCTTCCTCGGGGGCGCTAACTTCTCACTTTCACTTTCCGACTCTGGTGTCTAAGTTTTTGCAGTGGAAGAGAATTAAACAACCTTTGCTCCAAACAGCCCGGACAAGACTGTCGTACGCACTAATAATAATTTGACAAAAATAAATAAAATGAAAGTAAATTACTCCCAGACACCGCCGGGTAGGTACTACCTGTAATAAATAAAACTTTTAATGATGATAGCTACCAATTGTTGTATGATATTTAAATACCGTCACGATACGGTTGCTATCTATCCACGTTGCTATGACGCGTCTTAGATTGTTTTCAGTGTTTGGTCTTATCTTCGCCGTTTTTAACTGGTTTGTGCATGTCATTATTAGTGACAACAATCGCCGGTTCAGTCAGGCGACTTGTCCGAATAAAGCAGGGGCCTTTCTTTCCCTTCTCTACTGTTATTATTTAATCAAAACCCGGGCCAGATCTTGCGTATTTAATCGATTTTGAAGCTTCTTCTCAATTACTTATTGGATTTTGTGGGTCGAATAACTAATATCAATGATAACAAAATACTCTTCTCTGACCATAAGTTGTTGCTGTTATTATTATTATTATTATTATTATTATTATTATTATTATTATTATTATTATTATTATTATTATTATTATTATTTATAACGATTATTGTTTTATTAATTAATTAATTGCCTGAAATAAACATTTTGTTTATATTTTCTTTTCTTTTTTTGGGGAGGGAGTTCAATGACAACACGACATATGGCACGTATACATTAAAACAAAAGTAAAAGATATTCAAAATGATACACCATTTTAGTGATGGAGTTGAACAGTATGTGCTCCTGATAAAATTGATTTTAGGTTTTTAAATTTTATTGTTAATTTTCTGCTTGATTTTTTAAAGAAGAAGAAGAACAAGAAGAAGAAGAAGAAACACCTTTTTTTAAAAGTTAAATCTGCTTAGAGCTCGTAGAATGAAAGATTGGTTCTTTTTAAATAATTAGCAGATGATTTCATTAATTAATTAATTTTAATTAATTAATTATCTATTTATTTTTACTTAAAAAAGATTTAAAAAAACACAAGAAAGAAAGACTGCATAGCTTCACTTTAACCGTGGAACACATTACCGCGAGTCTGCTTCCCTGAAGTCTACGACATAGCTGTTTCCAAGTCCAGTGCCAACAAGTATTTCTCACAAATCGTCTCATTAGTAATCAAACTTAATTAAGTGCATTGATTAATTTTGGCTGACACTCGCACCATCTCATTAACTCATATCCTCGAGTGGCGTTTGACCTTGATAACTGATGACACAGCAATAAAAAAAATATACTAATTTTTTCCTACGTAAAATTTCACCTTTTCAGAAAAAAAAAATACCGAAACAAGTGAGAGCCAATTATTGGTCTACACGGTAAAAAAAAAAAAAAAAAGAAAAAGCCAAGAAGAAAGGTACCACATATTTTGGAGCACCGTTTTCGCCCACAGACATGTCAAGAAAAGTAGTGACCTCTCGGAGTTCAACCTACGATGAAAACGAACCCTTTGATGTTTGGGCTGAAGAGATTCCAGACGATGCCTCCATTACAGATCTCTGCGACTGCGGGTGAGTGAAACATACACTTTAATTTATCGAATTTTTTTTTACCGGCGTTCCCTCAAAATGCACAGAGAGGAATATTTTTCAATATCCACATAAATACGTTTAATCTTTAACCAAGACTCATCATTGTGACTACATATAACTGTACTCCCACCGTCACTTTATTTATACACATAAAATTAGTTAAATATATATATTTATACATTTGTATGTACAGGCGTCACTCCTTGGCAAATTAACTGATTATTATTAAGTTTTGAACACAGCTTCTAAGCGTAAGAGTGTGTAATGTAAGCTGTATTTAGTTTAATGTAGTTTAACACAAAGGAAAGAAATGGGAGGTGGAAGGCTTTCGTGAAAATATACCTTAATAATCCAATATATAAAAGGCTATATGTCTGTCTGTCTGCCTCCATGTTTTCAAACTCCATCTCCTCCGAAACTAAAAGTCGCAGAGCGGCGCTAGGGGCCTCAAATGATTTTAACAGACCGTTCTTTTATGGATCTTTAAACCGGTTAAAATAGTTTTTTAAGGGGTCAAAATGGGTCAAAATTGAAAAAATGGTTATAGATTTTGTACTTTGATCTTAGTTTATTTTTAATTTTTAATCAGTTCGTATGTGTGCCAGTTGGTACAGTGGTGACGTCATCAGCTTTGAATGCTACCGTTTTGCTTTTGGTTTCGATTGTAGCTGATGGCACCCAAATACTTTTTTTTTTACTTTTGCAATCACGACTCTAAAAATATGAAAGCTGGACAAATTAAAATATCATATTTAAGCGTATTTTACGATCCCCCACCCCTAGTATATTATATAAGGTGTCACTTTTAATCTGTATAAGTTAACAATGGTGGCTTAATGCCTTAGCATCTTTATTTTTATCTTGTCTTATTTTGATTTTACTTTAAATTTACTATGTATGATAGTTTATATATATATATATATATATATATATATATATATATATATATATATATATATACTAGCAGTTCCGCCTGGCTGTGCTCGGGAAATATGCACGGTTCATAACTTTATGTGCATATGCATATATATATATTAAAAAGTTTGACTCATGTCCAGGTAACCTACATCTAAAATTTCAAGTGTTTAGACCCAAACTTGGCGGAGGAGTTTGTTAGAGTCTGCAAAGGTCAACTCTTTCAACTTTGACCTCTTGGTAGCCAAATTTTCGCCTAAAAACTGATTAAAAAGTTTGCTGCATGTCTAAATATCCTTTATGTAAAATTTCAAATGTTTAGACCCAAAATTGGCTGAATAGTTTGCTAGAGACCGCAAATCATTTGTACTTTGACCACTTGGTAGCCAAATTTTCGACCAAAAACCAATTAAAAAGCTTGCCCTATTTCTAAATACAATTTATGTAAAATTTCAAATGTTTAGACCAAAAGTTGTCCGAGAAGTCAAATTTTTTAAAACTTTGATCCCAATTTTGACCCCTTAATATTTATGGTTTTGGGCTCAAATCAAATTAAAAAGTTTGATCCATTTCCAAGTAACCTACATCTAAAATTTCAAGTGTTTGGACCCAAAACTGGCGGAGGAGTTTGGTACAGTTTTCAAATGTCAAGTCATTGAACTTTGACCCCTTGACAGCCAAATTTCTGACTGAACAACGATTAAAAAGATTTTCCAAAATCTCAATGACCCTTATGTCAAATCTCGAGTCTGTAGATTGGAAATTGGCAGAGTAGTTTGGAAGGAAAATGTACACACATACACACACGCACGCACACACACACACACATACACACACAAAGTTTCTTTTATATCTGTGTGTGTATATATTTCACTTTATATGTGTGTTATCTGCATATTTATAAAGGCACATGTGTATATAAAATGAGGTATGTATACATGTTGTTATATTTGTATGTACAGGATTAACTCCTAAATTAATTAACCGATCAGTTGCTAGGCGTAAAGAGCCATAATGTGGTTTATATTTAGTTGAATTTAATATTTTATTAAAAGGGGGTCGAAATACTTCATGAAAATTCAGATACCTCCGATTTTTATGAAATTTTAACAATAAGTATTAGACATTAATTAATAGATATTCGGTAAATTTTAATTTCTTTGAAGTATTTTAAAAGAGTTTTGGAGGCATAATATGGGCACAACCTCCTATTTGAAAATTCTAATATTTCAGATTTGCATCAAATTTGATCAACAGTCACCAATTAAACACGATTCTCTGCATTTCATTTCTTCGTAAGAGACCTTAAGCTTAAGCCTTACATTTTAGACATTTTCTAGAATCAAAATTATCTAATAGATTTCGATAAAACATGGAATAAGAAGTCTAAACGTAAGTTTTTCAAACAAAATTGCATAATTTGGATTTTTTGTTTGTTTGTTATAATCGATGCTAATAAACACGTACTTTCTAATCCATATGCGTTTACTGTCTAATTATCTTGTTAACATTCTTAAGATCTTTCTCTAGTAATGGCATAAAAAAAATAACAAATATATGCTCCCCCTTCCCCCAAGGCTGGGAAATTTATATAATTGTGAAAGAACTACATACAGCACGTAGTTAAAGCAAAATAAATCGTTTTCAATTATTAAAATAATTTCCAACGTCGTTGATAATGTTTACCCATTTCTTCTTGATTATCGCTTATATTTGGATTCATGCTTTGAAGCATGACGCAAATCATAAATCTATGACGTCACGCCAAAGCTGCAATTAGTAAGGTAATTATAAGAAAGCCTAGTTAGTAAAACCACCAACTGAAAAAGATCTCAAGGTTTCAGTTTCGGTTTCCGGTTGTGGCATCTGCTTTATTTATTGGGAATTTATTATTTACTATTAATGCAATAATTTTAGTTTCTAAAAGTTGTTAGGATTTGTGAGATTTTGATATGAAACAAATTCTGCAATATATCTATTATTTTTAACAAAATTTTGACTGATAGTTGTACGGACAAAATATCTATTTATATAAGACTAGCCTGGGTGCCCAGCGTTCCACCCGATATGATGACTTGCAAAAATGGCTTGCAAAAAATCGACCCCCTCCTTGTAGAAAATTGCCCAGTTGAGGATGAAGGAATTAATGTTTATAGGCAATTTTTCGATATTTGTTGTCCGAGATATTGAGCTTCAAAATGATACTGATCTTGTGAAAATTTGTCGCCTCTGTCGAAAGTTTTAGGCAGATATACATACATACATACATACAGACATACATACATACATTTAAACAGACAAGTGAGATTTATATTATAGACTAGTGGGGGTGCCCGGCGTTGCCCGGGTGTTTGGAGGTGTGTGTTGAGAAAAAAAAAAGTGTTAGTAGGCAGGCAGGCTCGAACCCATGATGCGAAGGCAGAAAATAAAGTGAAAGAAAACCTAATGTCTTCCAACTTTGATGCCACAGGAAGTGTAAAGTGTTCGCATTTAGCGATGTCATTCAAAAAGTTGACTTGCAGAAATGGATAGTTAAGTGAATGAGTTCACGCAGGTGCAGAAATGAACGTCTGGCTGCAGGCCAGTTAAGCTGTCTGCCCATAATTGTTTCGCCACAATGTTAGGGAAAACCAGCTACTCACAAAAAGGGAGAGCTCTGGAAGTGTCTAAATGAAGAGCAATTGTCTGATATGATGTGTTTCGCCCCACATTTTATCAAAGCTAATTGCCTTTCTGGATGTCTCGGCCAGAAGGCCAGGGTATTTATTTGCTCCCCCACCGAGCAAATTAGGCACAAGGCCGATTTTTAATGTGAGGAGTGAAGGGGAAATGGGGACCAACTCCCCGGGGATTAGGGGAGCTGGATAGTGACAATTGGTATGAAGGGTTGCCCCTACATTGACCAAGGTTTTATATGTGATGGAAACCCCACATATAGTCTTTGCTTGCAGTATTTGCAGGAACAGATACTACACTTTGAGATATTAAATCCTTTATTCATGTTAAAAATACATTGAAAATCAACACTGAACAAAAAACTTAGGCACATGGCCAACTCAAAAGATGGGATTGTTGGTGTCGTTGGTCATCCTTGTCACTCCAGAACTAAACAAAATCAAAAGTTTCTCCCAGCTAGTATCTTCTTTCACCATAATACTTCATTCACCCTTTCATACTGGGGGGCATCCTACTTAACTCCCAATTTTTAAAACATTTTTTATTGACGTGTAGAAACAAAAAAGATAGCAATAAAAATGGTACAATAATTCATTAGTGTCGAGGGCGGGGGGGATAAAAAAGGGGAGGTGATTAGTAGGACCCTACCAACCCCGCCTAGTTAATAGATAGACTGCCCGTTCCACTAGGTTTGTAAAAGGAACCTGGCTTCTGCGAGTCAGTCTCTAAGTGGGGATGCCCTCTAGATGGGAGTGAATGGAGAAAAGAAAATTCTGTGGGTAAAGAATGGGGGTTAGTTGTATTTCTTTCTCTCCAAGATGGGTGAAATTTAGAGGAGGGGGTGAAAACAAAAATTGCAAGAAGGAAGGGGTGGGGATCTTGGAGGCTTCCCAATCAGGGAGGGATGGAACACACACTCAGCTAGCTGAGAGGCTATTTATTAAATTTTACTTTACGGAACTGCGCGTTCCACACCTAGGCGGGGAAAACGTGTTAAAATTTGGCTCCTCTTCGTACACACAGACTTGCTACCTGTATCCATCAGCCTTCTTCTATCACCTCTGATCTTCACCCATACTTTGATCTCGCCCCGAAGGCCAAGAACAACCCACCGGCCGTGTGTCAGGTAGTTTGATTTGTTTCAATCAGTTTTGCTTTATTTATATGAGAAAGAGAAACAAACACGGGGAACTAGGGATTTTTTAAAAAGTCAGTCAAAATAAAGATAGAGATGACGTCCATTCTCGAATCGTAGATATTATAATTTTGGAAGTATAAGGAAAGTTCTCTAAAATAGTAACCTCGTCGAGAACTCCGACGAAAAAAGCCATTCATGGACATACAAAAACACACGGCCGTTTTGCTTTTTATATATGCAGATAAGTTATTTGATTTTAGACTGGGGGCTGAGTCTACTACATAAATAGAATGACAAAATGATCCTTTGGCTTGCACACTAAAGAAAAGCACATTTCTAATGACTATATTTTCTTGGTCATGTACATAACACAGTTCAGTTGTACTACAGGAACTGTAGGAATATCACTATCTTTCCGTTTGCTACTTCCTCCTCCTCCTTCTCCTCTTCCATCCTATTTTGATATTTAAGGTGTTGCAAGTATCCTGGGTTCCACAATAAGCAACACCTTCTGCTCAGTGGTGTGCAAAAGAAGGGGAAAGTGGCAGTGCCCCCGGGCACTTAACTTATGAGTGGGGTATCCAAGTATATTCAAGCTATCTCTCTCTCCCATTTTTCTTATCTACATCCTTCCTACCACAGAAAGATGTGACACAAGGTTAGAAGGTCAGGGAGAGTCAAGCCAGCGCCCCTAAAGGAGGAACACTCTGGCCTATTAAAAATTGCTTAGGCAGCTCTGTCAGCATTCCCTGATAGGAGCGTTTCAAGTAGTAAACAATAAACTTACCCAGACCAAAAGACGGGGAGGGGAACGGCCTGGGAGGGAAGGCCTCTTAGAACTGCACAGGATCAAAGCATGTCTCAGTTAACAGGGACAAATCTATTTCAATATTGGTTGAGACTCTATTTGCTTTGGTGCTGATGGAAAACCCTCAGCAAAAAGTATATTATTTCTCAGTCTTAGGACTTATACTTGAATCTTTGGGGTATACAGTCAAGGAGGCATTATTAGATCTTTGCACACCCCAATGTCGTCTGGTCCAAAAGTTTGACATCAGTCAGATTGCATGCATTCATATCATTTCTTATATATTCGAGACATGTCTTCCTCTGTCTCCCACAATTTTTTGATAAAATTGGTTCTTAGTCTGAAATAGTACTTTTTGTCCTGAAATTAAATTCAAATTTATTTTTTAATGTCTATGAAGTTGAATTTATATTCCAAATGTTTACCTGCCGCAAAAATTTTTCATTAATTTCTTATTAAATTATCGACTAGTACGTTTTAATATCTTCATTTTGCATTCAATTGACTGAATTACTTTTAATTTTTTTGTGTATGTAAAAAGAATTTTCAAAGTTTATTTTGTGTTACAAAGCTTTTTTTTTATTATGTGTGCGTCATGAAATTTTAAAGCATCAAAAATATTTGGATTTAAGAAAAACAAAACAATAAAAATAAAACATGATTAAAACAAGTGAATTAAAATTAGATTTTGAAGACTTTAAAACGTAAATTGGAATTTCAAGACAAAGAATACAATTTAATATGGGCAAAAAGTAATCGAAATGAAATGCTTTAATGGTTCCTTATAGTTCAATTGAACCTAGAATATTTACCTCTTACTAAGAGTTCAATTTCAGAAAAGATGTCAACTAAAGCAATCAAATTGTTATTCATATTTACAGTGTTTTGTAGATGATTGGGCAACGTCCCCCCATATATGTTCTATCACAGGAGTCTCTAAACTACAGTCCGCGGGCCAGATCTAGATTGTCAAATATTTTAATCCGGCCTGCCAAATTCTTTAATCCAACCCGCCAAATTCTTTAATCCAACCCGCCAAATTCTTTAATCTGGCCCGCCAAATTCTTTAATATGGCCTGCCAAATTCGTTAATCTGGCCTGCCAAATTCATTAATCCAGCCTGCCAAATTCATTAATCCAGTCCACCAAATTCTTTAATCTGGCCTGCCAAATTCGTTAATCCAGCCTGCCAAATTCGTTAATCCAGCCTGCCAAATTTGTTAATCCAACCCGCTAAATTCTTTAATCCGTTTTGCTAAATTTTTTAATCCAACCTGCCAAATTCTTTAATTTGACCCGCTAAATTCTTTAATCTGGCCCACCAAATTCTTTAATCTGGCCCACCAAATTCTTTAATCTGGCCCACCAAATTCTTTAATCCCGCCGTGGAGCTCTTATGGAAAACGTAAAAACATTCAAGAAAATTTTTTTTTAAATGGAAATGTATGAAAATAGTATGGCGGTTTTTCTTTTTGTTCAGAAAATGATTAAAAGAATGAGGTTTTATAGAACCAGTTTCACTAAAAAGCAAAGCTAATGAGCAAAACACTATAAAAGACGTCCAGGTCATTTTTTTTTTTTATTATTTTGACCTATGTAGCTCTAAAACATCAGTAATATGCCCATTGCCCTGTTCGAAAACTTTAGGGACCCCTGTTCTGTTATATAAACAAATACATGAAGCTAAGATAAGTGTCTAACTGTATCGAGGGCGACATAAAAAAGAAAAAAAAAAAAGAAAAAAAGAAAGGAAAATCCGCACAAAAATTACATCTAACAATATATACCATGCTTTAATCATGCACTCATATACATATTCACACGCCAGAGAGACCTAAGAACTAATTATCCCCCTTTCCATCACGTTAGGGGGCGCTAAGATCTAGACTATAAAATCTGAAACACAAAGAGATTCTTGCTCATTCTTCTTTTGCGCCTCGCCCGAAACATATGCGCATAATAGATACACGAAATTGAAGGCATGTGAGACACATCCTCTCAGCTTGTTCACAAACACCTTCACGCACTCTTTTATGAGATTCTTAGAACTATGTACGCATTCTTACGCACATAATCTAAGACCAAACCATTCCAGGTTTGCAGTAAGTTAATTCGCTTGGTTATGTAGAAAACGAAACAAAATACAAAAACAAACAAAAAACAAACAAAAAAACAAACAAAAAAAAACAAACAAAAAACAACGAAAAACAACGAAAAACAAACAAAAACAAAATCAAAAAACAAAAAAAAAACAAAAAACAAAACAAACGTATATGTAAATCTTTTATGAATACTAAAAGGATTTCATGAAGAATGTCTGATTTTATTGTCATATTAAATTTCGCTTGAATGACCATGTTACATCTGCGATAAATGTTAGTTAAAGAAAGCATCGTTTTAAAAGAATGAAAATTATGTTAATAGTTATTTTATAGTACAATGACATCTATTCATAAATATCTCTTTTCAATTAGTGACCATATTCCCCTTTAACATTTTATTAGCTATTTTAAAATGTATAACAATAGAGACGAATATGAAAAAAAAAAAAAAAAAGAACAAATTTCTTGGATGGTCCACTTTTAATGCTACCAAAAACAAAGCTCCTTTTCTTAACGAATAAAAAGCCTTTCAAACCACATGATTGTCACTGATATTTTCAGGCAACGTGAAGGGAAAAAGTCTGTACTAGAATGAGGTAAAAAATTGATGGTCACATTTAATGCTACCAAAACAAAGCTTCTTTCCTTTAACAACTATAAAAAAGACCGTTTCACCCAACGGTTGTCATGGCCGATAACAAGAGACAAGTATTGACACTTCTTCATCATCATCTGACATTCATCTGACATGGAAACATGAAGTGGAAAATTACCCCCAATTTGTAGTAGAAAGGTGTGGAAAATGGATGTTCACATTTAATAATAAAAAAAAGTTTTTTTTCGAAGCTCAGTCCTTGTTTGGCCGTTCTGGTGAGTCGGCCCAATTAATGTTCCTATTTACAATGCCTCCCCACAGGACAGAGTTAGACACCAGGGTCGTTTTTTAATGTGGAGAAAAGGAACAAAAATAAAAAATTGTCTCAGTCGTGAAGGATTTCTCCTCCACTGACAGAGAACAAGAAATTGAAGTGCAGCATCCGAAGAATAGATGCTACACTTTGATCTTGGCCCGTAAAAGAATAAAGCAAGAACGAACACAAGTCTTTGAGCTGCAATGTTGTAAACGTTTTTATTTTTATTTTGTCAGATTACTGCAATTAGAAAGAGAGAGAGAGAGAGAGAGAGAGAGAGAGAGAGAGAGAGAGAGAGAGAGAGAAGACACACAAACTTCCATAACAGACAACAGTCATCCATGTCAATGAAAACAGGAAGTAGATCTTGCATTTACTTTTGATAGCCTTGCAATTTTCGTTTCAACATTCTCAGGCAACATGAGTTGGAACAAGTACATAAAAGATGTTGCTAAGTCTTCTCTAGAGAAAGCAGACTGCTTCTACCAGGCTAGAAAACTTCTCATATCTTCCAGTATCCTATATCTCCATAAAAATACTATTATTTGCCCATATATGATGTATTATTGTTATATTTGGGTGTACCGACCACTAATCTCTCACTTTTGGACCCAGAATAGTCCCTTGCAGCACGTCGGCATTTATACTATTTACTCCAAACTTCTGCCCATCAACCACTACTTTTAAAAACTTATTAGAGAGGAAAGATTTAATTATTGAGAAGACATTTACAGATGTTCCATAGCTAGCAAACTTGTGAAATAAACCTTTGTGTCAAACCCTGTCAAAGGCTTTTGGTATATCAAGAGCTATCACTCTAGTAACGAAGCCCCCATCAATAGATTCACTGATATTGTGTGATATTACCGTCAGCACATCTTGATCTTGCAAGACGAAATCCATACTCAGCAAGTAGCTTATTTTTATTTGCCGTTTTTTTTTTCTCTTTTTTTTGCTAAGGTGGCTGACAACTTCTCAAGTTATCACAGATTCGAACAACTTATTCATGACATACATGAGACTCATTAGTCTGTACTGAAATGCAGAAGACCAATCTCCAATATTTATAAATACTTGACAGACTGACAAAGTTTTTTAAAATGGCGAAGTTTTTTTCTTTTGAGCAATGATTGAACAGGTTTGTAAGAATAAGAGATGGTTCCGGTTGCAGTTTTGTATTACTATGATTGGAATGCTGTCAGGATCAATTACCTTGCTGGCATCAGGGTATCATGAGAGTATCAAATTCACAAGTGGTTGCCAGTTGCTTGTATATCCTACTCAGAGGAGATTGATGATGGTAAGTTTTTGCAAGGAGGTGTCAACATCTTCTTACATACAGTACATGGTATTTCCAAATGGTCACCAATATGGTTCTGAACAGGGTCGACGTTGCTTAACTTTGGTAGTCGAACATAATAGTCAACAAGAATGAAAAACAAACCCGCCATATCCCAGATCCCAGCACATTACAGATTGAAGACCAAGTCGATACTAGTAAACTTTATAACACTTCTGCTTCTACAGATAATTTCCTATTTTTTTTTCCTATTTGGCTTTAGAAATACTATTTGTATTACTGTATTAATTTCAGTGATACCATCCTGTGATCACCGCTAAGTAGATCTAAGCTGAGCGACCTAATGGTAATCTAATACTTGTCATTCAGCAAATGACTGGAACATGCAAAACTGATATAGAATAAGTCCACCCATACACTTCTGGGCGGTGGACGACAGAACACAGAACCCATATCTATATCAAGCATATCAAATGTGCACAAAGAAGCAGGAGTAAACGACGAGGTGTGTCATTAGAGTCATCAACAGTCATCAGAAGCTTTGACTCGCGTCCCAATTTATTAATCGTTAATTTATTTCAAGTACGTGCCACAGAACGAATACTGCAGCAAGGTTATACGTGGGTGTGTGAAAATAATGTAACAAGCGGTATTTCCCATGTAAGGTTAAACTTAAGCAGAGTGGAAAATTCCATTAGAAATCAAATTAGTGGTTAGCAGTACGTGTCAGGACATGACGTCACGGACAGGAAGTCTGAAATGTGACATGGCAAAGAAGAAAATAAGTTCCGACATTTTTTTTTTACCTGTGATCTTATTGTGTTTGGACGCTCTGTCTTTGCTGTTCTAGCGAATGGGCCGGAGGAAACCCAATTAATGTTGTAAAAGAATAAAGCAAAAACATGAAACTGCAATGTTGTTAACTTTTTTATTTTGTAATATTATTGCAATTAGAGAGAGAGAGAGAGAGAGAGAGAGAGAGAGGGAGAGAGAGAGAGAGAGGGGGGGGGAGAGAGAAACTTTCATAGGAGACAAAATGTTAATGAAAATAGGAAATGGATCTTGCATTTACTTTTGCTAGCCTTGCAATATTTGTTTTTTTTTCTTAACAATAAAATCTTCAGATTCATATAATACTAGCTGTACCCTGCCACGCGTTGCTGTGGCTTAATTTCGTGTAATGGAAAATTCTAATAAAAAGAGAAAATACATGTTTCTTATATTCTTAGTACAGCAATCCACTCCAAAAAGTAAAAAAAAAAAAAAGGCGAAAATGAAAAAAAATATGGTACTCTTGCAGAATTGGATCTGGATCCTCGGGAGTTACCATCAATCATGGCTTGGGCTCGACCAACATTCAGTGGATTAAGCCGAAAGTTGCTAAACCATTGAAACGCTAAATAGTTTTCTTTTTTATTGTATTCAAAAATGTGAGTTTTTAATTAATATTTGGGTAAGGGGGTGTTACTATACACAGATTCGAAAAAGTGGTTCAAAAACGAATAAATGAAAGCAAAGGTAAGGTAAATTACGTTTCTATCTAACTGGATAATTTTTTTAGTGTTTTTATTTAATGTAAAATGTTTAATCGGCTCAAAAACGCAGTGTTTATCTATGTATTTGAAAAAGACGAATGGTCGCGTACTCTGTTGAATACGTTAAGTTTGGGAAAATCAGTTAAAAACTATACAAAACAATGTCAGACACCTACTGATTATATGTTATTATGGCATAAGCTGACATATTCGGTGGGTTTCTGATAGTATTTTGTTTAGTTTTTTAGTTTTAAATCATTTTCTCAAACTTAACATCATCAACAGTGTCCATCACCGTTTGTATTTTTCAAATTTCCAAGTTAAATTAAAGTTTTATGATATGTTTTTTTTATTCAATTATAAGGTTAAAGTACAGAATAGATACAAAACATCCTCCCCTCCCCATGTTAAGAATGGCTTTTTAAATAATAACGTTATTATTTCAGCACGGATCACTCTCTACATGAGTACCTAATATTTTTTTCAGCCATTCTTACCATAGAGAGGGAATGGTGTTTTGTAACTATTCTGTGCTTTTTTAACTAACAATTTATTATTAAAAAAAGATATTGTGAAATTATAAAAAAATAAAAAGATATTGTGAAAGTTGAATTTAACTTGAAAAAAAAAAACAACAACAATGTGAACGGCGCGTTCAACATTGTCGCCGGACCTTATTTGGCAATAAGGTCACGTGAGTCGATTAATGGGTGCTAATGCACTTACTGATCCGCGCTATTTTTTTGAAATCGTATTTCCAAGCTTAATTAAAGGTTTATGTTTTTTTTGGTATTTTTTTTTAGATTAGGTCCACCTCCACAACTTTCTTTTAAATGACGACTTTTAATGGTTTCCGACTATGCTGAATACAGAAATCGCATTGAAATTTTGCAGAAATAAGTAGTTATCGAGATATAGATAGTTGTTTTATGCATTGTATTATTTGGCGGCCATCTTTGTTACGCGCGTAGATTTGTTTATGACGCGCGCAAGCGTGTAAAAAAGACGGCTGCCAGAGATTACAATGCATTATACAAATTTTTAATATCTCGATAACTACGTATTTCTGCAAAATTTCAATGCGATTTCCGTATTCAGCATAGTCGAAAACCTACAAAAGTTGTCATTTAAAAGAAAATTGTGGAGATGGACCCATAACCTGTTAAGTGTTGAGACATTATGTTGAACAAAGATGGCGGCGAAGATTCAGTGCAGTTCTGATCTTGAGTATTAAGTAATTTTTAGTAACAAAGATGGCGGTGAAGAATCAGTGCAGTTCCGATCTTGAGTGTTAAGTAATTCCTAGTAACAAAGATGGCGGCGAAGAATCAAATGCAGGTTTGTGACAGGGACGACGGCGAACTGATTGAATCCAAAATTCAACAATTTTTATAGTAACTTTGGAAGCTTCTGATTAGTTGGGTTTTTTTTATAACTTGTGGTTATAAAAACGATCGTCAAAATCATTGGTGGCATACCCCATTAGGAGTCAAAAACATTTTAACAGAGTGGAACGTGGAGATTTCCAATCCTCTCATCATCATTCAACTGTCAATCTATCTATCTCATTAACAGTTATGGGTCGGGATGGTGGTCTAGTGGTTAATGACACAGACTGGCGACCTGGATGTCCCAAGTTCGAATTCAGTTCGTTCTCCAAAAATCACTTTCACTTAGGATATTGGCAATCTTCACGTGGTCCCTTCCCGTAATCTCTGATGTCTTTCTAAAAAGAATTCTGACCAGAAAAATATCGGAAAAACCAATGCCAACAATAGAATTTTCAGATTCATACGATATGACGCAGAGCGCTACGGATAAATTCATCTTTAGTTGACCTTTGACAACTAAATATTTTCGTTTACAAGCCAAATAGAAAAGTTACCAGCCAAACCCACATGATTTTTAGAATATGACATCTTTATTCTGTGACGAGTATGTACATCGTAAACATTTTTCTGTATTTTCTTTTATAAGTGTAATTCTAAATATACAACAAATTTTATGTTGATTCTTGAAAGTAGAAACATTCGAATTTCCTCAGATGTTTTTAAACAACCTTTGTTAAAAAAAAAGTATATTATTTTGTTAAACCTTTTATTGTCTAAATAATTTGACTTTTTTTTTTTAATAAAACGAGCAAAAAGTTGAAAAGATATTTTTCACGCAGTAATGAGCTTTTGGAATATTGTCAGTGAAAGAAATGCAATCGCCAAAAGATAAGCGTTTCATTATTTCTAATCGCCACTTTGAAAAATCACTCACAAATGCGACTGTTTCACTCGCAATGTAGAACCCTGTGACGATGATTAACCCTTATCTACGAGTGGTTTTTGGCGTTGATAAGTAGTGATTTATTAGTAAAAAAAGTGCTTCAATCTGCAGGTCAGCGTTGCCTTTTACCAACTGTTTAAACTTGACTGATTATTTCAAAATTCTGCTTTCTAACTTAACAAGTGATCTTGTTCGACCAATCACAGATTTGTATCTTTCACATCCCCTTTCTTTCTAACATAATTTTGTTTTTTTTTTATTCTCTTGTATGTTTTTAGGCACCACAAGAGAAAACGAATACGACCTAGAGTTAGTTATCTTCCACCACGAAAAAATATGGAGAAACTTCCCGAGACAAACTATGCATCGACGTTCAAAGCAGTTGCAGATCCGCGACCAAGATCCAGCAAACGACCCCCAATGTCACCCAGAAACCCGAATCCACCTAATATGTCTTTTGAAACCCATCAGAGGTCAGAGTACAAAAACTATGGTGAGATTGAACGACGCAAACCAATATATATGGTAAGAAAACACTCGTTTTTTTTTTGTTTTTTTTTTAGCAAGGAAATATCATGAGAGCATCAAATTCACAGGTGGTTCCCAGTTGCTTGTATATCCCAGAGATGATGATGTTAAGTTTTTGCAAGAAGACGTCAACGTCCTCTTCCATACAGCATATGGTATTCCCAAATGGTCACCCATCTCAACGTTGCTTAACTTCGTTGAACTATGTTATTTGCAATGTAATAATGCAATTAGTTACAAATTTATATTAAGAATTACATACTCCAACTCAGACAACTTCTCATATAAAACATTTATATTTCTCTTTGTCTGTCTGTTTATCTGTTTGTCTGCACATTCTACTTTTTCTCAGAAACTACTGGTTCGATCTTGTTGAAATTGTGTATGGAATTTTGTTATAAGGTGCAGTGATACTCGTTCGATTCACAGTTGTAACCTGTTGACTTAGAACGAGTGCTTTATGCCAAAATAATGGTTCAGTATCGTTAAATTTGTGTTCATTTTTGCATTAAATACTAATCCCTAAGTGTGAATCGAAAAGCTACCATAATACTTAGTTTGTTGCACCTTATTATATATAACAAAAGTATATACAAAATTTCAGCCAGATCGCCGAGTAGTTTCCGAGAAAAAGTGAAACAGATTGACAGATAGACAAAGAGAAATATACAGGGTGGTCGCTAGAAAAGCGGGAAATTTGCCAAACAACGATTTATTTTTACAAAGAATAATTTTTACAAGTCTATAACTTTTGCCCACTTTTATCGGACTAAAAAGTTAAGTAATACATGTTTTGAATTGAAAAATAGAATAGGAGCTGTTTACCTTAAATTTCAACTTATGCAAACAAACAAAAAACTTATATGACTTCACTGCATCCGGTCACCATCACATAGGTACAGCTAGTATTTAAATAAATGATTTGAAAATAGTCAGATGAACTGATCTTTAAATGTTTTAATAGAGTAGTGAAGGTAATAAAAATAAACGAATAAAAAGTTTATGGAAGTTAAGGAGAGAGTACATTTGGCCATGATTTTCGAACCCCCATAAAAGAGACTTGGTAATAAAAATTTATACACGAAATATAAAACACTTTAGTAATGTTTTAAAGTTGCGGTCAGAAAAGAATGCAAGAAAAATTCTGTATAGACATTAGAAATGATTTTACGTTTTTTTTTTTTTGTTTTTTGTTTTGTCAAATATTAATTTATATCATTATTAATGAATTCATATCATTATTAATTATATTATTATTAATGAACATTATTAAATAGGGGAACATTTCAAGTGAAAATGCGAGTTTTGTTTTTAGATAAACACGATATCAGGTCAAATTCGGTGGCCATTTTGCTTTTAATTAAACTTATTCACATAATGTTGAAACGTTTCAAGCATGCTATTCTTAATTTTGCATGCATAATACTAAAAGGATTTTAAATGGAAATGATTCTCCATTTATTAATATACTAGCAGAGGTACTCGGCGTTGCCCGATATTAAATGTAATGTCAAATCCCCCCCCCAAAAAAAAAGACAGAGAGAGAAACTGAGATATGTACATGCGATTATTATGTTTTTTTTTCTAAACAGTTTATTTCTTGTAAGTAAAAATAAAAATAATCACTTGAGCTGAAATCGAACCCAAAACCTAAAAATAGTGAGTAAAGTACGATAACCATTAGGCCAGTTGGCCACGGTCTTTAAAGTGTTTTCAAACCTACTTATTTTTATCATAAGGAAGCTGTCAAATGGACGATTTGTGCATGCGCAGTCGTGAAAATCTGCAAACAGATAAAAATCTGATCAATCATATTAATTTTACTATTTTGACCTGTTAGCAGCCCGTTTTCCCGGATGAAAACTAATTAAAAAGTTTTCTACGTGTCAGAATACTCTATATACTAAATTTCAAGATTGTAGATCAAAAAATTCGTTGAGTATATAGATTGAGAATTCTCCTCACACGCGTACACATTCTCACTTTTATAGATACAGCAGAACCTCGGGATACGGCATTAAGAATTAGTAACAAAATACAGTACAGTATATAATACACAAATAACATTATGAATAACCCTGTCAGGCGGGGCGAATATCGTAACCAGGGACTGAAAAACATCATATTCCACATCGTAACCTGAAAAAAACCGTATCATAGTGCCACCGTATCTTGAGGTTCTACTGTATATAGATAAAAAACAACAACAACATGAAGCCATTTGTAGCCTATACAGATTTTTTCTTACGTTCTTTAAACATTGCCAATATTTTTTTACATTTATCGAAGTGTTTGTAATTATTTTGTTTTGTTTTAAATCTTTTTTTCTTGTATGAATCAGCGGTTCATATTTTTGCTCAACCTGCTTGAGTCTGTTGATGGCACTAATAAAGCAGCAAGAGCCCGCAAATGCTTCTTAAAAATATCAATTGTCGATTGAACAAGATCGCAATGAGCAAATGCTTTCAGCCAATCTGAAGGATAGAAATATTCACCTCCGCATTTAACATGTAATATTAAACCAAAATACATCAGCGCCCTCTTTTCCAGTTCCTTTAAAAGCTAACGCACGGAGCCCATCCCTAAAAACGAGCTCCGGTCGAAGACATGTGTCACATGCAACAAGAAGCATTCATGAACTCACACAAAAGTTAATGACATATACTTAAAAATTGAATAAACTAAAGCAATAATACATACACATACTAAAATGATTTGACAGGGATCGATTCCGTTCTTGCCTGCTGAAGTTGGAGTTAATGCTGAAAGAAAGAGGTATACATAGAATACACAAGACTGAGATAAAGATAAGATACAAGTTAGAAAAGCATTTCATAAAAGACATGAAAATTATTAAACAAAATGTTTTTACTATAGGCTTTAAAAATAAAGGTACAAGATTCAATTTGAAATTTATTTATCTTCAAAGTTCACTTTTATAAATTTTACAAAGTAAGGTATAAAAATTTAATTTAAATTGAATCAAAAAATTATCTTGGATTTATTTTCTGCAATGTACGTTCTGTTGCACTTAAAAAAAAAACATTGAAATTTTTATATCTATATCATTAATTGCTAGATGAAAGATAATGTTTTTAAATTGCAACAAAATGTACATTACATAAAATAAATCCAAAGTAATTTTTTCATTCAATTTAAATTACATTTTTATACCTTACTTTGTAAAATTTATAAAAGTTCACTTTGAAGATAAATAAATTTCAAATTGAATCTTTTACCTTTATTTTTAAAGCCTATAGTAAAAACATTTTGTTTAACAATTTTCATGCCTTGGATGAAATGCTTTTCTAACTTGTATCTTATCTTTTTAAGATTATATTTTAAAACTCTCCTTCTCTCTATTTTAGTTTGTATTTCTCCTCACACCACAACTCATTTTTGCAACCCCCTCTTTGTATTATTACAGGTCTGAATATTCTCTCTGTTTCAGTTTGTATTTCTCCTCACGCAACAACTCATTTTTTGCAACCCCCTCTTTGTAATACAGGTCTGAATAATGAGAAAATCTAAAAAATTTTTAACTAAAACTTTAAAATAATTTTTTAGATTAAATTTTTTTAAACTTCTTTCAGAATAGAACATCTCTAAAATTTAATAAGGAACATATTTCATATAAGTTTCATTAACAAATATTCATTACATAACGAGAAAAATAGAGATGAAAAGTTCAAAAGGACCGTATAACTGGTTACGGTCAATAGTAGTCCTCACGAGCGAAAGTCTTTGTTATTGTTATTCTATTATTATAATTTAAAACATTTTGTGTCCTGCTCTTTCGCTCGAGGACTAATTTGTATTGATTTAAATAGAACAATAACAAAAAAGTCCTTGCAAAACTGAGTGTCTTTGCGTCTTTTGAAGCCCAACTATAATTACAGAAAGTTCTTTTACGTCCAAGAATAGACGGCTCTTAGAATGATCAAATAGGTAGTCACATTCAGTAGAGGAGAAGAAGGTTCTTACTTGTTGATAGCTTGGTGTCGCATTCGAAAAAGACCAAGAACAGGGATTTTTCGCATTTAGCTCGACAAATAGGGTGTTCACTGATTGGTCAATGAGGCACGTCTTGGCCAATCGAACAGGGCCTTTCTTTTAGAATAGAAGGAGTGTGCAAGAAGAGAATTATTTTGAGAGAAAGAGAAATAACCGTTTATTTTTACAATTTGTCAACTGAAGTCAAGAATCAGACTGATTATTTCTTATATACACTCGTGAGCAAAAAAATGGGCCAAACAAATCTTACACATTTTATTGCACTAAAAGCTACATTGAACAAAGAACAATTGAACAAGAAAACTTAAACGAGACTAAAACATTTATTTTAATAAATGCTTAGGATTGAATTGCATTCCCTTTTGATTTCTTTAAAAGATCAAACCTTTTAGACATGCTCTCAACCAAAGTAGAACTCTGTGAAGAGGAGATGCTATTCCATTCGCTTTCCACAGCTTTCCACAGTTTGTCATTGTTCGAAAAAGTTCTTCCATCCAATGCGCGAGATATTATGGACCAAATATTCTCAATTGGGTTTAAATCGGGGCTTTGACCTGGCCAAAATATCACAATAATTGAATTATCAGAAAACCATTTTTTGTAACTTTAGCAGTGTATGCAGGGGCATTATCATGTTGAAAAATAATGTTTTGAGATATTCTGGATACTTGGTAACAGTCCTGTTTCTAATATTCGAATGTATTCCTTTGCATTGATTGACTTTTCACATCTAATAAGTTCCCCCAACTCCTACTGCAGTAAAAGTTCCCCATACCATTATCTCTCCATTCCCGTGTTCAACTATCGTTTTTATGCAACTTGGTGAAAATCTTTCTCCAGTTCTTTGATTGCACCATTTGGGAGCATCGGGAGCATCAATAACAAGACAAAATTTTGATTCATCTGACCAGAAAATATTCATAAACCAGTCTGTATCTTTCTTGCCATAAAACGAGAAAAATCTCTTTTTATCATTGATGTTCTTCTTAGATAAAATGGCTTCTTTGCACACCTTTTAGAAGAAAATCCCATTTCTTTCATTCGTCTAGATATTGTATATCAAGAAAGAAAATTTCCAGCCCCTGTTTTGAGTTCTTTGCTATGGTCAACATAAGTTTTCTTTTAATCCTTCAAAACATTTAATTTAAGCCTGTGGTCGTCCTTCAAAGTGAATGCTCTAGGGCGACCAGATCCAGATTTCCCTTTTATCAAGCATTCGAGTTCGAACCTTTGACCAATTCGCTTCACTACAGAAAGAGATGTTTTCACATTTTCTTTTCTTAAAATATCAAAAATCTGCTTGTAAGTCATTTTGGACTGCCTTAATCCTACAATTCGGTTTTTTTATATCCTCATCAAGATGCGGTCTTAACATTTTTAGGATTAATTTTTCACTTATTATTATATGCTATAATAATGATCTGCAAAATAGAAATTTTCAGTAAAAATTAACAAAAATTCATGGAAAAATATTGAAAAATCGATTTCTTCCTTCTTTCACTCTTGGCCCATTTTTTTTTTTTTTTGCTCATGAGTGTATATTATTAATTATAAATTATATTCTCGAGATGCATTATGAGTGGTAATCGGTGATGCATTGTCCTCATTGTTGATTGCAGCTTTTCACATCATATCGACTAAGGCAACAAAATCAATCTGATTCCACGCGACAAATAGGGTGTCCACTGATTGGTCAAGGAGGAATGCCTTGGCCAATCGAACGGGCCCTTTTTTTTAAATAGGAGGAGTGGGAAAGAAGAGAATTATCTATGGGAGAAAGAGAAGTAACCTATTTTTATAACGTTGCTTAGATAACGTACTGAACTTACACAGTGTCACACACAAGCTCACGTTTACGTCTGCAATAAACAAAATATAGATAATACTTATTTTATTTGAAACGTTCTGAGATACTAAGATATTTTGTACTTTCGTTAACCCATTAATTTTTTTTTTTTACTAACAAATTTTCAATGAAAATTGATATATTTTTGCATGGATAGACTTTGGTCAGATTTTGTTTTGAAACTACCTTTACCTTTGTAGGTTTCTCTGATTTCTTTTTATAACCAGGTACTAACAGGAGAGACCACGTGAAGGTTGTTAACATCTATAGTTAAAGTAGTGCTAAGGATTTGACAGGACTCGAATATAGCATGCCGTCTGGTCAGTATATGGCCGGATCCATTTCACTTAAACCACCACTCCTTTAGTGTGGAATGATTTAAGTGAATTCAAATTTAGTGGAATTATGAAGTCAGAAACGTGGAGCTACACGTCTGAACTCGATAAGGCTTGGTGGGAAAAGGGGCAGAATTAGTCTCTTTTCTTTTGTTATCTCGTACTGTAGCTAATATAATGCTCTTCTGAGTTTCATCCTCCGTATCCACAGACTGCTTTTCTGACTGCTAGGATGTATTCTGTTCTACTACTGCTATATTGATAAATAATAAATCAACAAAAGAAATCGAAAATTCAGAGCCAAAATGGTTGCTGGTAGTTTTAATTGCTTCAACTATTACAGACACAGTGACTCAAAGAAGAGAAAGGAAGAGAGATAGATAGATCAAGTCTGCTTCTATGACTATGATTACTTCTACTACAAAGAACTACTACTACTACTACTACTACTAATACTACTACTACTACTACTACTACTACCGAACGTGTTAACTAACAACGTAGCTGTTCACAAAACGCCAATAGATAAATGACTTTTAGGCCATAATACTACACAAAAATGAGGATAAAAAATGATCAAGTCAACAGCTTGTAAATGATAAACTAATTAACAATTATAGCATGTTCGGCAAGACGAGAAAGGGCAAAATAAATTATTGACATCTTAAGCAAATGCCTTTCCATTTCTACTCGTTTTCCTTCACTCTATCCTATGGCCTCGGTTTTATGAGAGGTTTAGGTGTGGGTAAGGATGCCATAGAGGCCACAACCAAGAATACATGAAATGAATAACGTTGGAAGTGTGTAGATTCTGACTCCATATAATTAAAGACAGACGAGTATTGAGGGTTGAGAACCGATTTTATTTACTACCAACAATTTGTGTTAGGAGAGGCAAAGTGTTCGTAGGATGGAATGTGATTTAACAAAGGAGATGAATGTTCGTAAAATGTTTGTAGGTATGTATGAATTGACAAGGAATGAATGTTCGTAAAATGTTTGTAGGTATGTATGAATTGAAAAGAGTGAATATTCGTAAAATGTTTGTAGGTATGTATGAATTGACAAGGAATGAATGTTCGTAAAATGTAACTTATCTTTTGGACGATGGAGAGGGTTAGGGTAGGCCGGTCATCCTGCTGTCGGTGATGCGTGTCCTGGCTTATAACTGGAAAGCTAGTGACCTTTTCATCAGCAGCAAGCAGCCCGGCGTCTTCGTCTTCTTTTTCCTCCTCTCTTCTTTGGTTTGTGTGAATTAAGCATTGTTTAGAATTGAAGGCGTTTGGCCCATAACATGAGAGCGTAGTCGGCTTCAGTTCACTGGTGCCTTATTTCTTTTTCTTCTTCATCTCTTTAGGTCGGGTGGGAGAATCCGTCCGTGCGTTCACTGACGCAGCAGGGCGAATCTCCCCTTCTCACTTTTCGGTTCCCTCAAATCCCTGATTTTATAGTGGCAAACTGGCTCCCAGTGACTGTGATATTTGAGGTGTTTATTTTAGGCGCAGAGCTTTGCCATTGGTCGATACTTATTTTGTGGTTATCTTATTTTTTCTTCCCAAGCGGAAGCGATGTGTGGAGCCGTGTGCAAACGACGATTTTTCATTTTGTCTCTCATGGTGGATGCGTTAACATCTGGTTTGCTGTTAATTCTCATCATGTTCCCACAATCCTCCCTTTTCTTCCCTTACTATAAGTAATGCACGACTAACAGTGGAAATGGGAGATACTTATAACCATTGTCTACAAATACGTCTGAAAACCAGTTTGCATGACGAAGTTACAACTGAAAAATAATCCAATGTTCATTAACCAATTAAAACTCTTCCCTTGCGATATTTAAAAATAAGTAAGGAGCCGCCCTATGGAGATAAAAAGAAACAGCTCACTGACCAAAATTTCAGTCCCAGAGTAAGCAAATGACAGAAAAGGTAAGACATGAAAGAACCGACATCATCTTGGGTTAACATAGATCCAGTGAAATGCTTAATCACGTTAGTCATTTACACAAACTCTGACATCGCAAATTTACGACTAATAGAGCATAAAAAGCAAAGAGTTTTTTTTAGACAACACTTCAAATGTATTTTAAAAAAATGGTTCCTTTTCATGTGATATTAGAATGCTGAAAAACAAAATAACAAGTTTCAAAGGACAATAATGCTCGTCCATACAATTTAGAACTAACTTAGTAATTAATATTAAAAAAAAAATACTGGTCTACATTTTGCAACTTTATAAAATGGAAAAAGCTGTAAATCACCATTATGTGGAAGTTCGGCTAAGTTTGGGAAAATCTGTAAATTATTCCAGCACGTCTGATTGAACACGACAGAGTTATTCTTTTTTCCGATCTTTCTGGATATATTTTCCATTCTACAAGCGGTCTTTTTAATTTCAGCTGGCATGTTATACAAAATGGCACCCAAAAGTTATTGTCAAGCAATATTCTTCTCAAGCGCTTCCTATCGGTGCATTCTCTTATTATCAGAAGCGATTGTTGTTGTTATCCTTTTCTCTTTTCTTTTCCTTTGAGGCTTGGTGTATTTATAATATTTTTTGTAATTGGTTATAAAGACGGATACGCCCATCTTTATAATTTAAGACTGTGAAACATTCGTTGACCATCATTCAAGCATGGATAACATCGAGTTTCCCTGCTAGTACACACACACACACACACACACACACACACACACACACACACACACACACACACACACACACACACACACACACACACAAACACACACACACACACACATTACTATATATTCCTCATGGTGCCAGTTGTATATGTGATACATTTAGTTTGTAGTAGGTTCTAATTAAGTTTTGATTATATAAGTGTGACACTCTCTTTACTTCTCGAGTTCATGTATAACTGTTTAATGTCTTCACAATAGTCATCGTGCTGTTTCAACTTTTAACTTTGTGTCAATTCTTTCTCTGTGCTGATAATAACACTCAATAAAATCCGTATAGACTCAGAAATGATCGTACGCAAAATTGTTATTTATGATGAATTTTTGGAGCATATATAAATGATTATTTCTTAAATTTATTTACTTAGTATCCATAATTATATATATATATATATATATATATATATATATATATATATATATATATATATATATATATAAATTCTCCAACGTATTGGTAAATGAACCTGAAAAAAGAAAATTTATCAACGCTTCGTCTTTATTGCAAAACATTATCAAGATGATTGATCTGAAGAAAATGCAAGAACAATATATGAAAACGCACCACAAATTATCAAACATCGTTCTTTCATGTTATTTTTTAAAAATCAGTTATCGTGAGAAAGTAAATAAATACGAAACGTTGATGAATCTATAATGTTTAATGTTGCTTTTTCCATTTTCATTTTCCGTATATATATATATATATATATATATTATTCTGAAGTGAGATAAATGATATGTATAAACAAATAAACGTGAATGAAAATGTATTATTCTTAATAACATGCACCAACGGTCAATAAAGGAAATTGATTATAGGCAGCAATGAATATCGATGTTTCAGGTGATATGTTATTTAAATCCGGCTGACTTGCTTTTATATATTAGATATTGCTTTTTACGATGTAAAATTAGAAACGTAAGCATTATTCGCTAAAGTTTTTACTAAAAGTCCATTTAAGCCATCTTCATAATAACTTTAATCTGTTTCAATTATTTCCTTTATACTCACCATCTTCTCCGCATCCCTGTAACTTAAGGTGCCCCTTCTTTCCTTTTCTCTTTTTCTTGCTCCCTGCAAAAAAATTTGGTGAATTAAAAATTGGCAGCATTTGATTTTCAATTTTCTTCTAATTGCATATTTTCATCCTCTTTTGCCTCTTCTCTGCGATCCTTTGATATTAGCCGAGTTATCATCACTCAAGGTGCTCATCATAAATCACTTATAGTTTCGAATTCGCTTTCACAATCCCAAATACCAATAAGAGTAATTACTAAAATATTTGTAGGGAGGAGTGTATTTAAATAAAATCTTCCAAACAAATTATTAGTCACCTAAAACGATGACTGATTTGCTTAGTAGTGGTCGGTGTAATTTTAACCTCTGATTCATTATTGTCACATTTTAAATTCTGTTTTTTTTTTTTATCTGAAGTCCATATGTTTTACATTTTAAGTTAATCTTTTTAATTAGAGGTCGAGCTTTTCCAATTTGAAGTTAATCTTTTTTAATTTGAAATTAATCTTTTCTTAATTTGAGTTTGAGTTTTTTTCGAATCGAAGTTGAGCTTTTTTTTTAATTTGAAGTTGAGTTTTTTCTCATTTGAAAGTGAATCTTTTCAGTTTGAAGTTCAGCTTTTTAAATTTGTAATTGAGACGTTTTAATTTAAAGATGAGCTATTTAATTATTTGAAAGTAATTGTTTCATCATAAATTGATCTTTTCTAATTTGAGATTGATCTTTTAGAATGTGAAGTTTTCGTTTTTAATTTGTCGAACTTGCTAAATTGAATTCAATCTTTTATATTTTTAGGGTCTTTCTAGTACTATGGTCACTTTTTGAACATTGAAAGGTTCAATAAAATGGAAGCAATTATCATACAGTGTGAAGTTAATGGGAATTTAGATAGACAGAGGTAACAGCTTTAATATATGCATAATACTTCGAAAGTAACTCACTGTTCATAATTTATTACTGAAATATATTTCTTACAAGAAATTAATATAAGAAAGTGTATAGAATAGTGTAGAATTTATTATAAATGTAATGAGCATGCGCGGTAGCACTCAAGAATTGTATGCCAATATCTAAGTCGGGCCTAATGAAAATGAGTTTGTCCAAGGGCTATAAAAAGCCGATACCAGTCATTTGGAAAGTAACTGCCAAGATTGCTCTGGTAACATGTCATTGTTGAGTCATTTCGTTCGAGATCATGTCAAATCGTCGTGTCGGTGTTCAGGTTCGAATCAACGTTGTTCGAGATCGTGTCATGTCAAATTGTCGGAGGTGTTCGGATTTGAATCAACAGAATTGTTCGGGATTATGTCGTGTCAAATCGTCCGAGGTTTCACGTTCGAGTCAACGGTGTTGTTCAGGATTGTGTTGTGTCGAATTGACAAAGATGTACGGATTCAAATTGATGGAGCTTTTTAGGTTCGTGTCGGGTTGTGTGGACAAAATGATTTGGGGCCATGCTGCTGTGTGTGATAACAATTTTTTCCCTATTCCATCGTGAAGCAACAATACATGCCAACATTAAACATCAATTTTTCAAGCCGTCTGGGAACTGGATCAACCAATTTCATAAGTAACTCATTATTTTTGCTGGTTGAACAGTGATAAATACATTGAAAGCCAACAACAGCTGTAAGCAATGTTTCTGACAAAGGGGGGGATTGCTGTTTTCACCCGTAAGTCTATCCATCTTACGAGGGACATTCCAAAGTAATGCCTCCTATTTTTCATTCCATCTGAATGGATCATAGCGAATTGCAAATTGTATTGTTATGATGACTGAACATTTGCATTCATGACCCGAAAGTTTCATTTCTCTGTTGCAGATAGTGACGATGTGAGACTCTAAGAAAGCAACCCCTATCATGGACGTGCGTCAGAAGTAGAGATGCTTCATCGAATTCCAAGTAAAAGTGCATTGAGAATGTTGGTAACTATGTATAAAAATAAATTCTGGTCGCTCATTTTAATGATATCACCCTCGTCTTCGTAGCTCTTCAATTTTTTTAGTTAAAAAATAGGAGGCTTTACTTTTGGAACGATCCTTATATTAAATCTTTTCCTTGAGCGTTATATTTTTCTTAATAAATAATAATATTATTAAAAAAAAATGCCCAAATAAACAAACAAAAAAGTTACTTGTTAAATCAATTAATGCAGCTCCCAGACAGCTTAAAAAAACTGGTTGCGAATGCTGGAGCCCATATTTAATTCTAAATAAAATCCGATGCTATGCACTCTCCTATCATATTCATTAAATGAAAACATAAGCAAGAAATAAATTTTAAAAATTCTTGTTTATTAGTTGATAACATAATTATGAACCACCAACGTCATTTCACTTTGTCATAAATGTTTGTTCGAGACCGAAATGCTGCGTGTGATAGCATTTTTCCCCCCTTTCTTCCCTCGTTATTTATGTAATTTCAAAAGAGTGAAAAGAACATCTCGATATGTTGTGGCCCAGGTCAGTGAAGAAGAAATCCTTGTAAACAGAGGAGTTGTTATCATGAAGCCAAATCGAGAAACAATGTTAAGAATTCGAAAGCAACAAGTTTCTTGTGAAGGAATCGCGTAGATGTTGACCTTTGCAGGCGCTCATGTGTTCAGAAAGCTTTATACTCGTAAACCGTAATAGTTACAGAAACCATAAGAAATACTCACCCAGAACGGCTGAATAAATTCCTGTATTCCCTTGTTCTGCAGCATATCGCGATTGTTATTCTGATTTTAAAGATTTTACATCATATAGAAGACATTAAAGAGGTTAAAGTAGAAATAATTTCGATGTACCAACAGATATTCTCTTATAAGAAATGACTCGGTGAATTTGGGGTTGGTGAGAGTAAATAAGTAGGTAAATGAAATTGCAACTTTATTTTTTGGAATGTTTTCTGAGGAGAGTCCGGTAAGCCAGAATAAATGTAGGGAATATGAAAAAAAAAAAAAAAAAAAAAAAAAGAGAGATGAATTCGTAATTTCTGGAAACACGCATGAAGGCTTAAGATATTTTGAATGAGAATCAAATTATAATGCGAAGGATTTGATTCAAAATCTATATAATAGTCAAATTTGTAGGGGAGGGGATGGACTTTATTTTATTATAGAGATAACTTACAAGTACTTACTAGTAATAGAGAGTCTAATCACCCTGTTTATGTTTATGTTTATTTTTAATAAATACTTAAAAGAAGTACGTTTTTAAAATGCACTTTTTTTGTGTGTGTAGGAAGAACACTACGAGCCACCAAGCAAGCCATTCTTGAGCGCAACGTCTTATAAGCAGGAATTTGGTGCCAAAAAGGGGCTTCCAGCTGTACCAGTCCCTCTGCCAAAGAATGATGCTATTCTGAAACTCACTGGTAAATTTGAAGACAACACTACTGCAAAGGAACATTACAAGAAATGGCCGGCACATTTGACTGATCGAGCAACTCCATTTGGGGAATTGCCAAGTTGTGCAGGTAAAAAAAAACAAAAAAACAAAAACAAAAAAAAAACAAACAAACGCGTATATGTTCTAGCTTTCCTAGTACCAGCATTATTGTCTTTTTTCCTTTTTTATTTTTTTGCTTCTTTTTCATTTTATTAATCAAAAACAGCATTATCCATTGAAACATAAGTGGCTATTATACAGGCCAGATTAATAGAGGGCATCCTGGATGGGGAGTTGGGCAGAAAGCTGCTTGTATGTATTACATTTAAGTTTCTCCATGTTGGTTCGGTCGGAGGAAACGGGGAGCAGGGAGGAAATTACAAAAGCAAGCGGTTTTGAAGAAAAAAGCTATTAGTTAAGATAATCTTCTGGCAACTGGGGACTTCTACAGTAAAGGGGTGAGATTTTGCGGCTAGTTGGGTGAGTCGTAGGTATTTAGGTTGAAGGGACGTACAAATGCAGTAATTTTCACCGATCACACTCTGATGAAGTACTTGCAAAACAAGCACAGAGGTGCAAACTGCAACAGAGACTAGACCTTAGAAGACAGTGCGAGTCTTATTTGGTTAATAATCTTCTTTAGCATTTTGTCCAAGAGAGAAATGTTAGTTATTAGTGCAATAGCTCAGATGTGGCAACAATATTGATGCACGGTCGAATGATGGCTTTATAAAGGTATAGGCAGGTGTAAGACGTTTTCTAGCCTGATAAAGGGAACCTACCTTCTTTGTAGCAGATTTGGCAGCATCTTCTTTGTACTTATTCCATTTTATGTTAATTGAGAATGTCTTATCGTTAGCATAAGAAATATGCGTTGTTGGCTCAGGAATTATAGAGTGATTTCCCTTGGGTCGGATACAAGTCGCCTTCCTTCAATTATAATAGGTAGCAGAGAACACGCTCTCCTATTTTCAAAAATCAAAAATATATCTAATTTCACCCATATCTGAATTTAGAAACTGGATATCTTCCTATTTCCTAATTAGATTTCAAAGCCATTGAGCGTGGTCTCCAACTGGCTCTCTATCTTTGCATGACTTTCACAACTCTAATACTGTGTGCATTAGATGTTTTTCATGGTTGTAGCCCTGAAGAGTCTCTTCTAGTTGCAGTCACTGAGATTCCAAGACACGCCTACATACACGTAAGATAGATTGTCCATGCACATTTCTTCCTATCTGTTGACCAAGGAAACGAATGTATTTCGATTGTTGGGACATTTTTAATGTATACTTTCACTTGGTGATTCTGTCACTGATCTTTATACCTTTATGCATCTTTAGTTTGTCTTATTGCGACGCCATATTTGAATGGTACAGTAGCGTTCGTTTAGCATGTGAATACCTTTAATCCGGAATATACGAATGATTAGAAGTCAGCCAATCAGATTGAGCAACATTTGTTTGGGGGAGGCTTTATTATTTTTGAATCGGAAAAGGGAAAGATTATGTTATGTCTAGGAGTTCATGATCCAGTTACGAGGGATAAAACCCCATATCTGTTGCAAGTGCAGAATTCTTCCCGGTGATGACTGGGAGCGGTAGGAGGACTTTATATTTAGAGGGAAAAATAGGAATTACTTCATCTAAAGATGGTTTTGATTGTGATGATGTTGCTTCTAGAATGAAACATAGGATTTTATTATAACGACTAAATGTGTCTAAAATGGCGTTCTAAAGTTACATAATATAGGGGCTAATAGTCTAGACATAATAAATTTGTATGTGGCATCTGTTGTTGCAAACCTAAGACGGTACTTTGGTCCAGAAGGGAATTTCTGCAATCCAAATATTATATATGGAGATAAATAGCAATATTTATTAAAAAATAATTTCACATTTGTTTAGTCTTTCTAACTGTTAAAGCTTAATTTACTATCGAGTATTTCAAATAGTGAATTACTTTTTATTACATATGCGTTTGACAGACCTCACAAAGTTGTAATTGGATAAACAAATATAATTTTGAATTAACTCCAAACATGCCAAGGTACCACCACCACTGCATATAAAAGGAAGAAAAACAAAAAAACAACAAGAAAAGAAAAGCAAAACAACAAAAGAACTGTTTTATTATTAAAAAATTTGAAAGAAAAAAATTCAATTTTATTTTTGATAATTAGCAATATTTATTAAAAAGCAATTAGTCTTTTTAACCGTTAAAGCTTAATTTATTATCGAGTGTTTCAAACAGTAAATTGCTTTTTAAAAATGTTTTTATTCTTAGTGACTACGTTTTATGCCGAATATCAAATTTTAAATAAATAAATACATGAGATACTTTTTACATTGTTTTGGCTTCTAACCATTTTTCAAATTTCAAATATCACAAGTTTCCAGACAGGGAAATTATTTTTCTTCTAATATTGTACAGAGTTATTGCAAAATAGAAAAGTTCCTGATAATGCAATCCGAAATTTTAAATCCCACATCCAAAATCACATATAATATTTTGTGTTATAAAAGACTCGCTAAATAAAAAAGAAAAACAAAATCCTTCTATACACAACAATATATGTGACCAACATCATTAGGTGTAGTTTGCCGGAAGTTTAAACAGTGAAAAAGGGAATAGAAAGAAGAGTGACAAAGTTGATTAGCTACTGAAAGTCTTCTTGGAGCAATATATCTTCAAGTGAACATAGTTTTGCTAGGCATCTAGGAAATGAAGACAGGGGAGAAGGTGTCTTTTTTCATTGGTGCCTGGAAGTTCTTTTAAAGGTTCGGTCGAAATTAATACACACTAAGAATCCAAAATGGCTGAATAAAAAAGAGGCTGTTTTTTTTGTTTTTTTTTCGATAGAGAGAGTCAGCTTTCTTTTGGGCACCACATCATTCGCGTATGTTTTGGACTGCTATCGTTTATTGTTAGTAAAAAAAAAAAGAAAAAAATAAGTACTGCTGTTGCTAATATTTAGAGTAAATGTCTTTGTTGTGAGTAAAGAGACGAAAATAATCTGGCATGAGTTTGTATTTGTTCAAACTAAATAATTTACGTTACTCAAACGAAAATTAATTATCTAAATATAGCTTTCATGTTGTGGTCTATCTCTTCCTCTATATAGTCTTTTTGTAACATTACACACGTAGACCCAACATGTTGTAGCAGAGTGCACCTCAAGGAACATAACGCAAGTAATAACTCGACTCATTTTTTTTATTGCAACAATGGCATTTATATCCGGGTACTTTCCTGAATAAACCGTGATCGGTTTTTCTCTGACATCCATCTTCTCGAACATACTCTCGAACGTGATCTTCAACGTTCTGATCCTGATCATCAGTTTGTGCACATATTCTTTTTCTTTGCACGCAGTTCAACATTTGCATACATGTGTTTGCACTCTGTTACATTTTGATTTTGTGCTAATCATATTTTTATTACCTGTATTTAGTCTATTGTATTGTGTTAGTTGAAATTAGAAGGCTCAAAATTTCCAGGATACTGGCCGGATCCTCAAAGGAACCATCTGGATATCACATTTTTCTTCTGATCATCACGTCCTTTATATTTGTTTTGTGTCATTTTGTTTTCATCATTTTCTCGGTTTATGTAGTTCTATCACAGAGATTGTCTTTTAGCTAAATGTTTTATTATTTGAAAATCTATGTGATTATTTATACCGGATATGAGAATGGCCTCAATGAAATATCGTAATCTAGTGGCGAATACATGTTTTATTATTGCAGATTTTTGTATATTAAATTTGTGATTTAAAGTTATTGTGTGAGTGTCACCGAGTTTTATGGCTCTATTTTTCACATAAATTCGTTTTTAAAGAGGTCGCTGAGTATCACCAATGTATACCTTATTGCAGTTATTACTCAGGACTTTGTAAATAACGTGTGTGGTTGGACTGACGATAGTATTTTTTATGTTTGCTGAATATATTTTTTATTGCCTTAAACATTTCTTTTTCTTTGCCCTTTTCTCTCTTAAACTTTCTTTCTACTCCTTTGTTATGAGCACCTTTCCACCACTCTTCATTTCACAAATTTTTATCAAATATGGAATAACTTGAGTAAGGGGTGATATCTCGAAATATTGTGGTATTCCATCAACCACCATAACATTCTTCTTTACTTAATTTCCCCTACATTAGTGTGCAGCTGCTTTCTCTACATAAACGATCACCACTAAAACACTGCCACCATCCAATCATATTCAATCACATATCCAGTATTCCACCTACCATCAAACTAATTCCCTCTCATTCTAACATTATCCTATCCATGTTGGTCTTTCTTTACTCCCACCACTACTTCCAACTTTATATATATAAAGTGGAAATTGTTTGGTGACCTTGAGGTAATTATATTCTAATTCTGCATAATTGCATAGAATTTAGGATGAAAACGTTTTAGCACAGAAATATATATATATATATATATATATATATATATATATATATATATATATATAACTACTTCATTTATTCACATAAATTTAATATACGAAAGTATAGATTTATGCGTAAACTTTAAGTATTTACTTCAAAAGTGCTCAATACGTAGGTAGAGATAGTTAGTAATTTATAAAATATATATGGCGATTAAGCTACACTGAATATTCTGCGTTTCATCCAACTATAGGATTCGTCAGGCTTATGCGCGCATAACTAATTAATAGGTACGGGCAAAAATGGGCGGACAAAAATGGGGGTTCCTAGTTTTGAAAGCCGATTTATCACAATTTTTTGTAGGTTTCCGACTACTTTTTGATTGTATTTGAAAGATTAGAGACTAAAGTTAATTTCCAAAAGGAAAAAATTATTCTTACACGTCAAAAAAAAAAAAAAAGTTATGAAAATGTTTTCACGGCGAGCTACCCAATTCAGCTAAATTTTGAAGTTAAATAAATTCATTGTAAACAATCCTTTAAAAGATAAATATTAATTTTCTGGGTCTATTTCAAAGATGATTAGTAAAGTAAAGTCCTAAGATATTGAATTATATTTAAAAAAAAAAAAACAACTTGTTTGTACAAAACATAAATTAATTAGCCCAAAAACCGAGTGATTCTGGCGTTCGCAAAACACAACAAACTAAAATTTTGTAAACACCAAAATTATGAAAGCCCAAAATTTCAGACATTCGGAAAACTGAAAATGACGTAATGTAATTAAAAGGGAGGAAGTTCATTTTTTTCCCAGTCGCGCATCCGTAGATTCCTTTTCTGAACGTTTGTATTAATTTTTGCATTTTTTAATTTAATTATTTTTCTATGTTCCTGTTTTTAAATTAATTTTTTTTAATTATTGTTCAATATTATATAAAAAATATGTTACGCCGAAAGTTTCATATTCTTGCGAGCAAGGAAATTATTAAAATCTTGCATATAAAAATTATGCGAAACCCGTAATTTTAAAAAAAAAGTAGAAATATTTTTTTCAATTATAATTTTTTTGCGTGAAAATATTAAATAAGCAATGCTTAATTCAATAGTAATATCGGTAGTTCGAGAAATTCATTTCTCTTCGAGTTATATAGAATTCATTAATACGGATTTAGGCTTTTTTTTTGTAATGTTCCTATAAAAATTGTTTTATTTTATTTTAATTGTTACAAATTACGATGCTTTATTTATATAAAAAAGTAAAAATAAAGTCTTGTGTTTTTTTTTATTTACTACTGAAAACCATAACTTTAGTAAAGGTATTTTTTGTTTAAACAAAATAATACATTTCCACTAAGATTTAAATAAAAAATAATTAGTTCATTATATTCCGCGATCATTATTTGATAAATACTGAAAATTTCATTAAAATTGGTTAATTTCCTGATTTTTGGTGATTTTTTAAGTAAAGGCAGGGGTCAAAATGTTTATAAATTTTGAGCATCGGCATTCATTTTGCCCGTACCTACTAATTAATTAACACTCGTTTTTCAAAGAAATTTGCAAATTAGTTAACTTTTATGTAAACGCTCGCATATACATGACTGAGTATATTTAAAAGTTCGTTTTAATAATTTTTAAGTAGAAAAAGCAGGCTTTTAATATCAATGTCAGAGCGAAGCAAAAACGCATATATATATATATATATATATATATATATATATATATATATATATATATATATATATATATATAAGGAGTTGTTTTAGACGATTATGACAATGCAGTTTTGAAGAAAAACACCGTTGGGTATGGGGCAATAATAACAATATTGATCGATTTCAATACTTATTTACGAGCATAATATATCGGATTAGAATGGTATCATGACGTAATGTATTTTGAATTTTCAAAGTTTACCTCATCTTCCGAAATATGTACAACCACTCGGTGGAGGCAGGTGTGTTATAAAAATTCTTGAAATTTTTCAATATTGTCATTATTCTTTTTACCAGGTTTCCTACCCGACAGTGTTTTTCTACAAAACTGCATTCTCATAACCTTCTAATCCAATTCCTTATACACTAAGCACAATGCTTCAAACAAACTACAACATCCTTTTCATATAAAGAATTCAAACCAAGACTAATGTGCAATGTTCTAGTCATAATTCAATGACGTTACCATGTGGGAACATGCCTTCATCTCATAAACGGCTTATAATATAAGCATGATCTATTCAGCATTTCTATACACAAATATTAAAATGTCAAAACATCTTCTAATAAAACACGATTTAATCGTGTCAGGTAAAAGGTTATGGGGTCAATAAACGGTTAATGATTCCTTGAAGAGATAGACCATTAGAAAAGTTTTTTTTTTTTTTTTCGTTTTTTGAGAATAAATACCTTTAATAAGCTTTTATTTTATTTCTTTAAGTTTTTTTTACACAATTTTGATTTTTTTCCAGATTCCATAATTTTCCCCAATAAGCAACCTTTTCCAGAATCAACCACCAAATTCTCTTACCCACCCAAGTCTGCACCCCGTGTTTACCCAGTTAAAATGTCAGACCCATATATCCAGCCGGAAGGTAAATCTTTTGTTTGTTTTATTTTCTCATATACAAAATACCATGTTTAAGTTATACTAATGTGGAAATCAGTAGTGCTTGCTACACTACAGGAAATCGGGAAGCTATTATAACTTAATAAAATAATAACTTTAATAGCAGAACCTGTGGAAATCCATAGCAGACTCTTTCATATGTAATATATTGATGTTGGCATTTTGTGGATGTTCAGCGTAAATGGAGACGCCTTGATATTATTGTAGCTCTTTTGTAAAAACTGCAAAACTATTTATCTAAGCTAGCACGAACGCCGTAGAGACGCTCGACGTAGCCCAGTCGTAAAATACGCTTAAATATGATATTGTAATGTATGCAGATTTCGCATATATTATCTATATGTAGAGTCAATTTTCTATCGATTTTTATATATTATAAAGTTGTGATTTCAAAAATAAAAAAAAATATATATCCATATGATTTGGGTACATCAGCTTGAATCGAAACCAAAATTATGAGGAATATATATATATATATATATATATATATATATATATATATATATATATATATATATATATATATATACTAGCTGTACTCTGCCACGCGTTGCTGTGGCTCAATTTGGTGTAATGGAAAAATTTAATAAAAAGAGAAAATGCATGTTTCTTATATTCTTAGTACAGCAATCCACTCAAAAAGTGAAAAAAAGACGAAAATGAAAAAAAAAAAAAATTAAAATAAAAAAAACAACTTTAAACTAACAATTTACAGTAAAAAAAAGCAAAAACAAAATATTAATCGACCGACGTATACAAATCGGACCTTATCGCCCCGGCTACAATGTTGAATGCGCCGTCCATGTTTTTTTTTTCAAGTTAAATCCAACTTTTACGATATCTTTTTTAAAATAATTTCACGATATCTTTTTTTATATAATAAATTGTTAGTTGAAAGCACAGAATAGTTACAAAACACCCTCCCCTCTCCATGGTAAGAATGGCTCAGCCCCCTCCCCCCAAAAAAACAAACGGTATTATTTCAGCATGTTACCAAAATGCATATGTACCGTAAATTTTCTTCGAAAACAACCTGTACTTTCACCTTACAATAAAAAAAAAAACAGTTAATATTTTCTTATATAGAAACAACTGTTTCCACTCAAAACACTGGCGAGCAATTTTTTATTTATTTATTTTTTTGCCTAGTATAACAATAGACTATATTTTTCAGTACGGTAACATAGGTGCTTAAGTACAACAAAAAAAAATCAACCGGAAAAGCGCAAAATTGTACCCCCCCCAAAAAAAAACTATAACGAAATGCATGTTATCAAAAGTTCTTAAATAAAAAAATAACAATATGGCAAAGTCCACGTTCAACATTATGTGGCATTTGGGGTTCGACTCGTGTACGTCAGGCCATTAATCTTCTTTTGAAAAAAAAAAAAAAGACAATCACGAAGCGATAAATTTCGTGTCTTTGGCATTTGAAATTCAGCCAATCGGAGCTTTTCTTATGCTAGTGTTTACTGCTGTACAAAGTGTACGTCTTTTGCCGGTGAAAAACGATTTCACATGATTTCGAAAATAATATTTTTTAAATATTTTAATATTTTTATGTTTTAAGTATATAAAAACACGCTTGAATTAACTAAAAATGTTGTCGCAAAATGTTAAGACAAACAGGCCTGTAGTTTTAGTGATGTCACGCGACGGTGGGCAGTGATGTGATTCTTCCCCAAATAAAAAAAATGGCCAGATTGTAACAAATAAAATCACCTAATTTATTGAATAAAAATTAAGTATAATGTTATAATTAAAAAGAAATATATAAAAACACGCATGAGTAAACTGAAAATACTATACCAAAATGTCGAAGCAATCGGTCGGTGGCTTTTTAGTTGTTCAAAAAGTAACAACCCAGACGTTTCATTTATATATATACACACACACACACACACACATATATATATATAATTATTTTTTTACTATAATAATTAAATACCTACAGACACTAGTGTTTCATCCTTTCGGGATTCTTCAGTGCAGGGTGTCACGATTACTACCAGTCGAACGATTCGAACCCCGCGACACGAGACATCTCTGGCTCGATTAGCGGAGGCCGTATCCATTCGGCTACCATTAATCATGTGAAATAGCGTTGAATTTTAAACATTTTAATTTAAATGTTCATTACGTCAGACAGACAGTGATCAAATCGTTATACGATGATCTACGCATAAGAGCTAAGTTGACCGACTTTTTAATTCAACAGAAAGTGCTCAACGATAAGAAACGTATTTCTTAAAGGGGCTGTCATATATATGTCATATATATATAACTTGAGCTCCTTCAGCTATAATCGAAACTTAAACCAAAACGTATGAATAATTCTTGGCAAAATCATTTATTACAAGAAATGGAAGTACATAACAATGAAACGACCCGGATGTAAGTGTGACACAGGAAATAACACACGCTATCGTATTAATATATAGATTAGGCTTAATCCTTACTCTAACCCTACACCCGCCACCAAAAAGTCATTTTTTTAGCATAGCCATGTAAAGACTTCAAACTTTATATTAGTTTAACTTACAGTTTGACAGGCATAAACAAGTGAGGAATGTTAAATATTTAAAATAAATATTTAAGTATTTATCCATTACTAATGAGATTTGGTATATATCTGTTTGGTGGCCAAAGCTATATTATTAATGCTATTAATGCACTATCGTACTATCTTTTAATCCTCAATTCCATTTACTATTTCAGGCTAATGTACTATTCTTCAATGCTCAATTCAAGGTTATAGTGTAGTATCTGTTCGGTTGTCACTATACCACTCTCCTATGCATTACCGCTTCATTTAGAGGGTAGTGCAGTATATCTTCGTTCTTTATGATAGCATTCTTCCCAGACATTACATCTCTCTGTTATTAAGGAGGAGGGGTGACGCAAATAAAACAAAGTGCATGTATACCCCTCACCACTTGGGTAATCAAAAAAAAAAAAAAAAAAAAAAAAAAAAAAAAATATATATATATATATATATATATATATATATATATATATTCTAGCGGGGGGTACCAGGCGTTGGCCGGGTGTGGAGAGGCGGGTGGGGGGAATCAAAACAACAGTTCAGCCCGGGTAGAAAGAAGTGTTAAAAAGTGATAGTAGTGGGGAGGGAGGATTAAAATAACAGTAGGAAGCTGGGGGAGGGGGCAGAGGTGTCAAGTTGTGTTTGTACTGTAATTGCTTGAAGTATTACAGTCTGTGAAATTTTGATTAATGAAATTAATTATTTTTATATCAAACACTTAGTTTAAAGCAAACTTAGTTAAAAAAAGTTTTATTATTTTAAGTGACTTGAGTGAAATTCAAATGCATTTACGGTTTTGTTTTTTCTATTAGCAATTATAAAGTTTAATTAAAGTACCGTAATATTCCAGTTTAATATTGCAAAAATAATAGATATCTTTAAAATATACACACACGCGTAAATTTTAAAATCTTATAAATAAACTTCTTTCCAGTGAATAAAAAAAAAACATTAAGAAATTTGAAGAAGTTTGAACCTAGAGACCACGTCATGTGCAAAAAAACAAAAAACAAAAAAACAAAAGAAACATGTAAGTTTTCAAGTCTTATAAATTTAAAGTTAATGAAAAAAATAAGAAATTTACGTGCATAGTTTGAACCTATAGGCTACGTCATGCAAAAATAATAAAAAAAGAAAAACAACAACAAAAAAAAAACACGCTATCAACTTACCCACAGTAGAATTTTCATGGCCCGTTGTTCTATCATTGTTGCTTAGTGACGACATGGAAAAAATGACTTCATCAATGATAGATAAATTAAAATAACGGTTTCGATTATCGATTATCGGTAATTATCGGGGGTATTCTGAGACAAAACTTAACAAAGCTCATTCCCAAACTCATACACTAAAGATTTGTAAATTTTAAAGAAAATCTGTTCAACTGTTTTGGAGTCTATATGGAACGAACTCACCCACACAGATAAAATTGCATATATATATATATATATATATATATATATATATATATATATATATATATATATATATATATATATATAATTTCATGTATATACATAAAATTGTTATATATTTATTTTCAGTATTTACTTCAATAGTGTTTAATAAATAAGCAGCGCTAGGTAGTAAGTTTTGAAAATATATATTGCAATTAAGCTACACAGAATTTTTCACATTTTATTCTTGAGAGGATACTTCAGGTTATTGCAGGGAATTGATTTTACTGCATGTTTTTATATATTCACATGGTACTGAGTTTGCTAGTTAACTAATCTGATTTTTGTTATTCATGCACCCATTTATCACAGCCAATGGTCGCGTGTTTATCAGGCAGAGGTTTACTTTACATTGTTTGTTTTTTTTTGTGTGTTAGGATTATCTAGTTTTAATGTTGATGATGTCATCCGTTTCTTACTATTTACCTGCCTACCCACAAGGGCAGACAAGTAAATAGTAAGGAGTAAACGCAAGTTTGGTTTTAAATGTGGGGAAAATTCATCTCTCCGAATGAGGCACTCTAGATTGGAAAAAAAAAATTAAAATTATCTCAGTCTAGAGGGATTTCTCTTCACTGACTGAGGGCAGAAAAGATTAAGTGTAGTATCAGAATAGATACTATTTGGCTCCAAGCCATCGTCATCACTTATGATGCCATAAAGGATCATTTCCTGGTAGTATTCAACGTTTCAGTGGCTGACATCATTCCTTTGTGATATTATCCTTCTGTGACGCAATCAGTTTATTACACCATTCTGTGTGCATGGAAACAAACAAACAACAAACAAACATGACCCCTATCATGTTTATCCTTGGCCCCCAAAAAGCAAGAGATTAGACCAATGATCTGGTCCTTTTGATTGCAGTGTGCTGCTGGTTTTGCGCAGTTCCAGGAGGTTCAACCTCCCAGGCTTTGCCTTCTGTCTTTGAGAAGGGGATAGTCGCCTGAGGCGCCCTTACTGGGGAATACCGACGGGACTACCCATGAACTTTTTGATGGTCAGTGCCCCTTCTCAATCCCAGTTTATGACTCTGGTGTCACAGTTCTTGCAGTGGGAGAGAACTAAATCTACTCCCCCTCCCCATAGTGTTAGTAGTATATAGATTATTTGGTAGCCATTAGGCGTATTTGTAGTCTGGACCGTCATATCTGCATCATGAAGTGAAACCGAATTTAGTTTGTCTAACCAGATCGCTGCATTCTTAACCATAGCAATATAAATTATGAGGTAAAGCCGAATTTCGGATCTCAATTAATATTCTTGATAGCCACACCAGACTTAGAGATCATACTGGGAATTCACAGAGAACAGAAAAGATGAAGTGTAATATCAGAACAGATACTACACTTTGCTCCTAGTTAAAACTAAAAGGCGTGTTTCTGTCCTCCTAATCCAAGACAATCCAGTGTTTACTAATTCCAAAGATTTAAAAAAAATGGTATTAATTTTGTCCGAATTATCTCCCTTGATGAGTTTTTTCATTTTTAGTCTACTTAAATTTTTACTTCTTTTTTATTTTTTTTACACAGGCATCATCACATTATCAAGGCCAAGAGGCCACTCAAGGGTAAGGATTAAAGAGTGTACAGTAGAAATTGGAAAATATAGTAATCATTAGTAATGAAAATTTGTTAACTTATATGGAACGGCTCATCAAGAACTTATTTACGTTAGACTTGAACACAACCATATTGTACTCAGCCGGAAAACAGGAAAACGCAAGACAATTCCACAGGCGTGCAGTTCTAAGAAAGAAGTTTTGTTCATGGAATCTATGTTTAGGTTTAGGCACAGATAAAGAGTGGGGGGAATTATTGATAGTGTTCTCAGCTAGACGAGTGTTTCTTGTGAAAGTTTGGTGAGGGGGGACCATAGACTGAAGCTCAGTCAAACACTTTCCATGAAAATAACGATACATCAGAGACAAGCTCGCAACATCTCTTCTGTGAGATAGAGGTTGCAGGGAAGAGAAAAGGACATCTCCTACGAGGCTACGAAGTCTATTTTGAACTCTATCAAGGCAGGACAAGTTCTTTCTAGCAGCTCCTACCCAGATGTGGCAACAGTATTCCATCCTTGGACGTACCTGGCTCTTATATAGATAGAGAATTGCATCAGCAGTGAGATATCTACTAGATCGATAGAAAGATCCCACCATTTTTCCAGTGGCCCTGGCAACAGATTTGATGTACGTGTTCCATTTAAGATCAGGAGTAATTGTCAAGCCCAGAAGCTTGTCAAAACTTGAGGCCTCCTAAAGACGAGGGCAATTCATTTCAATTGATGCCAGATGTGGATCAGAATATTGATGATGTAAAGAGAGAAGCTTGGTTTTAGATGCATTAAAAGTAACCAGCCACTCCTTACCCCATTGTACTACGTATTCAAGATCAGAGGAGAGAGAATTGGAGAGAACTTGGTCGTTTACTGTCTTAGATGTGCTACCATAAATGGTAGTGTCGTCAGCATAAATGTCTACAAATGATGTAAGGATGTGATTTGGAAGATCATTACTGTAGATCAGGAAAAGAGTTGGGCCCAGGATGGACCCCTGAGGGACTCCAGCATTAATACAGTGAGCTTCTGATTTTTGCCCATCAACTACTACTCTTATGAACCTATCAGAGAGAAATAATTTAATAATTGAGAAGACATTTCCAGCTATACTATAGCTAGAGATCTTGTGAAGTAAACCTTTATGCCATACCTTATCAAAGGCCTTAGATATGTCAAGAGCAATTGCCCTAGAAAGGTTGCCTCCGTCGAGAGATTTGCTAATCCTATGAGATATAACTGCAAGCACATCTGCTGTAGATCTAGCAGAACGGAAATCATATTGAGTGTCACTAAGAAGGTTATTTTTGTTGAGATGGTTGATTACTTCTCTATTTAACACAGATTCCAACAACTTACTCATGACGCACAGGACACTTATTGGCCTGTACTGAGAGGAGGATGAACGATCACCTGAATTCTTAAATACAGGGCAAACTGATGAGATTTTCCAGGGTAATGGGAAGCAATTCTCCTTAAGACAACGTTTAAACAGTTTTGTAAGTATGGGCATTAGTTCAGGTTGAAGTGTTTTGAGTACTATATTTGGAATACCGTCAGGACCAGTTGCTTTACTGGAATCAATGTTTTTGATTAGCTTGGCAACATCACGTACAGATATATGTATATCAAATAGCGTGTTTTTTGATACAGGAGGAAATATTGGGGGTTGGCGCCCTTGGTCGCAAAGGGTAGAATTAGCTGCAAAGTTCTTGACAAAGAGTTTGGCTTTGTCTGATGCTGACGAGATTACCTCAAGTCCATTGATGATAGTTGGGATAGAGTACACGCTTCTGTTCAGGATTCTGTTTGCTATTTGTCAAAACTGGTGGGAACCAAGCCGCTGCTCAGCTACTTTGGACTGGATGGATTGAGCATATAACTCTCTTGCGTTCTTTATTACGTTCTTACAATGGTTGCTGGCATTCCTGAAAGCGGCTTTAGTTTCCATATATCTATTATGTTGGAAGCAGTGGAAAAAGTGATTTCTGTGTGCAATGGCAACAGCACATTCTGGAGAAAACCATGGCTGGCTGTTAGGTTTTTGCTGGAACTTTTTCGAGGGTATGAAACGGTCTATATCTACAATTAACCATTCCGTCAGGTCTGATACTATAGACGACACATCCTTTTTAAACATGGAATGCAGAGGTAGATCCGATATAAATGTACGGAAGCTATCTCAGTCAGCCTTAGTGTATCGATATAGTGTACGATGGAGAGGTATGTCTGAGGACTTATTACATTTCACTTTTATCTTAATTGATACAACTGAGTGGTCGGAAGATCCAAGAGGAGACAGAACAGAAACTGAACATAGTTCAGGGCAAGTTGTGAGAAAAAGAGCTAGTAGACTCGCATACTGGCCGTCATTGTCGGGTACACGGATGGGTTTGTGAACAATCTGAGTGAGGTCATAAGCAATGGAGAAATCATGACAGAACCTTCTCTCATCATCGGTCTTGTTTGAGTGGGTCAACCATTTGACGTTGTGAACATTGAAGTCTCCACATACGTGAATGTTAGCTGAAGGATAAGCAGATAGGACTTGGTCAATTTTCTCAGATATGCTTTTAAAGATAGTAACTTCGCTGTTGTGGAGGCGATAGAGAGTAAATATAAATGTAGTAGTGTCAGCTAATGCAACCCGGAAGCACATATAAGGTAAGTTAGGATCTTCTCTGGAGATGTCCCTACCACATAGAAAGCCATCTTTAATATAGGCACATATTCCATGCCTATGGCGATCTTGGGGGTCAGATTTAGAAGTTAAGTTAGAGTAACCTTTAATTACGAATTCTTCTAGGGAAATAGCCTGTTCAATGCCAGTTTCGCTTAAAAATAAAAGGTCTGGTTTAGTCTCCTGTAATTGGGTTTCAACCTCTGGAAGGTTAGAACGTAAACCCCTGATGTTGGAGAAGGAGGCATGGTAGTAGGGGTCACTGATGGAAGTTGGAGAACTGGGTTTAATCGTGTATTTTTTCTTGAAACTTGTCATGATGGAATTTTGGAATTTGTGGACTAGGTCGTCAGATTTACTTAGAGCAGGACAGAGAGGGAAAACTAAGAGAGAAAAAGAAACAAAGAATTTTTTTTTTTTTGTAGAACATGATAAGGTAAAGCCGTAACAATTACCCACTAATATGGCATCGAGAGGCCCCACCAGAAGCTACTGCATAGTCCAGAATCCATTCACCAAATGGCAATACAGCAGCCCCAGTACTTTGCACCTGCTGATAGGACAGCCTCCTTAGTGGTTAATCCAAGGTTCGGGTCCCTGACCATCAGGCGCATAACGTCAGCCCAGATAAAACATTTACCTCCAGCACCCTTACTAGTGACGTGGCTACAAGGATAGACATAGAAACAGAAAATTTCCGCCATCTCTGCCAACTGTTCGCGCAAAATACTGGCAACCTAGAAAACAGCTTTTTCTTCTCCCTTTGTCAGAAAAATCACTCATTAAAAATTGAGGACTGAGGGATAAATAAGGAGAAGCAAGAGTAACGGGAGCTGCCGATAACGCATCCACAATGCGTTTTCTACTCTTCATTAAAAAAAAAAAATAATAATAATGAAAAATAAAAAACTATTAAGTATTATACTTAATAAAAGGCTAACGGACGTGTTTAAAGGAAATTATGGTGATAGATTGCCCTCTCACGAACTAAAAATGAATACAATTACCTAATCTATTTTTGCAATAAACTTGGTAGATAAATAAGCATTTATGGACGAGAAAAAAGATAGCATTTAATAAAACAGAAATGCATAAATTAAATACTGAAATAAAATGTAGTTATTAATATTTGAATCTAAAAATAAAAAGTACGATTAATATAGAAGTCACTTATCTCGAAAAACACTTCTGTCTCCAAAATGCAAACTTTAGAAAAGAATTTAAGTTTTAATAATAACAGCGTTCAAAAGACTTCTTTTTTTTTTTTTTAAATTAACCGTTAAAAGAAAAGCGTGATCTTATTCTGGACTTTTGCTAGAAATTTATTTTTTAAATTTAAAACGTATGGCTCAATTAAAACAAAATATATTAAAAAAATAAATTTATATAGCAGTTTTGATATGTTTGTCAAAATAATTTTTTAAAAAACCCGTTCTGATGGGTGTTTATTTATATCATTTAAAAAATATTCTTTTTATTAACATTAACATTATGTAGCCTGGCACATTCCTTTGGGAATAAAATAAAAATGCTTCTGTATAGCTTATTTGCCATAAGTATATTTTTATACTATTATATAGCTCTACTAATTTACTGAACACTGCGGAAAGATCGTTCTAACAGAAAAAACAAAAACAAAAAACTACCCCTCTCTCCTAAAAAGGAACAACATCTGACACAAAGCTTGAAAATCTTATAATTTTGCATCAGAATTTTTTTTTGGAGGGATGGGATTTTCATATTTTTAACATAGTGTTTTTTTGGGGTTTTTTTTCATCTTTCTTGTTCACCTCTTTTCCTTTCATTTTATTTTAGAATAGTGTGCCTCTTTTTTATTAATAAATGATCGTCTTTGAAGAGCTGTCCATAAATCTAAAAGCAATATTTTCCTTAAGGATTGTGAAACGTGTGTAAGGCACAAAGGAAAAATATACAGGCATTTATCAGAATAAAAATAAGAATAAAACGATCTAAAAATGGTGACTGTAGACTGATCCTTTTGTCATTGGGATGCAACAAAACAGTGTGTGTGTATGTGTGTGTGTGTGTCTGTGTATATATATATATATATATATATATATATATATATATATATATATATATATATATATATATACATATATATATATATACTAGCTTAAGTACCCGTCGTTCAAAAACAGCCTACAGAAAATGGACTCTGATTTATGAAAGTATGATAGGTTATGAAAAGGAAGGGTTGTAAAGAGATAGCTCCGAATTTGGGGGTATCAAAACCAAAGTAAAATATGATGAAAGTAAAAATAAAATAGATAAACCCCATAATTTATTATACCATACCTGTTCACATTGAAACACTTATCAAAATATTCTGTGGATCTATATTAAAACCCTTGTTAAACTTTCTGACATATTTCCATTGTATGGAGGTCAGGCGCGAACGGACACCCCATAATTTTATTATACCATATTTCTTCAAACTGAAACATAATTATCAAAGTATACTTACGCAGATAGATATGGAAAGGCTTTATTAAAGTTTGTGCCTATTTCCATTCTATGGAGGCCAGCGCGAATGCAGACCCCACAATTTTATTATACCATCCCTATTTAAGTTAAAACATACTTATAAAAGTATTCTTATGTACATCTATATCAAAAACACTTTTATTTTTACTTTCATCATATTTTACTTTGGTTTTGATACCCCCAAATTCGAAGCCATCTCATTACAACCCTTCCTTTACATAACCTATCATACTTTCATAAATCAGAGTCCATTTTCTGTAGGCTGTTTTTGAACCGAGTTAACGACGGGTACTTTTGCTAGTATATATATATATATATATATATATATATATATATATATATATATATATATATATATATATATATTCCAAAATCTATATTCCAAATTTCAAGATGTTGTTCATCTTACTGTTTATATCTTTAAGCATGTTAAAATGTTCAATTCTTGACAGTACCTGTTTCGTAGCACAGAACCCTTCATGTAATTATGATATCAATTTTAAAATTTATTATGCCCTTACTCATCAGAAGAATAGGAGCTGATGAACTTTAAAAGAAAATAACGGAATATGAGTTTGATTCCAAAATCGGAAAATTGGAAGATAAATTGCAATTGTGTTTTCTTTTAGTTACGCTATCTTTGAATTTTAGTGTAGAGTCACCAACACTAAATCTACGTATTAATAAATTATGGTCATATTGTTATAAATAACATAAAAATATCTTATTTGATATTTTAATATTTTATTAATTTATTATTTATAATTTGTATTTATTTTCGAAGATAATATTGATAATGGTCAAATCCAGAAATATATGTATTTAGGTTTGTTTTATACGAAACTAATTATTAAATTTATAGAATTTGTATGGGATAATTTTCGTTGTTTTGTTATATATATATATATATATATATATATATATATATATATATATATATATATATATATATATATATGAAGTTATTTAAGCGTTGTCTTAAGGAGAAATGCTTCCCAACACCTTGGAAAATCTCATCAGTATGCCTTGTATTTAAGAATTCAGGTGATCGCTCATCTCCTTCTCAGTACAGACCAATAAGTCTCCTGTGCCTCATGAGTAAGCTGTTGGAATCTTTGTTAAATAGAGAAGTAGGTAACCCTCTCAGCAAAAATAACCTTCTTAGTGACACGCAATATGGTTTCCGCTCTGCTAAATCTACATCAGGCGTGCTTGTATGTATGTGCTGAAAAGCAAACCAGATTTAATATTTGGTTAATAACTGTCCTCTGAGGACTTGAGCTTACATCAAAAGTCTATGGATTAAGGAAATTACTTTGTATATTGTATTCTTTGTTCTAATAATAATAATAATAATAATAATAATAATAATAATAATAATAATAATATATATATATATATATATATATATATATATATATATATATATATATATATATATATATATACTGAGCTTTTTTCTTTTGAAATGGTATATCATATCTTACAATTCCGTTTAGTTTGATTAAACCTTTGGAGCACACTATTTCATCCCTTTAGCAACGTATATTTCATCGTTCCCGGAGGAATGATTTTTGAAGGATTCGACAGTGTTAATGCTTACTCATGGACTCCTTAAAAGAAATGATAATTCTGATCACCTTATCGCAATCTGCTTAACATAGAGGATTGTTCATGCCAAACTTCACATTCTTAGGTCTAATAACCTAAAAGCAGTTAACAGAAAGAGAGATAGACGGACAGATAAACACGGATACACACATCAAATAATGGTATATGCAGTGCTGCTGAAAGCAAAACGCCTAACTTTTGTCAGTGTTGGAATAATACCTTTCATCGATTCTCATCAATCGACAACCAAGTAGTCATCTTACCTCTTCCCCGACAAATTGTTATCACGTGATTGCTTCATTGAGATCGTTTAACAAGGCTTATGAAGTTCCCATCTCATCCTGCTCGTAATCAGGATCAAGTTCCGGATGGTAACGAGATTAGATGAGCATTTGCACCCAGCTGGCACGAGGTGAAGCGGTACGGTGTAATGAGATCAAACACCCCGGTTATTTGAGTTTCTTGAGGATAAAAAAGGTATTAACGCATAATGCAAGGTGTGTTCAAAAAACAATTACAATGGAATGGTTATTTATCATCAATAGACAATGAATGAAATATGTTTTCTTTTCAAACTACAACGGGGTCTTCTAAAAGTATTAAAAAATAAAACTGTATTTATTAAGCCATTGTTGTTGTTGTTGTTGTTCTTCTTCTTCTTCTTCTTCTTCGATATAGATTAAAGTCAGTTCACCCCCTTCTGTGATATATCCGTATATACGGCATAATTACGTATATTGATATATGACGTAATCCATGTACACATATACGGCGTGGCTATGCTATTTCAAAAGTTAAAAAAAATGACTTAAGTGCCATCAGCTAGAATCGAAACCAAAAACATTTAGCGCTCCAGCCACGTTCCCTACTATTTGAGCTAACCCAACAGATATACAAGAAAGATTTAAAATTGAACAACTTATAACTATGACTATGATAATTATGATTGAATTTGCGCATGTGTAAAACTAATAAAAATATGTCGGCGAGCTGAAATTAATATTTTTCATTTCAACTTGCCGGCATATTTCTGTATATGTTATTCATCCGTCCAAACAAAGATTTTACTCGTTATGAACTATCCTTGGTGTAGGATTACTATTTCCTGTTAATTTCAGTGTTATGTGACGAGTAGTTTAAGAGTTTATCGGTCAAATATTTTCGCACGTACATATATATATATCTACTGTTTTATTTTTTGCTAATAAATTTGATTTGGAAATAACCGTATTGCTATGAATTAATTTTCTTAAAACAACAAAACTTTACAGGTGAGATGCAAATGCAGACAACTCATCAGAGCACATTTAAGCAGTACATGGGAGACCATCGTCCGGCCAAGATGGAACGCAAAGTAGAATTAAAAGTGGCCACCCCACACAAATTTACCAGCCAGACTCAGTTCCAGCAGGATTACCCTGGATTTAAGGGAAAGCAACCAGCACCTGCCTCTATCATAGAACCACCCCGGTCATCAGTAAAACTTGCACATAATGACAAGTAAGGATATTACGTTTCTAAATTTTTGAGATAAGGATTCATTATTCAAATCGTTTGGATTCGTTGGACTGCTGTTCTCATTTTGAGTGTCATTTTCACAACATTTTACCAAGCATTATATCCATTACACCACGGGTCATTACCCAAGGGGCCGTGGCATAGTGGATAATATACTTGGTAAAATTCAGTAGTAAATTACATTCTTCTGGAGGTTAAAGATTTAATCCTCAGTCGGATGACACTTGAAATACAATTGTGAATTACTTAGGACTTATATCCAGTCATTGCTGACGAAATGAGAGAGTGCTACGCCTGTGGATTAAATAAAAGGTTTTGTTCAAAATTCTGTATTGATTCAATAGAAAGATTTTCGAGTTCAACAAGATACACCTCAAGAAGGTCAGAGGTTACATCAACTGAAACATTGTGCAAATAACATTTAAAATGAGAACAACAACAACAACAAAAACAACAACAACAACAACAACAACAATAATAATAATAATAATAATAATAATAATAATAATAATAATAATAATAATAATAATAATACAGACAGACAGGTAAGGAATCGTAATCGTTGATCATTTAATAAAAAATATCACTTACTTTTTACGTTTTCTCTCACAAATCTGCAAAAAGAAATCATTCTTAGGGTTGAATTAAAAATGGATGACATGTAGTGTCAAAGCTAAACGACATAAACAAAACAGAGTCGAGATGAAGAATGATGTCAAAGCGTCAAGTTGAGAGAAAGCAAAAATTTTCAAACTAGTCTGTCTGTAGAAGCTGTACGAAAATACCATCAATAACATGAGTTTGTGGAAGCCGATCAGAAGACATTGAATAATGTGAATCTACCGTGAGTTGCACAAGGCAGTCAGGCAATAATATAGAAAAATTTGATAATCACTAAGTGTGAAATGTTACCTCGATGTTTCTGCCTGTATGACTCATTTTAGTTAAGAAGTTGATTAAATGACTAAATAATTAGTTAAGAGAGCGTTAGTCACTCTCTATTCTCTCCCGGGTCAATTCTCTCCAAAATAAAAGCTTTAAGAAAACTCTCAGCGAACGTCTCCTTGTGTATTTCCTGCATATAAATTTATCTACGTAGCATCCACTAGACAGAAACTGCAACAATGAAGAGAAAGGGTGCCACCAGAAAGACGATTAAAGCACATATAAAGAACTTCTCTTTTGTTAATGAAAATATAACAGTTTTAGTTCGCTACATGAAGTGGCTTTATGCCTTGTCTGGAGTGATTTCTAGGAAAAATATTTAAAAACTTAATAAATTACATTAAGTATTCGTTTTGCAGACCATAACAAAATATTGTCTTTAGTTTATTTGAGTGCTCGTCAGAGACAATCAAATATCAGTGAAAACCGGCGTAGTGTTTTAAAACAAAATAAAAGGAAGAAGAGTATCTAAGAATGACAGGAAGAATGCCAAGTCAAAACTATGGAAAACTTACTTTAAAGATGATAATCAGGGAAAAGATCCCCTCAAAGACACCATATATATATATATATATATATATATATATATATATATATATATATATGTGTGTGTGTGTGTGTGTGTGTGTGTGTGTGTGTGTGTGTGTGTGTGTTGTTTTTAAAATATAATTAATTAAATATAAATTAATTTCTTAATTAATTAAATATAAATTAATTTCTTTCGCATTTAAAATGAAATTGTGACAATGACCTCACCGTAAAGAAGGTCAGTTCAAATCGTTTGACTAGCAGTGCAGTTCCATCACATACTGATGAGTACAAGTGAACACGAAACATATAAGTCTATAAATATATATATATATATATATATATATATATATTTTAGTCATCGACATACAGACCTGTTTCGTTGTTTCACAACTCATCAGTGCCGCTAGACTAACACCTCTCCCAAGCCGAGGATCGAACCTAGAACCGTCGTGATGACAGTCGGCAGTCCTACCCCCTGACTACGGAATCGGTGGCCGAAATTAAACTGTCCGAATGCGTATTTAAATAAACATCCGTCCGCTACTCGTAGAGGGCTCAAACGTTTTGTTTGTAAACAAATTGCGAGCTTCGCATTATTTCAGCTAAATTAAGTAGCGAGTAATATAATTTACGAGAGTGCTCTACCGAAGAGGGGAGCTTTATAAAATATATATATAAATAGACATATATCTACCGAAGAGGGGAGCTTTATAAAATATATATATAAATAGACATATATGTTTCATGTTACTTGTGCAGTTTCATCACATACTGATGAGTACAAGTGAACACGAAACATGTATGTCTACTATGAATATGATTAATATATATATATATATATATATATATATATATATATATATATATATATAATATTCGTAGACATATATGTTTTGTGTTACTTATACTAATTAGTATGCTGATGGAACTGCAATGCTGGTCAAACGATTTGAACTGACCTTCTTTATGGTGAGGTCATTGTCACAATTTCTTTTTAAATGCGAAAGAAATCAATTTAGTGTTTTCATTTATAAACACAATAATGTGAAACAGACGTGTTCTTATTTATCTAAAGGGAGAGAACTCGTAGCGTTGATAAATGTGAATCATTGTTTAATCATTCTGAAAGTTATTGACTAGCAGAGCTTTTTTTTTTTAAATAAATAAATGTTTTATATTTATGCTTTTTGTGTGTGTATGTCTAGAAGAAGTTTTGAAACAGAACAACGATCCATTTACAAAGGCCATGATACAAGGAAGCATCCAATGAGGCAGTCTTTCAAGAAGGAAGTAGAAGAATACGTTCAACCAACCGTAAAACTTGAAACAACCTCTTCACAGATGGTAAGAGTCATTCTCTATCTTTATTTTCTTCAGCAATTTCTTGGAATTATTATGCGTACGAGTGCTTGGCAATTGTGACTAACTGACGTTGTATTGTCTGCGCTGATAGTGTTGAAGAGGGAGAGGAATCCTATTTTGATTGTAAATTTGTAGATTACAAATCCGTTGAGCAACCGTACCAACTTTGTAACAGTGCTAAATAGACAATATAGAGATATGTAGCAAGACAGAGAAGTGATTTTGACGAAAGCTAAAACGGTTCAAATAATTTATTCTCTTTCTTTCTTAGTTTCGTTTGGATTCGTTTTCTTCCTCACTTCATGAAGTCTTGACACAAACGTGTTAATTCAAAGTATTTTCAACCAATGAAAATCGTTCCAAATTCACCAAAAGTAACACATACATGTGAAAATAGTAAGCCGACGAAAAGTTAGAAACTCATGTAAAACAAACAGCCAAAATCTAGAGGTACAAATCGACTGCACCCAAAAGACACCAGAACGTGCGCTCTTCACCCTCATCAAAGGGCGGGGAGGTGGAGGCAAATCGCAAAAGGAATGGAACTAATAATGCACATACCAGCTTCATCAACTCGCACACATTTATACATGCACCAACATGAACAAGGTAAACCAACGCACACACATACACAACGCCACGCTGCCAAAGACTCACATACATTTATTAGTTACATATATATTACATATATTCATACTATGAACATTATGCTTTGCAACTACGAACCCAACTTTCATTATCCAAACGTGTGTCTGTATTATGAAAATTTACTAGCATACTCTTGTATAAAAATGCTGGTGGCCCTTCTATGTTCTTAATATTTCATTTTCTTCCTTAGCTACAATAAATAACTTTCATACCCCCAATTCATATTAGACATGGGTGTGATTCTTGGTTAAACATAAATACGCTATAATTGTTCAAGATGGCCACTACCAAGGCAAGGGACCATGCCACAAACTGATAACTTCAACGTGGAAAAATTAAATAATAAAAATTTGCTGTATGCAAAAAGCGGTTACACACAGCTTTCTGGTAAAATATATACAGTATCGGTGTTTTTAAATAAAAAAGTGTTGGTATTAGTATATCTTTTGAACTAGACAAAACTGAATTTTTGTTTGGAAGCTTCCGGACATATATATGTAAACAGCGGAAGATTATGAAAAAGCAGACGACAAATTTACATGTAAATTGAGTAACTCTTTACATCAAAGAACAGTGATTAAATCAAAAATGAATTTCATAGCTGTAGGCTTAACCTTTACCTAACCCTTAAATAACCTTAAATTATCCTTAACCTAACCCTAATTTAGTTGTTTTTTTTATCCGTTTCAAAATGACCTATACCAGTACCCAGAAAATAAAATGCAGAATATCTGCAAAAATTATTGTTGCACTGGTTATGTTAAAAAGAAAACAATTTATCAACAAAAAAGAAGAAAAGTTGTAAATTTATCTGTTTTCAGACAAATAAAATCGTAGAAAGAGTATAAGATTTTGTCTGTTATATGTATATCTCATTACGTGTGTCTCTTTGTTTGTATTAATGTATGTAATCATGATACATCTAGTGTCTATATAAGGTCGTGTTCATAATGTCCTATATGTGTGTATAAACAAACGTTGACATACCTTTTTTCTGTTTTTGGCTTCATCGCTTGTAGCTGCAAAGGGAACTGTATGCATAAAATAACAAGTCGGACGCTTCCTTTAATTAATGCTTGGTTTATTTCTTTCTTAGTCTTGGTGGTTCAACATTCTTTCTTATCGGTAGTTCTTAAATCTTTTTTGCGTTTCTTTCTCCGGCGCATCTTCGCACCCATCTCGATGTGTCTGCTCTGATCAAAATCGGAAACTAGACTGACTTGCATGCGAGAGAAAAGATATCTTCCTTTCTTTCTTTCATGCTCTCTCCCTCTCTCTCTCTCTCTCTCTCTCTCTCTCTCTCTCTCTCTCTCTTCTTTTCTTTCTTTCCATGCTCTCTTTTACACGAATCTGATAGAACTATTTCCGGTGCTATCGTCGACCCCAATTACAAAGTGTGACATACATCAGCAACTTAACACTTGAACTCTTCTTGCACTAACCAACCTGCACAGCAAAATCACAAATTTACTCAGGTTGGCGTAACCCGGGATAGATTACATATGAAAAGTTCACAAAAATGAAAGGATAAAATAAAGGAATGTGATAGGAAATGAATAAGGTTAAAAGTGGTATTGTTTGAAATGAAAAGTAAAAGATTTTATTTATAAAAAAAAATCTCCGTGGTGGGTGATACAAATTTATTGTATATTCAAAACCCACAGACTAAGAGAATAAAGTAGCAATGTACTTGCTGGCTCCTATAAAATAAAATAAACAGTTTTACAAAGCAGGTTACACAATTGGCGTTTAGACAAACGAATAAAGAAATATAAATGAGAATATGAGCAAGTACTTTCAAATGTTTGAACCAATAAAATAATAAATACAGCAGAAAGTATTCACAATTCTCAATAAACTAAACAACCCTGCGTTCGTTTAGACTAGGCTTTTTTCCGGCTTAAAAACATTTCAGCGGCGACAAAAGTCGATTTTGTCTTGTTTAAAATCTATATCTGTACCAAAGTGTCATACATATATGGAAGATATTTAGCATTGCTTGACCTTTATTAATCCTAACCTTTTTTATTCAGTAACGACTATATTAAGAAGCATTATTTAAATTCACAGAAAAGAAATCTGGACTTCTGAATGATTTTGTCTAGTTTTATAATTTCGATTATTTGAACTACTGTTCTAATCTTGGTTGTTATTTTAACAACATTTTGGCTGATGTAATCTCTGGCCCTTTTTCAAGTTCATCTGTTTGAATTTAGGAACTTTTCTGAATTTTTGGGAATTAAGATTGGTGAGTCGTATTATTTGGATTATTTGGATTACTGTTCTTATCTTGGTTATTAGTTTCACACGTTTCGGCCAATGTAACCCGTGACCTTCTTCAGGTATATTTTGGCGAACTAAGGAATCTTTCAGCCGAACTTGTGAATCTGCATGCAATTGCAAATGCGAATTACTTAGGACTTCTATCCAGTCATGGCTGATAGAACAAGAGCATGCTACCTCCATGGATTAAATGAAGGCTTCTGTTCGAAATTTTGTGCAGATTCCTGAGTTTGACAGAGAGATTTCTGAGTTCAACAAGTTACACTTGAAGAAGGTCAGATGTTATATCGGTCGAAACGTTGTGAAAATAACGCTCAAGATAGGAACACTAATCCAAATAACTCAAATAATCCAAATTAGGAATCTTTATGTTAAACTGGAGAACCTGCATGGAATTCCAAACCAAACCCTTTGGAGGTAAATTTTTTCTTGTTCATCAACATTGACCGGATAGAAGTGTTTATTTTTATGCCTTTCTTATAAGTTTATGCTATAATTTATAATAAGTTATAATCGCTTGTCTTAAGGGATTGAAGATCAAACGTTACATCGGCGACAATGTTGTAAAAATAACAACCCAGATGAAAATAGTAGGTTTTTTTTACTAGGGGTGACCACTTATCAAGCCCAAAAGCCACTTGAAGATAAGGGTTAATGATTGTCGGGTAACCAGTGAGACAACCTCGTGATGATTGGTAATGGTAGAACTTAGGTATTTAAGAGGACGGCTCAACATAAACTTATTTACATTAGATCTAAAAAAGATCATGTTATAGTCAGGTGGGAAGCAACCCTACGCCATTGTGTTCTACAGACGGGCAATTCTAAGAAAAAATGGAATTTTTGTTTAGCTTAAAGAATTGATAGGGAGTAGAGGAAATTATTGATTGTTGCTGTAGATAGACGAGCATTTGTTGCAAATGTTTCACAGAGGGACCATGGATTGGAGCTCAGTCGAGTACCTGCCATTCTCATTAATCGAATAATGCAAATTATCAATCCTCATCTAGAAAAATGGTGAAACATAAATTGTGAATGCACTAAAATATTTTGACCATTTTCTTTTTTCCTTTGTCATTCTGCATTCGCAGAGAGATTACCGGCCAATCGATATTGAAAATCCTTCCAAATTGCGGTCAGTTGTGATAGTGCCAAAGAACAACTTGAATTTGACTTCCAACTGCGATGTTCCATTTGAGAGCAATACATCCAACAAAGAGTTCTTCCAAAACTGGGGAGTCAAACCTCGTCTACGATATGGAGACCTCCACACAAATAATGAGTACATTCCACCTCAGGTGAGATATTTTGTTTTTGCCTGCTTTTCACTTCTTTTTTTTTTTTTCAGATTTCAAATGCACTCAATTAAGTGGAATAAAAGTTAATAACCAGTGTCAGCCATGATTGTGAATATGCATATCTATATATATAAATTCGTATTCCTGTCTGTTTATTTGTTCACAATTTGATTAATATATACAAAACGTTCCTTACTTTAATCTTTCATTTATTTCTCTCTCTCTCTATATATATATATAGTATGATTTTTGTAAAATATACAATTAAGAGATCACCTCATTTGCATATTACATTAAGAAAAATCGATTTTACTAAATAGTGGTATCATAGTTTATGTTTCTAGCGAGAGAATTGTTTTAGATGTACTATTTAAAATTGTTATTTAATAAACTTCAAATAACAATTATATTGATAATATATTTAATTTAATTTATTTGGAATTATTATTTCCAACATCGACCTTTTAAAAAACATTTTTAAAGTTATTTGCCTGTAGAAACTTTGAAACATAAAAAACACACTCTTACCAAATAAAATAATTTGGTAATCTCAATAAGTTTTTAGTTGGAAAAATAATTCCGTGTAGATAGAAAAATGTTTGACTTTTATTATTTTTTAAAAATATTTAAAAAAAAAAAAAAAAAAAACTTACGAAAAAACTGGAAAGATTTAATTTGTTTGATTTTATTATTCTTTAAACGCCTATTACAGAATCGGTAAATTTTTATGATGTGACCCAGCGTCTTTAACCCCTAAAAAAATGAAGATCTACTTTTTGAGGGCCTAATACGTTTAAACAGCCTTTATAAATAATATGAAAGAAGAAATTTTGAAAGAAAAAATTAACATTTTAGCGTGGAGGATCACTTTTCTATATAAATTTAACATAAAATGAGCACCCACTTTTTGGCCACCAAGCATTCAACAAGACATTTCACCTCAAGCATTTTTTCAAGTTTGGCGATTGAGGAGGGGGCCAAAATATGACAAATACAATTTGTTGGAGGGGGGCAGGAATTACATTTGAAACAAAATAACGATAAATTTAATTCATTCTGTATAACCATTTCATAAACAAAACAAACCCCAAAATATGACAAATTCAATTTTTTGGTGGGAGGGGGGATTACATTAGAAACATAAAATGACGAAAAATTTCATTTAATTGTTTTTGGAATTAATTTTTGGTAGATCTTCATTTTCATAGGGATTAAACGATGCTGGGTCACGTCGTAAAAATCACTACAGAATCTTTGACTGCTTCGAATTCAAACTTAAGCTTGAATTCAAAGCGCACGCTTTTAAAAACAAAACGGCTCTCCCCTAAAAAAAAAAAGGCAAATCGAAAAAGCCCCCTTCAAAAAAAAAAAAAAGCAAATCGAAAATTTTCTTTATTTGCAAAAAAAAAAAGCCAATGAAAAAAGTGCCCTTACAAAATTCGTGACTTTTCTTAGGACAGTAGTCAAAACAGTTCCGCAGTTACCTTTTTCCCTTCATTCGCATTCCAGGTTCGAGCCTGCCTATTAGACTAATTTTTTTTTTTTTTTTTTGCAATAGCACAGGCATTCGTTGCTATTTTTTTTAAAAACAAAAGTTGTAATGATTTATTTTTAATTATTTATTTGTTTTTTTTTTGGGGGGGGGGCTTTCCAGTACTCAATATCCGGAGAATAGTTTCTTCTCTTTGTATCCCTTCTGCCGAAATATCTGGTGAAGAGGGTACCACGTACTTCCTTTTTTTTGGGCGATTACATTTACATGTGTTTATCCGTTCTTTTATTTTTGAAATTGTTGTGGGGGTATTCACGTTGCCCATGATGGAAATGATTAGTATAGCAGGTGTATTCCAAATGGAACTTCACGTCAACCCAAGCAACGCCGGATACCCATGCTAGTATAAATATATATGTATATAAATATTTGGCCGTGTCATTGTATATGTGTGTGCATTTGTTTACCTTATTCATGTTAGTGCATGTATAGCCGTGAGTAGTTGTTCGTTTCTGTCCACCTGACTCATTAGTGCATCAGAATGCATGTACAAGATGAAAAAGGTTTATATGTGAGTCATTGAGTCATTTTCTTTTGCAACTTACCTACCCAGACCTGAGGGGGAAGAGTGTATGTTCTGGTGTCTTTCAAGTGTGGCCGACTTGAAAATATCCAATGTCTCTGGCTGTTTGTTTTATAGAAGTTTCTAATTTCCCGTCAGCTTACTACATTCACGTATATGTGTTACTTTTTGGAGGTTTGCAAAGAATTCCATTTGTTGAAAATACCTTGTGTCCACACGCTTATGTAAAAACTTACTAGTTTCCGCGAGTAACGAAGTGAGCGTATTGGAATAAAATGGAGAAATAAAAAGGGTAGCAATTAAATTTTGTTTTCAGCGTTCATTGGAATCATTTGACAATTCAGTCGCCACAAAGTAGCTCTATATCTTCTTTTATTTGTAGTTTTATAAATTATATCGCTATTTATGGAGAACCCTATATAAATAAAAGTCGATTGGATTCTTGACATTAGATCTACCTAGTATTGTATCTGATAGATCGATATTTGATTTTTAATAGCCAGTAATTTGCGAAAATTTATATCCATCTTTTTTTAAAGATAACATTATTTTAAATAATTTTTTTTTTATTAAATTTTCACCCCAAACAAGGCAAATTGCCACTTTGGTGTAGAGGGCTACTATCAGAGGCAACAACTACTGGGGTACTATGTAGGGATTTGGGCAGCAAGATGTCGGTTCACGTTACACTTGAACTTCTGCACGTCAGTACTGTTGGGGAAGCAGGGACCTGGAATGGAATTCCAGAGTCTAGCGGTTCTGGGGAAGAAACTATTGGAGCAAAAAGATCTTTTACATCTAGGGATCTCTACAGTGTGGGGGTGGGATTTAGCAGCCTGTCGGGTTTGTCGGGGGTGCTCACGTCGTGGGGGCACAAGTGATTGCAGTTCGTCAGAGCATTCACCACTAAAATACTTGTAGAAAAGGCAGATGAATGCAACATTTCGTCGATGGGACAGAGGCTGAAGCTTAGATGCCAGTTCAGGGCCTATCAGGTTTGCGACTCTCTTTTGAACCTTGTCAAGGAGCGAGAGACTAGTAGCAGATGCACCAGCCCAGATGTGACAGCAATACTCCATACATGGGCGAATGGTGGCCTTATAGAGGTACAGGATACTTTCGGGTGTGAGTAGTTTTCTAGCACGGTAGAGAGAGCCCACCTTTCTTGCAGCGGCCCTGGCAATGCCTTCAATGTAATTGTTCCAACTCCTGTTTCCTGTGAACGTTAGGCCAAGGAGTTTGAAAGATGTACTCTCAGATAAAGAGTCGTTGGCCATTGCTATAGGTGGTAGAGAGGGTTTCTTGTAATTATTGAATGAAACTAGTTTAGTCTTGGCAGCATTGAACGCGACCAACCACTTTTGTCCCCATTCCACCACAGATTGGAGGTCTTCCTCTAGTGTTTCTGCCATTTCTTTAGAAATGTGTTCATTCGTCTTCCTGTCGTGCCTGCCATAGAGTGTAGTGTCATCAGCATATATACCCATCTCAGAGGCAATTTTGTCGGGGAGGTTATTTATGAATATCAGGAACAATAGAGGTCCAAGGATAGAACCCTGGGGCACTCTCACATTTATATCATATTGTTTAGATGTACGACCGTCGAGGACAACCTGGATTTTTCTCTTATCTAAGAAGGATTTAATTATGTTAAGTATTCTACCAGTGATACCATATGATCTAATTTTCCTGAGGAGACCCTCATGCCATACCCTGTCAAAAGCCTTAGATATATCTAGAGCTATCGCTCTGCCCTCCCCCGCTTTGTCCAGTGAATGGTATATACGTTCAGAGATCACAGTTAGGATGTCTGGTGTGGAACGGGCTTGTCTAAATCCATATTGTTTGTCAGTCAGAAGTTTAGCATCTGTAAGCTGATGGACTAGAGCATGGTTAATTATGGTCTCAAATATTTTGGCAAAAAGTGGGAGGAGGCTAATGGGGCGATAATTTGATGGGTCAGTCCTTTCGCCAGAATTCTTGAATACTGGTACAACAGAAGCCGGTTTCCAACAGCCTGGAAAGCAAGCTTCATTAAGGCATTTGTTGTAGAGTTTGGAGAGAACTGGAGCTACTTCGGCTGAGCACTTTTTTTAATAGCACAGCTGGGATAAGATCGGGTCCACATGCTTTTGATGTGTCAAGGTTTTTATGATAGCATGCACCTAAGCAGGGGTGGTTTTCAGATCGTCTAGCGTGGCGTCTGTCTGCATAAGAAAGTCAGGTAGGGGGTGGTTGGAAGGGTCCAGTGTGGAGTTTGAGGCAAACCGATTGGCAAGCATGTTAGCCTTGTCGGTTGCTGAGGAGACAACCTCGTGATTATTGGTTAGTGGGGGAATTGTTGATTACCCATTATTTACTACACTGTTGTAGATTTTCCAGAAGTCTCGAGTTCCTAGTTTTTGTGCTTCGATGCGCTTTTTAGTGGTTTCCGTAAATTCTCTCTTAGCTGTCGCTATTTCTTTCTTAACGTTATTTCTAGCTTCTATATACTCAGTTTCTTTACGACTTTCGCTTTCTGTTTAGCAGAAGTCTTGCCAAATTTTGCCGGTTTATAACGAGGAAGAGTCCCTTCTGATAAATATATATGTAATTTTAGTTTAATTTTAAACTCTACATAAAAAAAACTAATCTTTTACATTGAAATGATTCTTTTTCAGCATGATTTTATTTTTAATGAAATATGTTGCAATCAAAATATGTATTTTTTAGAATGGTTTTATTTTTAATGAAATATGTTGCAATCAAAATATATTTTTTTTTAGAATGGTTTTATTTTCAGACACATTTGATTATTAGCAATTAGTCCATGCCGAACCAACCATAAGTCATCGCGCGTTTCCTGTAATACATTTTGTTATACTCTGTTAGTATGTTGATTACAGATACTGGTATTACATCCACTAGGAGTTTGTCCAATGATTATACTTTATTTGAGATGAAGATAATCAGTTCTGATTGAAGGGAACCTAAACATACTAAACGAAAAAAGCCTGAAATTAATAAATATATTTAAATATAAAAGTTTTAAATTTAAAAAGAAATTTCAAAGTAAAGATTCTAAAAATGTATTTTGATTATGACATATTAAAATATGTTATGATTATTAAATTATGTAGCATGACATTCAGAAATTATGTAATATTTATTTACTTGCCGTGTCCAAAAAAAAAAAAAAATGGCAAAACAGAGCTTACAAACACAAAACAAAATAACCTTTATTAACCAACTTGCTATGCTAGTGATAACACTAACTTTGGCATAATAGAATAGCTACATAAGGATATTAATATACTAGACACAAAAGCAAACTAGGAAAATGTTGATGGTGTACAGAATAATGTATAAAATCAGTATCTACTTGGGTTGTATTTGCCCAGAGGAGCGGGAGGTATAGGTCTCTCAGAAATTAACCATAAACATTGAGTCACTATTATTGTTACATAAGAAGGGCCGTTCCCTTCTCATATAAGCAAGAAGGCAGACTAGATAAGTGAAAATGATATTAGGAAAACGCTAGAATCGAACCTTGCAGACAAGGATTAATTGAAATCCTAGGAATGCAGCGATTGTCCATTCTTTTAGAAATAACTGGATATTAAATATGTAAGTTAAAAAGATGGATATGCGAGTTTATAGATAATGATTAAAAATAGGTTAGAAATTGAACAATTAAAATTGGGAATTCTTTGTTGGCCAAGTGTGTTTGGACAGACATATGTAAATGGAAACGTGATAAAGTCACGTTGGTTGACAGCAAGCCTCTGACGTCATAAACAAAGTAGATTCTCAATATATTGTAATGGGGTTCGTAGTTAGAGGAGATAATCGGAGAGGATAAAAGAGTCACATTCACAACCAGAGAGAGAGAGAGAGAGAGAGAGAGAGAGAGAGAGAGGCAGAGAGTGAAGCTGATCCCCTTAGAGGCGAAGGATGGAAGAGAGAGACCATGTAACTATACAAGTTTGAATTCCTGAGTCACTAATCGGCCGGTTGATGAATAAAAAAATCATCTAATATTTTGTAACTGTTTGTCTTCGGGTCGTCTTTTCAACAGAAAGGTAAATGTGTTTTGTATCATCATCTAAATGAACATTGTATAACTGAGAGACGCTCAAGGGTACAAAAATAAGAATTGTCCCAGTCGTGAAGGATTTCTCCTCCACCGAAAGAGAACAAGAAATGGAAGTGCGGCATCCAAAGAACAGATGCTGCACTTTGATCCTGACCAAAAGGCCAAGAGTAGCGGTGAACCCGTAGAAAAAGAAAAGGAAAAAAAAGGCAGCTGTAAACGACGAAAGGAAGAGAAAGAAAGACAGAAAAAAAAAGATAAGATCATAGCTTATGGTGAGAGAACGTGATGACGTTAAATTGGCCATGACAGCCCGTGGGTGGCGAGGATACCAATGAAATTCCGATGTCCAAAGCAAACAGTCGACGAACAGCGGGGCGACAAGTGACCCTATTGAAAAGACGCGTGGCCCTTGTGGAATCGGATTCAGCTGTTTTTATGTCCTCTCAAAAATAATTAAGTTGGGCATCTCTGTTTTTACGACCTGTCAAGTTCCATTAGAGAACACCCGAATGCCAACAGAGAAAGAAAGACAGCTCCTTTTTTGGGTATAGGCCGCCTGGCGAAGATTTGACGGACAGTGATCCCTTAATTCTGATTGGCCAACGACCTGAAACGGGAAGAGACCCAGTCCACGCCCCCACAATATAAGCAGCGAGCCTTGAGAGATTGACAGTCAGAGTCAGAGAGTTAGAGAGAGAGCTTTGCTTCCTTGGGTCCGACGAGCGAAGATTCCCCCATCGATTGACCCTGTCACGTAGATAATTGAGTTGTCTGTCGGAGAGAGAAGAGAAAACCTCGCAGTTAACAAGTGGCCAGTCCCTAACTAAACAGCTAACTGCGATTGTACCCTGATTGAATACAAAGAAGTTTAAACAAAAAGAAACGCTTATTGACTTGGTCCCTTCATTTGTTTTGCATGACAAGTCTGTTTCAGGAAACCGGCCGTTGACATCCTCGCCGAGAAAACACCAGATCCGACAACCGGGGGCATTCCACCACTGGACGACGCGCGGGTGAGTTAAGTGTCACATAACTGGTGCCGACGACCTGTGATACCTCGTTTTGGTAGGAAACGTGCGAACGAATTTCCACGGGCACATAATTTTTTTTTCTTTCTCTCTCGAAGGCACAAGATCTCCCCGTGAGAGTGGGAATGGAAAGTTGAAAGATTGAAAAAAAAAAAGAAAAAGAAAACGAACTAAACAAGGAGGGAGAAAAAGAGAGAAAGCCAAAATTGAAAAAAAAAGAAAAAAGGAAAGAAAGTAAACTCGAAACCAAAGCGCATCTTGGAAAAAAAAAGAAAAAAGAAGAAGAAAAAAAAAAGAAAAAAAAACGCCACGAGTGAAGCCAGACGACGAACTTTAATCAACTGATTATAAAGTCTGAACAGCTCGTTAGTCATTCTCATCCGCCAGTCGCAGAAGAACACAAGTGCATCAGACCGGGTAAGTCCATTTTTTTTGCTGGTTCCCTCTTTTGTATGCTTTGCTTTCAGCGGCTGTCTGTGTTTTGTGTTGGGCGCTGTTACACCTTGTAGGGGGCGAGGAGTGGTAGGAGTGAAAAAAAATAGATAATAACATAATGTATTCTCAGGGAGGACTCGGGGCGGGTCAGTCGATGGGGGAAGGGTCAGAGCAGACTGTTGAGCTGCAGATGACCATGGAGCGGCCACTGTGGGGAATTAGCGTACCCGCATATGGGGGAGACCCGAGGGAGTCAAGGAGTGGTTGGCGATAATAGAAAAAAAAAGATTAGTATACGGGTTGACCGATAGAGAAATGGTGCTGCTTGCCTGTGACGGAGCAGTCGCAGCGGCCTCAGAATATATATGCAAATGCTTGGAAAGCAACCCAAGCATAGCCTGGTCTGATTTTCGCGATCAGGTGAAGAGTAAATTCGCCGGCGAAAAGACCACGGTGCAGGCGGTGCGCGAGCTGTCTCGAATAGAGATGGCCAACGGGGAGAGCGTGGATGAACTGGTCGACCGCATGCAGGAACTGGCGGTCCTGGCATATCCAGTGTCCGAACACCGCGAGATGCCCACAACCCAAGCAATGCTAGTTGACACGATGGTGGATGCATTGCGGGACGAAGCGACCAAGATAGAGGTGCTAAAGAGTTGCCCAGACACTCTAGAAGAAGCACGTAAAATAGCTAAGAACTATGCGTGGTTGCAGAAAAGAATAATGGGAGAAGAGTCGCGAAATAGGAGCGGGGAACTGGGGAACAGAATGAGATATGGGGCCGGAGGACTCGCCCGGGGCCAGCCTGGATTGGTGTGCTGGAACTGTGGCGGCGAGGGCCACAGGTCGAGAGAGTGCCCCACTGTCCACGAGAAGACACCCTGACATAATGGGAGAGTAAGAGTGGGCATCGTAAAGACCGAACTGAACGCGTGTCAGAGAGGAGGTAAAATTGACCGTTTCTCCTACAGCCACCAGTCCCACAGGTGTTGGCGGTGTGGAGACCCGAGACATATTAGGAGGGACTGTCCTGACCGAGGAAAAAGCCACCCGGGGGCAAAAGATCCTCTGGGGAGAGGGAATCAGAACCAAACCCCACCCCCTGGGCGAATCTGTAGAGAAAGAGAGGTAGGGCAGACAGGTAGGGTTGGAAAGAAACCACTGTCACAAGTTGCGATGCTCACGGGAGCGGGGTACCAGGAGAGAACCCTGAAACAGGAAAAGAGGAGAGCCCAGGTGTTCCCTCCTCTCACAAAAAAGGGAGAACTCACCTGTGATGTGACGATAGGAGCCACGCAGGTGAAGGCTCTGGTTGACACCGGAGCGATAATATCCCTAATAGACGCAGACGTCTGTCGGACTGTGGCAGGGAGGAGAAGGTTGTACCCGTCGGATGTGGGGTGCAGTCAGGCCGACGGTAGCTGGATGTCGGTGACAGGGAAGGTATGGCTACCTGTACGAGTGGCCGGAAAGAAAGAGAATTTCCCCCTGTATGTGGTACCCGGGCTATGCAACGAAATGATTCTGGGAGAGGATTGGCTCCGAGCGAGGGGAGCCACTCTGAGTTTTAATCCAGACGCGCTAACGGTGAGAGGGGTGAAGATACCACTAGGTGACACAAGGTCTGTCCCTCTCCCTATGGGAGCTGACAGCAACAGGAGGCTTTCCCCAAGAACGGTCGGGGCCTGTATGGGCAAGGTGGATAGCACCAAGGAACAGGGAGGAAAATTGTCCCAAGTCAAACGGGTAGCGACGTATAAGGTTAATAAGAAGGGAGTAACTCCTACAGATCCAGTTGTCCGAGAATCAGGGACGGTCCTCAAGGCGACGGCCGATAGGACTAATAGGACCAGGAAGGTCAAGAAGAAAAAAAAAGCAGCGTTTACTGGACAGTTAAGACAGGGTGACCAAGTTTGGATGAGGGAGACGGGTAAAAAGATAAAGAATCCCGGGGGTAGTCAAACGCGAGATGAGGACAGAGTTCCTGACAACTATAGGGACGACACCGAGCGACGGTTTAAGACAAGAGAGACGACCTCTATAGAGCCTAGAAATATAGAGACGGACGGAAGGTTGGAACGGGAAATTTCAGGGTTACACTCCACCAGCTATAGGAGGTCACAAAGAGTAGGCGCGGCTCGTGAAGAAAAGAGAGTGGAATGGCAGTTGACCGCAGAGTCAGCTGAGGAGTCGAATGAAGGGGATGAAGAGTGTCCAATACCCATCTCCTGGCTCCAGCAAATGGGGAAAGGTGAACCGAGGCTGCCGTTGAGGGGAGCAAGGGACTCCCTGTCCCAGGAGGAGTGTGACGTCCTTCCACCAAGGACCAGTGGGGGTCAGTAGGACAGAGACGGGAGGTTGGAGCGACATCTCCAGGTTTAAATGTGGTGCAGCTGTTTTCTCTGTGGATGCATGGAGGGCCCCCATGTATTCGCACTGTTGGCAGATTGTGTCGCGGACTGACCTTGGAGGTAGCTAGGGACTAAAACGGAAGGCTTCAGGGGGAGGGGCGCCGTAAATAGCAGAAAAGAACTATAAGTAATTGAGAAGTATCTCGCAGTGAGTAAATTGGCCAACGGGGAGAGTAACTTAGCACGAGAAAGTCGCGTATTGAGCGAGGGTGTCTTGGGGGAATTTAAACTGTCGAGTAGAATATCTTAAAGAAACTAACGGTGCTGATATTGTTCTGTTTTGGAAAAAAAAAAAAAAGAAATTTAGAAATGCTCAGTCGAGAAGGATTTCTCTTTCACGGGACGGGGATTGAATATTGTTAGTGTAGCATTGAAACAGTTGTTGCACTTGGTCTCTGACCAAAATGGCGCTGCTGGGACAAATTATGGGACTGAAGGGCAGGATTGCCTCGGTCGGGGAGGATCTCTCCTTCACTGGATGAGAATAGTGCATGTTGGGTGTGGCGTTAGGGCAGATGCTGTACCTTGTTCCGAGTGAGAGAATGCTTATGGGACAAGTGAAGTTAAACAAAAGGGAAGAAAAAAATAGGAAAGGGAAAAGGTGGGGGAAGGAAAGGAAAAAGAAAGAAAGATGGATATGTGGATAGGATTTGTTCAATGAGGTGTGAGAAAAGAAAATCTGGAGAGTGTTTTTAATTTGCAGATAGCTGGATAAGGATGTGAGGGGGGAGATGATGAAGATGAGAATACCAACGGCCAGCCACGCGTAGCGGCCAGAGAAAAAGAAAAGTGTACGTGTATGTGCGCAGTTGGGTGTGTTGTCATCGGGAAACCTGTACCCCCAGTATAGTGGCCCCGGGAAGGTTGAGAGACGGGTTATTGAAAATACGGGTTGAGCGACTGCATGATTTAAGGTAGCCTGTGGACCTCGTTAGACAGGCACTGCAGTGCTATGTTGCACTGGGGGGGGGTGCACCACCAGAGCGCAGACAGCCGGGCAGCTAAGTGAAAAGAAGGGCACCGGCGGGGGGGGGGGGCAGCACCCGGTTCTAACAGGCGTGGTGGAACGAGCGGAGGACGAGTCCGTTCAGGGGCCGCCCAAAATGGCCCTTAAAATTGTAGGAATGTAGACCAGAGACAAACAGAAGAGAAAACACACACACACGCACACGGCAGGCAAAACAAAAAAAAAATAAATAAATAATAATTTTGCATGACACTTTCATCCTACACCTGCAGACCAAAGATAAACAAAGGTGAAAACGCGCACACAAAAGAAAAAAAAGAAAAAGAAAAAAAAAGAAAATTTTTTTTTTCATGACACTTCCATCTTACACCTCTAAATCTAAGACAAACCAAAGACAGAAGAGGAGGGAACACACACACCCACACTCTCCTAACAAACAAGACGTTTTTTTTTTCTTCCCCTCCTTTCATTCCGCTTGTTTCTTGTTTTTTTTTGTTGTTTTTTTTGTTTTTTTGTTTTTTTACTTTATTTTGTTTTTTTCCTCTGTTTTTTTTTTTTTTTTTTTTTGTTTCTTACAACTAACCCGAACAATTAAAACTCCAGAGACTTTATCACTTTTCTTTTGGCATGCGATTAATATATTCTGGAAAGAGGGGCTGGCTCACGATTTGCGATTTTTTTCCCCCTTTTCTTCTCTCTCTCTCATTGAAACGGTCAGTGCAGTTGGCAATCCAGCCATCTGAGAAACAATTCACCTGGTAAAAGGTGTATTTTACGATGTAAAAGACATGTCGATGGGAGGGGAGTGGAATGAGAGACGCTCAAGGGTACAAAAATAAGAATTGTCCCAGTCGTGAAGGATTTCTCCTCCACCGAAAGAGAACAAGAAATGGAAGTGCGGCATCCGAAGAACAGATGCTGCACTTTGATCCTGACCAAAAGGCCAAGAGTAGCGGTGAACCCGTAGAAAAAGAAAAGGAAAAAAAAGGCAGCTGTAAACGACGAAAGGAAGAGAAAGAAAGACAGAAAAAAAAAAAGATAAGATCATAGCTTATGGTGAGAGAACGTGATGACGTTAAATTGGCCATGACAGCCCGTGGGTGGCGAGGATACCAATGAAATTCCGATGTCCAAAGCAAACAGTCGACGAACAGCGGGGCGACAAGTGACCCTATTGAAAAGACGCGTGGCCTTTGTGGAATCGGATTCAGCTGTTTTTATGTCCTCTCAAAAATAATTAAGTTGGGCATCTCTGTTTTTACGACCTGTCAAGTTCCATTAGAGAACACCCGAATGCCAACAGAGAAAGAAAGACAGCTCCTTTTTTGGGTATAGGCCGCCTGGCGAAGATTTGACGGACAGTGATCCCTTAATTCTGATTGGCCAACGACCTGAAACGGGAAGAGACCCAGTCCACGCCCCCACAATATAAGCAGCGAGCCTTGAGAGATTGACAGTCAGAGTCAGAGAGTTAGAGAGAGAGCTTTGCTTCCTTGGGTCCGACGAGCGAAGATTCCCCCATCGATTGACCCTGTCACGTAGATAATTGAGTTGTCTGTCGGAGAGAGAAGAGAAAACCTCGCAGTTAACAAGTGGCCAGTCCCTAACTAAACAGCTAACTGCGATTGTACCCTGATTGAATACAAAGAAGTTTAAACAAAAAGAAACGCTTATTGACTTGGTCCCTTCATTTGTTTTGCATGACAAATCTGTTTCAGGAAACCGGCCGTTGACATCCTCGCCGAGAAAACACCAGATCCGACAACCGGGGGCATTCCACCACTGGACGACGCGTGGGTGACTTAAGTGTCACATAACCATCTTCCAGTATTAATTGTCTGTCCCCTCCTCCATATGAACCCCCGCTACACAACATTGTGAGCACTGGTCAGTATCTGATGAGCTCCCAGAACCTAAACTTTATGATGGTACATCAACATTCTCCATCACAACCTTAACCCTAATCCTAACCTCCCATCACAAAACGAGGCAAACATTTAGGACAAAATTGTCTCACAAATGAGACAGAAACAACAAACAAACTCACCACGAAATTTTTCCATAGTAGAAGAACGAGCCAACCAATAACATGCTAACAATTTTATGAAAGATCTATCTCAGGAATATATAGGTAAGGGATTTTCCGCAGATTGGCTCAAAAGAAGATCATTCTATTTTGATCAGGAGAGGATGAAAATGGCTGGCAAAAATCGAGGTTTGATGACCAATGTTTTTAAGAAGACGAGTTTTAAAAAGTGCAGGTTCTGTCACCCAGAATTTAGAGAGTGTGAGCCACCTGGCATCCAGTTCTAAGGTTCTGCTGGGGACAGCTACTATACGATGCAACACAATTGAGTATATAATTATCGGACTATCCAGCGGACTATCTGTAAAAAGAATAGAAGTGTAGAAGGAAGTTCTGGGGATATGTACCAGTTAGAAATAATTGCATAGACCATCTGCTATGACTGTGCAATTCCTACAGCCAAAGACTTAGAAAAAAAATTAGAAAATGAAACTGTTAAGCCTGACATTGTGATAGGGGAAACAAAGGAGAGCGTGGCAATCATAGTTGAAGTCAGTATCCATAATTATGCTGGCTTAAACAGAGAGAGAGAGAGAGAGAGAGAGAGAGAGAGAGAGAGAGAAAGAGAGAAGATAACATAATACCAAGGTATTACGTGGAAAGAAACTGGAATCTTAGAAAGATCTCTTATTTCACAAATCATAGGATTTACTGGGATCATGAAAAAATATTTAAAAAAGATCACCTGGTGAACTAAGTGCAAAATATGTCCAAGCAATTGCACTTTAAGAGACAGAATCCTAAAACGAACTCTCGGTTGGAGTCTCTGAAATAGCAGCTAAATGTCCGGCAACCAGTAGAATACCATATCTCTATCAAAAAGATATGAAAGCAATATATTATATAAAAATAGTGTTTCTGCTTTATTGATACAAGCAACAGCTGCCACAAGGAAGACATGCTCCCTTTATTAGACTAGACAACTTCTTACACCTGCCAGTATCTTTTATGTCTATAAAGACTTTCTTTATGAAGAAATCGAAATGCAGTGTTGTGGACTGAATTTAGTCATCAAATTAATTTTTAAATTTAATTTTATTTTATGCTATTGCATATTTATTTCAATAAATATTTGATTAATAATGTATATATATCTAAAAAAGTGAGAATGTGTGTGTGTGTGTGTGTGTGTAACTTTCAACCTATATATTCAACAATGTTTGGATCTACAGACTTGAAATTTGGTATATAGGGTATTTAGACATATGGAAAACTTTTTAATCGGTTTTCATCCGGAAAAAAAGGCTGCTAAGGGGTAAAAATAGAAAAATTGGTACTTGGGGAGGGAGGGGGGGGGGTCATCTGATTGTTAGCTGCACGAATCGTTCACATGACAGCTTTCTTATGTTAAGAATAGGTAGGTTTGAAAACATTTTTTGAAGAACCTGACAAGCTGGCCTAATAGTTATCATATTTTACTCATTGTCTTTAGGTTTTGGTTTCGAACTCAGTTTTTTTTTTTTTTTTTTTTTTACTTACAAGAAGTGAACTGTTTAGAAGAAACATATTATGACGATTCTGAATTTTTGAGATGAGAATTGGTTATTTGTATTATTATTCATCGAACTACTGTTCTCATCTTGAATGTGATTTTAACAACGTTTCGGTCGATATAACCTCCGATCTTCTTCACTGGATAGAGGTCCTAAGTAATTCAGTGTGGGCGACCGAAATATACATTTGCGAATTACTTAGGACCTCTATTCAGTCATGGCTGACGGAAAAAAAAGCATGCTACCTCCGTGAAGTAAATAAAGGGTTCCGCTCGAAATTCTGTCCAAATTCCCGAGTTTGACAGAAGCATTCCCGAGTTTGACAAGATACACCTGAAGAAGGTCGGAGATTATATCAACCGAAGCGTTGTGAAAATCACACTCAACATGAGAACACTAGTCCGATAAACATTATACTTGCATGCACATGTCTCAGTTTATTTCCGTTTTTTTTTTTTACTTCATTTTTTAAAAGTAATTTAACATTACGTTTACTACCGGGCAAGGCCGGGTACATCTACTAGTAAATAATAAAATAAGAATAATCCAAGTTACGTGAATACGAGAAATACGTGCAATTACAATCGAAGTTGTCCCATAACAACTTAAACGATCTAAAATCTTTTATTTATCCTTTTCTTTTTTAATTATGACTTTTCAGGAAAAGTTTGTGGCCAAGACAACCACAGGGACAACGTACACACCCAAAAAATATGAGGGTGTGACGAGTTACAGGCCTTCGGACGGTCTCAGCATCAAGCAAGGTTCTGTTGAGCAGACGATGACCACATGCTACCAAACAACGTACAAGAAGCCAAAAGTAAAGATGTGTCGTGCCCAGATGTTCCTCATCCAACAAGAGTTGAAAAGAAGGCAGAAAGCCGAAGCAATGGGGAAATTAAAAACTTGTGTAGCTTTACCTTTGAAAGCACAACAAAAATTGGCGCCTGTATTGCGACCTCTACAGATACAAAAAGCATAGTTATTGAATTGTGATGTATATATATATATATATATATATATATATATATATATATATATATATATATATATGAAATATGTATCGCAATAAGCTACACAGAATATTCCGTGTTTCATCCTCATGAGAATTTGTCAGGCTTATGCGAAAAATTGTGGTTATCGCATATTTTTATATACATACATGGCACTGAATTTTCTAGTTAGCCAATCAACTTCTTAGTTGTAACCGTGCCCATCCTAATCAGCCAATGGGTAGGCACTTACAGGACAAAGTTACAATTGACCTCATGTTCACCCTTGCCCTTTGTGTGTTTTCTGGGAGCGGTAGGTGTCCTTTTGTGTGTAGTAAGCTAACCTACTTTCAACCTAGGTGTAGTTTTAGATATATTATTTTGTGTTTTGGTTTATACTTCAGATATTATGCTACGGTTTTATATATATATATATATATATATATATATATATATATATATATATATATATACATATATAATTATTTATGTTTGATTTATTTTATTTTGTTTTTATTATTTTAATTATTTATTTATTTTCTATTGTTATTGTCAATTTAAAATTATTTTGTATCATTATCCTAGAGTAAAGTTTATCTTATGCACACAGTTGTTTGCTATTTCTCTCCTCCAGTTTAATAGATGTTGGGTTCCGTTAAAGAGTTTAGGTCCCTACATGTACTTGCTTGCCTTACTATTTTCCATTCGACTATTGGCGAGCGATTGCCATATATATTTTCATAACTTACTACCTAGCTCTACCTATGTATTGAGCACTGTTGCTATACTATATTCCAGGTAGAAAAATATCCAAAAATTAAGAATAATTGAATTTCAACAAGAGTCGTTGATAGTGCTCAATCAAAGAGAGCAAATCCTATTACAGTGCAGATCGTTTCGATCATAAGTGAATCATCAGGCAAGAAGATTTAAAAATTGGCAAATTGAAAAGGGGTTCAAGACCATTTTGAATTTTAGAGGAGAGAAAATATACTTTGCCATAACTGGCGAGAAGTATATTATGTCAGTGAGAGCTATTGTTAGCCCAGGAAAATAGTGGGCACTGGCGGTCATAGCCAAAATGAAATCATCTGACTTCAACTCTCAGACATTATCTGGTAGTGGCAGCTAGTAGAAGCTACTGGCTGTCATTGTCAGCACTGAGGGTTACTGGCGATTAGTGCTGGTTTAGGGCAATTATTTGCGGGGACAGACATTTACTGACGGGCACTGGCTGCTTTTGTAACTGGCAATCATTAGTGGCTATGGTGATTAGTGCTGTGTTGAGGCAGTTACTTGCGTTTACTGGTGGACACTGACTGCATTTACAACTGTTACTGTCGGTTCCTGCGTTCACTGTTTGCCATGTCCAATATTAGCCTCCATTGGACTGCTCCGAAATTAAAATGTCTTCACTGGCGAGCACTGATGGTCATTGGCGTTTTGAGATAGTTATTTGCATTTACTGGTAGGCAATGGCTCCCTCTGCAACTATCGATCACTATCTATCAGGAACAATGTTGGGCTATGAATTGAAATCATCTAGCTTCAATTCTTGTGAATTGTCATCCATTGCAGGTACTGTTAGTTACTGTCGATTATAATCGACAGTGACTAACAGTACCTGCAATTGGTAATAACTGGTGATCAGTGCTCTTTTCAGGTGGTTACTGTCACTACTTGACAGGAATGGGCACTGGCGGGCAAATCGTCTTCAACTTTTTTCGGTGGTAAACGGGTTGTATGGAATGTGATCACACTCTATGATATGGTTACTGAGGTGAAGATGACCTATTCTTCCCAAATGTTTGGAAGATTTTAAATACAGGCAAAGTGAGGTCGGTTTAGAGTCGAACCCTGAATTTCTTTAGGGCCCCCTCTCCCCACCTTCTTTTCTATCTTTCAAGCTGAGAAAAAATAAGAATTTTTTCATTTTAATTTTCAAACGAATATGTCTTAACGTTTTTTACACTTTATATATTACTAGTCTGGGTGCCCGGCGTTTCCCGGGTGTTTGAAGGTGTGTGTTGAGCAAAAAATAGAAAAAAAAAAGTGGTAGTAAGCATAGGCTCGAACCCGTACCATGAAGAAGGAAAAGAATGTGAAAAAAAAGGTGACGTGTTGCTGTTGCATCCATCGTCAAATCGGAAGTGACGTAGGTTTAAATTAAAGCTAGATAATCGAAAAGAGAAGATGGCTTTCGACAATGTCGGCGATAAAAGCGACCCCTCCCTGTAGAAAAGTGCCCAGTTGAGGGTGAAGAAATTAATATTTTTAGCCAATTCTTCGATATTTGTCGTCCAAAGTGTTGCACTGCAAAATGATACCAATCTAGTGAAAATCCGTTGCCTCTGTCGAAAGTTTTAGGCATACATACATACATACATACATACATACATACATGATAGCAGCAAATTCGTTTTCGAACATTGCCATTACTTGATATAGCACACAAAAAAATATATATACAGAAACACGAAAACAAATCAATGATGGGCCGCACGAAGGTGGCTTTTAAGCTCTGCCAAACTCTGGCATTCTTTGGCACACATTGTGCAGACATGTGCGCAATAGCAGCACGTTCTTGATGGTCACTTCTATGTATAATCAAATGCCGCTTCAAACCACCTGCTGTTTTGTATGTCCGCCCGCAGTTGACACAGGTTAGATCTGGCAACACAAGACTGCTTTGTGGCCCACTGTGCTGATGAGTAGTCTGGTGACTTATCAGCCCAGCTCTGCTCAGACATAATCTACCGCACACCTCACACTCCAGACCAATTTGGCGCCCCAGCCCATCCACTGCTCCTTTCACCCTCCCTTTCCAAATATCACGTTTCAGTCGCTCATACTGGGTTCGATCAGCCTCAAACTTGCCCACACCTCCCCGCAAGGTTCTTCTCCACTCTCCACTATCCAAAGCAAGACTCTCCCAGGTTCTTTCATCTATCTCACATTTTTTTAAGCTGGACCTCAAACAATCTTTGAATCTCATTTTAGGCTTACATACATACATATATACATTTAAACAGACAGGTGAGATTTATATTATAGATTTTATTTTAAAGAAATAACCTAGACCACGTTACCCCCCCCCCCCCCCCCAAAAAAAAAATGAAAAAGGTGCCCGTAACCCTTTTTCATGAAAACTCTGTCATATCACACTAATTTTAATTCCTTCCTTTATGCATTCTTTTTATATTTGCACTATGATGGGATAACAGGTTCTAGCCGAAAATACCAGAAACGGAATGTATTCATTCCAATCGTTTCGATGATCTAAGTAATTATCTCAGTTTGTTATTCTGAACGACTGATGAAATCTCCGAACAGTTCTCTGCTATTGGGAACGACAGGCGTTTAGCTTAGCTATTTTTATATTCGATATGATTGTGAGCGAAGACGCTCGTTTCTTCATTAATATGTTATTCCTACTGACATGTCTGGGCGATATTTTCTCTGTTTTTTCTTCCGGGAGTGCCTTTTTAAAAGATCGTGTGATTTCTTTGTCTTTTCACTGTTCACCCATGGTCGATTTTCATGGAGTAGAAACACCAGGGATGGGTTCAACACAATTAAAAGTATCGCTTACTACTACTACTACTACTACTACTACTACTATTGGGTGAGGGATCTAATTTTAACTCTGAATTTGGAGAAGATTGAGATAGGTCGATTGTCTTATCTTCTTTAACACTCTCTTTTATATCTGCACTTTTCCCTGCAACACTTTCTATGGTCTGTGCACGGGTCTCTACACATGGCAGCGATATTCCAGGGTGTTTTCTCTCTATATTTTCAGTACTTTCCAAGATATAGGGTTCTTTTATTACTCTCGGGCGTGACACAACTTTTCGACCAGCAAAATCGTTTACAAGCGACAGGGAGATACCTTTCGTGAGAAAACTATCTACTTCACCTACTTCTACTAGACCGCGTATTATATTTGAATCAAGAAAGATCCGGTGATGTGTAGCGCTAATTTAATTACTGGCAATTACTTGCATCATAGCGTATTTGCCTATGGCTGTTTTTCGGTTCACGCGACATATCTTTTTTTAAAATCAAGGACTGGGTTGCCCAGGTGTCTCGCAGAATTTTTCACGTGCTGTTTATCTGTATAACTATCTAATGGACAAACGATCTATATTCTTTCTTAATCTCATTAACGTCTTCTTTTACTGGAAATCTCCATGAGGTAACAAAGCCTTCTGGCTATTAAAGAGATGCATGCCTAGATTCGACGCTTTTTCTCGCTAAGTATTTTATGGGAATGTCGAGGACAGTGGCGTAGCTAGACCTTTTGCCGCCCGGGGCGGTAGTAAAATTTGCCCCCCCCCCGGCAGTTGGGTGACCGGAAAATTCGTCCATGGAAAATTCGTCCATTTTTTGCTAGGTAGGAAAACTGGTCCATTATTATTAAGTTAACATTTATTCTGTAGTTGCTTAATTTTCATACCTTGCGAAAATTGATTCTACGGTATCTAATTTTCCTAAATTCAATTAAATTAAAATTAAAATATGAAAACTGATTTTTATTATTTTTTATTCATTTGAGATTTTATCTGTTTTCCTTTTGTTTTAAGTAGATCGTGGGGGTTGCCCGGGGTGATTTTGTCCATCCCCTAGCTAGCAATTGTAAAGTTTACAAGGAGTTATAAAAAGTATGCTACAAAAACAAACGTTTGATACTTTCAAAGTCTTAGCCTCATGAATTGGACAGTAATAAAATTAATGAATTCAAACTTTCGCATCTAATGTTATTTCCTCTTTGATGTCGGTGTATATACACCCAAATATCCAACTTTCTTTTCGCACCTATTCGATAAAAATTTATATGGAAGTTCCCCTTTAAGTATGAATTTGTTAGCATTTTTTTCGATTTTCCCCTTTTACCATCTCAAAATGCCGCCCTCATGCCGCCTCCCCCCGACGCTCAGAAAATAGGGACACATTTTTTCTGATTCCGATACCCCCCAAAATTCCGATTTTTTACAACCTTTTTGGTATAAAATTTCATATTTTTTGTTAACTTTTGTTTATTTTTATTTATTTTTTCTACTTTCTATTTTTACCCTCTAAAAATGCCGCCCCCTCAGGTGTGCCGCCCGCCCCACCCCCACCCCCTAGCTACGCCAGTGGTCGAGGAGTTAGGAGGAAGTGGGACGGAGGGTGTTAAACTTGGGAGGCAAATTTCCTTGTGAAAAATTCTATCAACTTTATCTTCTTATTTTCCCTTTTTATTACTTTACAACAAGATGCTAATAAATGCTAACTCTGTTTGTCATTGGGCACTTTTTGACAAAAACTGGAGTTTTAGTTTCTAGGAAATTACATCGACACAATCGTCATCATCATCGCTCTCGCGCTCTCTCTTTCTCTCTCTCTCTCTCTCTCTCTCTCTCTCTCTATATATATATATATATATATATATATATATATATATATATATATATACAGGGTGTTCCAAAAGTCTTGGGTATATTTTGTCATTGAATATCTCAAGAGAACTATTAAGGATATAAAAACGCATCTGTTATCTTCAGAAAGCTTGTAATTTCAAAATTTTCATGGAATATTCAAAGATATTCAATGTGAGTACCATTGGTCACACGACACAAATCAAGCCAATAGTCTAATTATTGCCAAATGTGCCACAGTTTTGCGTTGTCAACCACATCTTTTGAAGTTGAGAGGCATCCCATTCTCTTAGCTGGGCATAAGCATTCATCCGCCATGAATTAACTATGCCATCTCACTAGTCAAGCAAATATGCAAATATAAGGACTTGAAATGTGGCCAAAATCTTTGGAACACACTATATATGCATACATATATATATACATACATACATATATATATATATATATATATATATATGATGATGATTCTGTTATATATATATATATATATATATATATATATATATATATATATATATATATATATATATATATATATATATATATAACAGATTCTGAAGATAAAATGAATTCTACAACGAAATGTGCTTTTCATAATTATTCTCTGATAAAACATATTGAGTTAATAATAAACTTGTTGAAACATTGTTAATAAAATTTATTATTTTAATTAAAAACTAAAATGGGTCTGCTTTTTATTTTTTGTTCATTAAGTTGTTCTAATGCAATAAAACAGTTTGGGTTACAACTACATTTATATAATCGAATATGTTTGTGCATCATGAATGGTTTTACATGAATCAATTATTGTCAAATATTAAAAAAGTTCATTTCAATTTATGCACACATTTATATGTTCGACATATCTTAGTGGACATATTGATTATTTTTTATAGATGTGTCCAAATATAGCAAGAGAAATAAATACACAGATTTAAAAACGTAATATAATTAGAAAATAATAATGCGATTAAAAATATCATTAATTAAGAAATAATTACATTAAGAAATAATCAGATTAAACAATTAATCAGATTTAAAAAAAAATTATCAAATTTTTAAAAATAAACAGATAAAAATATTTAAGTTTTAAAAAATAAAAAATGCTTAAGAGTAATCATTTAAAAAGTAATCAGTTTTTAAAAATTAATCAGATTAAAAAGATAAACAGATTAAAAATAATTAGAGTTACAAAAATAAACTAATGCTTAAAAGAAAACAGACAAAAAAATAACCAGAGTAAAAAATGATCAGGTTTAAAATATAATTAGTTTAAAATAATCAGATAAAAAAAAATAATCAGATTAAAAAAATATCTGATTAGCAAAATAATCAACAAAAACTTACAAGGTATTCTTTGATTTGAATACAAACATTGAAGCTGTCAAGGAACTTACTGAGAATAAGTTTTGTTTCTTCTTTTATCCTTCAAAAATAATTAGAACTTTCCAGCCAAAAGAAACATGGAAAAATGTTACAATATTTTTGGCATCATAAGATGGTATGACCACACAGAATTGGGGGATTATATTTATAACCAGGAGTGATAAGAACGAACTAATTAAATGCCGGAATCATTTTATGAATCTCTTGGAATTCTTCAATGATAGCTGACACGACATAAAGACGACCATCACGCCCTGCTGATCCTGACTGGATCAATTCTTGACTTGGAAAAGCTTCTCTAACTGGATTGCTGCTGCCATTATTTTTTATTGTTTGAGACAACTACATTTTACTATTACAAGAATGTTTCTACATTCAAGGGTTTATGGCCCAGAAAATTTTTACTTTGTGAAATGCATGCAAAATTATTTCATGTGAATCAAGAATTTGAATCAAAATTAAAATTCAAAGATTTCAGCTGATTCTCAGATTCAAATTCCTCTAGAAGACCTTTAGAGTTGAGCAATTAATTCTAGAAACAAAGAGTGCAGAAAAAAGAAAAAAATCGCTGGTATGGAGCTTGCAAAAGAAAACAAGAAAAGTTACTCTCCTTGAGAATTATTAGAAACTATTTTTTCGCCCCTTAAAAATCACTCAGAATTTTCTGTATCACTCAATTATAAACCGTTGCCACTTGTTATTGTTGCATATTATAGACCCTATGTCATTAGTGATTAAGTTAGCTAGTGTGAATTTTGAGAAAGATCATGTTTAGTGCGTGCCAGGATGACCTTAATCTCCAAACAGAATCGTTCCCAGTGATGAAAGCTGAGACCGGGAGCAGAAATCAAATGTTATAAACAAAACAGGAGTCGAGCAATGATGGATGACGAATGATATCATGTTTTTCAACTGAGAGAAAAAAGTTTAAAGATCAGTCACTTGGTGGAAGCCATGCGAATGAGACACAGCTAAATGATGTAGAAAACTGATACTCGCAGCAAATTGTGACTTAATGTGTACGTTAATCAATTCTACCATGTTAGCAAGTTTAAGAAGTAAATAATTATTAAGATAACGCAAGTCTCTCTCTCTCTCGTGTTAATTCTCTCTAAATAAAACCTTGGAGAAACCTCAGAGAATGTCTCCTTTGTGTATTGTATGCATGAAAAGTTTTATGCATCTCATTCCACGAGGATAAAATTATTCACAAAGTCAGTTTTTAATGTGGGGAAAACCCAGCTCCCCACAAACGGACACTCTAGATTGGAATAAAAATTAAGATTATCTCAGTTCAAAATGATTTCTTTTCTATTGGCTGTTAAATGAAACAGATTTCATCTCGAGAAAAATAGTGTTTAGAGGGGAGTAACCCTTTGCTCTTTGTTATCTTTCTTGATCAAAGCAGCATTTTCGGAAAGCCAAAGCTATCTGCCTTTACATTTTGACCAGCCAATAACAGGCAAATATTCAATGGAAATTCGTTCCGTGACAGGTAATCAAATACGTCTTTATTTTCAAAGTAATTCTTTTAACAGTTATTATTTATGTAATAAATAATTATTATTGTTGGTCCGCAGAAAGAAACGTTTTCATCAAATTTATTTCTTCATATTTGTGTCTGACCACTTGGGGAGATGTCAAAAAATACTGCAACTGTTGATATGTCTCGTGAAAGAGATATATTTGATTGAGATCTTGGCTGCTTTTCGAGTAATAATCTAGTAAGTCGTCTTACTGAACGAGTGTTTGTGGTTAACACTGGTATATTACTTATTACTTAAGCATGGGGCTCTCGGCGTACCATTGAACGTTTCTCCCAAGCTATTCTATCAGTCGGTGTTTATGACTTAACCAACCAATCATATTTTTGTGAAGGGGAATCCGAATATATTCATATTTATTACATCCATTATCCCTACCTTTGTTTTCATGACGTCATTCAGTATTCGTTGGAACAAACGCACAAGCAAACAAACAAATAAACAGGATTCACAGTTTTGGTAGTGTCTTATTTATTATCTGAATTAGAAATGTTGAGTTTCAAATAAGTTGGGCTGTTGCAAATTTTTGGTGGTGTAGTTTATCTTCATCCATTGATAATCTTTCTAGTGACGATTTAGATAAGCTTTTTTAATCCTAAAAAGTTAATCCGATAATCTTTATTTTTAATCACTCAAAGAATTTTAATGAGGTTCATGGTTACTAATTTGCCAAGGAATTTTTCTTCTTCTGCGTTTATCCTGCTAATACAGAGTCTGCACTCGTTACGATAAATGATGAGTCGAATCATCTGTCGCTACTAATTGACATGAAATTTTAGTGAATCAATGCCAATGGTTACAAAATTTAAAGAAAAAAAAAAAAAGGAATTAAATTTTAGTACATCCTCTCCGAAGGTGAACTTTCAACTAACACCGAGCAAAGAAGTATTTTTTAGAATTAGCAGTACTCCTCTGATAAATATGAGCTGGAAGAATATTTTCTCATGAAGCAATCCACCTTTATGAATTATTAGGAAACACGTGATCCTATTATATATTATATATCATTTTATCTTTATTTTTTGAATCCTTTGATATGAGACCTCCATAAGATGTTTATTTATTTATTTTATTTATTTATTTTTTTGGACTGTTATGAATGTGGTGAGACAACACCAACTATAGAAGGCAGTAATTACTGGGGATACAGTAACAAGCCTCAGTATTCCTATCCCGTCGCGGTTAACCGCCTGAAGAAGGCCAGAGGACAAGTTGGCCCAAACGTGGTGAAACAACAACAAATATGAAGATAAGGATAACAGCCTGCAAAAAAAAAAAAAAAAAAAAAAAATGAATACGCAAACACGTAACCCGTTGAGTCAGTATACTACTAAGACTGTTTTGGAATTTTTTAGATAAGGGTTAAGAACTTGTATTATTTGACATATTCGGACAACTGTTTTCATCTTGGATGTTATTCTGAATGAGACCGTGTATTACAGGCTTGACATCGACAGAGTTGCATATTCTGCTAAAGTTTGATCAATTTACAAATTAAAACAACTTTATTTTGATTATTTAGGAAACGTTTTGATCAGCCTTGTAACCCTTTCCTTTTGGACTCTTGAAGAGCCTACTTTTTGGCTAGACTCTTTGAAATCCAGAATATTGAATGCTGGTGTGAGGTCACTTTCAGGCTTGGTTTGTCTTGAAATGGTTCAACCTTCCTCTTCCGACTGCTATACATTACTGATCATATACAAAGAAATGACATTACAGCCGCTACTTTAGGTGTGTCAGAAACTTTGTGAAAAATATTGAATAATTCGACTCCCTGTGTTTCAAGCTTATAACTACTCGAAAAATGTATTCAAACCCCCTTTTTTTTTTAAATTAAAGGAGCAAGGACCAAGGTTTCATTGAAAAAAAAAAAAACAAACAAACAAAAAAAAAACAACGTGATTTAAAAAAAAAAAGGTTTTAAACTTCGCACTTTACAGGTAAATTTCTAAAAAAAACACTACTTTTTTGTTTTAAATTTGAATATATTATTTATTGATATTTTATCTTCAATTTGTGATATATAAAACTTTGGTGAGTAAATTAATTATTTACTTTTTAATAGACATTTCAAAATTGGGGGGGGGGGCGTGAATTAATTCGACCCCCCCTGTCTTTCCAAGCTTATAACTATTCGAAAAATGTAATTCAAACCCTAATTTCTTTTCAATTAAAGGAGCAAGGACCAAGGTTTCATTAAAAAAACAACAACAACAAAAAACAATGTGGTTTTAAAAAAAGCGAATAAAATATAAAAAAACTCGTAATTTCTCTTTTAAAAGTGGGTTGTTTATTTTCTTTATGGATTATACTTCCAAAATAAACTATTCAAGTTGTTTTAAAAGTAATAGAAATATATTTTTTTTATTTTTTAAAAAACTAATGAAATTAATTGAATTTTACGAGCTCAGTATTTTTCAATTTTTAAACTTTAAAAATCTATCAAAATTTTTGTATTGATTCAATTTTTACGATATTTTCAGGGTCAATGTGAAATTTTATGCTCTTTCCAATAAACCGAATATAATATTTAAGACAAACGCTTTTTTTAATTCCCGCCTCCCCATTTTCAAGTGTCTATTAAAAAGTAAATAATTAATTTATTCACCAAAGTCTTATCTACCAAAAATTGAAGATAAAAGATCAATAAATAATATATTCAAATTTAAAACACAAAAAGTAGTGTTTTCTAGAAATTTACCTGTAAAGTCCGAAGTTTAAAGCCTTTTTTTTTTAAACCACGTTGTTTTTTTTGTTTTTTTTGTTTTTTTTTTTTGTTTTTTGTTTTTAAATGAAACCTTGGTCCTTGCTCCTTTAATTGAAAAAAAATAGGGCTTGAATTACATTTTTCGAGTATTTATAAGCTTGGAAAGACAGGGGGTCAAATTAATTAACGCCTCCTATTTTGAAATGTCTATTAAAAATTAAATAATTAATTTACTCACCAAAGTGTTATATATCGTACATTGAAAATAAAAGATCAATAAATAATATATTCAAATTTAAAACAAAAAGTGGTGTCTTTTAGAAATTTACCTGTAAAGTCCAAAGATTAAAACTTAAAAAAAAAAAACACGTTGTTTTTTTTTGTTTTTTTTTAAAATGAAACCTTGGTCCTTGTTCCTTTAATTGAAAAAAATAGGGGTCGAATTACATTTTTCGAGGAGTTATAAGCTTGAAAAGACGGGGTGGAATTATTCAATATTTTTCACAAAATTTCTGACACACCTAGACCTCCACATCAAGAAATGATTGATAATCTGTTATTTGTGATTTTGATCCATCACTTAATGGGTGTAAGGCGATTTTTGAACATTGAGAAAATCGTGTCATTTCTCCTTTTTCTCTGGATTGGTCGAATGCCACACAAACAACAACGCTTATTGCACTACACGTTTTCATTGGATTCACGTTCTCAAAATTCTTACTTTCACGTCAAAATTGTTATTTTCTCCCTTTTCGCTTGAAGCCTGAAAAAACAAATAAAAATTAAAGTAATTGAACAAAACGTTTGTGTTTCTTTATAAAGACGATGTTCTGCATTATAAAAAAATAAAAACAACGTTTGTTCAAAGATGTTTGTTCTCGAAGCGAAATGTAGACACTTTTTCTTTCTACCTTACAAAACCAGTTTCTTTTCTTTTGTCCAGCCAACTAAGTGGAGAATGTAAAAAGAACTTACTTTGACCGTTTGTGCATTTGTTGTGTATTAGCAATTAATGATAACTAGCGGGGGTACTCGGCGTTACCCGGTTGTTTGAATGTGTATGTGTAAGGGGGGGAGGGTAAAGTAAAGAATAAGCGAAGTAATAACCCTGTTTAAATATTTAAAAAAAACAGGGGGAAAAAATGATGGACGTGTTCAAAAAAACAAAAGCAGAAACAGCGAAAAAAAAAATGGCATAAATAACCCTTCAATTCGGTTAAGTCCATGGTGCGTTTCACCCAGTAGAAAACATAGAACGAAAATGAACGTTAAAATTCCATTCCAGCTGTTTTTAAATCAACTGCAAAACGAAATAAAGCGGGGGAAAAATGGCATAAATAACCCTTCGATTCGGTTAAGTCCATAGTGCATTTCACCCAGTAGAAAACATAGAACGAAAAGGAACGTTAAAATTCCATTCCAGATTTTTTTAAGCAACTACGAAGTAAAGAAAACCCAAACTGGTGTTCCTTCATAACTGTCCATTGTGAACGATCCTGCAACGGTGTTAAGTGGTGGCGGAGAAAGGATGAATTTATTGGAGAGAAAAGATTTTACCATTTCCATTGATTTTAACTGATTTTGGCAGTGAACTCTCAGCAGAAAAAATATAGGAATCTACGATTATCGAAGAAGTGGAGAGGTAATAGGCCTATAACACACCTGAGTGCTGTAGTTTGTGCATATTACATTTGCATGAAATGTCTTAATTTTTAATCCTATTAAGGTCAAAATCAGAGGGGAAAAATGAGTTCATTTTATATATATAGGGATAAGAAGGAAGAAAAGATTAAGGCGTTACTCTACAAGATGTTCGCCATTGAACCCTGTACACCCATGAATCATTCGCGACACAAACCAGGAGAGACTGTAAACGTTTATTTGGTTGCCATGTTAGCGACGACTTGGTTTAGCAAACCGCCTGAATAAATTTTAGAGCATACATTCTTGGCAGAACTTCTGACTAAAGTTACACAACACTTGCGAGTAAACTCTAGCATGACCAGACTAGAACCATGCCTTGTCTCATTAGATTTGTATAAGTCACCCAAAATAGTGTCAGAGATTCTTTGACAATGTAAGGAAAAGGCTGGAATGTTATCTTGAGTTTTCTCCATATTATGAGATGCCTTCAATAAGTTTCCATACTTTTTTATGTGGGTACTATTATTGATAGTACACACATGAAACTCTACTTCCGTTCAAAGTAATCTCCTCTGGCTGCAATGCACTTGTTGCACCGTTCCAACAACTTCTTGAAGGCTCCATGGAAGTCCTCTTGTATGAGCATGCCAATTACCATCGTCACAGCCTCTTTCATCTCTTCAATTGTCTCATAACGACAGCTTCTAAGGTTTTCCTTGAGTTTAGGGAGTAACGAAAAGTCACAGAGAGCAAGGTCTGAACTATAGAGAGGGTGAGGAACTGTCTTGATGCTCATCTTGGTCAAATAGTCTGTGACAAGGATGGAGTTGTGGACTGCACCCTTGGGACAAACTTTGCACAAATCTCCTTCATCTTCAGCTCCTCACGAATAATTCACAAGGAACTGAAGATATGGAAGATTTGTCATAGACTCTTGAAAATTCAGTATGTTTTTTCCACTGGATTTTTATCACATAGAATTTTTTCAACAACACTGTATTTAATGCAACAATGTATCTGCCACTGGACCTCAATGACGTAGTGAACTTGTTCCAACAACACCGTTTTCAACACTTTATCAGTTCTAAAGCATCTTCTGTCAAATTCCATTAAACCCCTCTTTTATTGATGGCTGTATGGAAAATTGTGGAAATCAAGAAAAAGGTTTACCGTTAAAGTGTCTGAGCATGTGTGCGTCATGTGAAATCAATCTGCCGGGAGGGAGAAGAAAGAAAGAATCAATATGGTGGTGCCCACAACTTTTATGATTAGTGATCTCGCAGAGTGGCGCAAAATCTTGCTGCTCATGTGCATAAAAGTAGGCAGCGTGAGTAATACAGACAGACAGCAGTAGAAGAATCCTTGGAGACTGTTGTTGCGTGTTACTGAGTCACTTTGCTTTCTTGCTTTTTTTTCCTTCCTTTTTTTTTGTGTTACACAATATTCACACACGAAACGAATATTCTTCTTCCAGCATGTACTTGTTCTTTCTCAAATCAAGGGTTTACACACGAGACACAGATCAGGAGAAACTGTAAATGTTTATTTGGCTGCAATGAAGAAGTTGGTGACTGGGTTTAGCAGACTGCCTGAACAATTGTTGGAGTATACATATGTGTATAATATTAGATGTGAGAGGACTCCTAACTAGAGTTATGCAACTCTTATGAGCAAACTCTGGTATGAAAGTAATAACTAAGTCATAAATATTTCCACCTCTCGATCCAGGTTCTGGATCATCATGTCTGCCACAGGTATGACACCATAAAAACCTTAGGTGGTTTACTCATTCTGCAGATTCATGCCTCCATATCTAGAATTGACCAATCAGACTTCAGTGTGAAATTTGACCAATGGCAGAGGATTTGGACCACCTTTCTGGATTAAAATCAATCTCATAAACAGCATAGTTGAATATTATGTGCCTAGCTAAATAAGAGACACATACAAAAAGAATTTTTGCATAGGAATCAAATATGTCTGGTTAATTTCCTACATTCATAGAAAATTAAGATATCCTAAAAGCTTGATTCCATTGATAGCAGATTGCAGAAATGGTGCCAGCATGGGTTTTATGTATCCTTGTTGAATTTTATGAAGCATACTTGCAAGTCGGACAATCCTTACTTTTGGCGCCTTTACTTATAAAACTTAAGCTAAAATATGAACATAGCACTATGTGACTATTTTCACAAGATCGTGTTTTAAAGCTGCCTATTTTAATTCTTAATTTTTTATTGTAACTCAGGATTGTCTGGTCTGCTTTGAGTCCTTGTTGTTGATTGCAGTAGATTTGCAGGTGCTTACCTCTGACAATGAGAACAGCAAGGTGCAGTGGTTGCACGAAAAGTCAGGAACACACAAAAAAAATGGTGCAGAAACAATGTTGTCACTTTCACTGCATTGATTTCTGGTTTTGCACCTAATCTCTGCTTGCCGCATGCAGAAGCAGATACGACCAGAGAATGATGCCGACTCCTCCTGGATTTTTACCAGAACCCTGTTCTCCAGATAGCTCTGACATGTTGCATCCACTCCTACTTTGATAAGAATGTGTTGGGTGGCATGGATTGAGGAGTTGGAATACTATGTCCGTGCCTTGTTGAATCTATATAACAGCTTTCATTAGAGATGTTGTTCCTCTTGTGAGCACTTTACTCTCTCAAGGAAACCAATGTCAA